>NW_017670239.1:1480336-1485726 GCF_001879085.1 Nicotiana attenuata
CGCCTGGTCTGGAAGGAAATCAGCGCTCAGGAACGAACTCAACTATGCCTGTATCTGCACACACGGTGCAGGGAGTAATGTGAGTACTCCGACCCAGTGAGTAATAAAAATAAATAATGACTGAGAACATAAAATCCCATAAAGGCACAAATAATGCTATCTCAAGCAGTAAAATCAGTTAGGCAGTAAAACCAGTAAAATAGCAAGAATTTCTCTTTTAAAACTGTTTAAACAAATATTCTCAACCAGTGGAAATGCTCAGAAACCTACCCCTCGGCGAAATATCAAACTCTCAGTACAGTATCAGCCCTGCGGGCTCAGTATCAATCACGCAGTACAACATCAGCCCCTCGGGCTCACTCTCAAATCACATGGGTACCCGCGCTCACTGTGGGTGTGCAGACTCCGGAGGGGCTCCTACAGCCCAAGCGCTATCATAATAAGGCGTGAAAGCCTGAACATATCAATATGAGGCTTGAAAGCCTTCTCACAATACACTCGAGGCCTGAAAGCCTCCTCACATATCGCTCGAGGCCTGAAAGCCTCCTCACATATCACTCGAGGCCTGAAAGCCTCCTCACATATCCTCACATATGGCCCTCGGCCTCAATCAGTCCAAAAAATAGTCATAGCCCCTCGGGCATCAGTAAAAACAACAACGCTCAGCTCAAATAATAGTTCAAATATCAGTTGAAAACTCAAGGTTGAGTAAAAATATAGCTGAGTTCATGAAACAGTGTAATTCAAATAGACTGAGTTCAAACAATATTTCAAACAGTGAGGAAAACGGTGATGATAGCTCACAAGGAGCTCAAACAGTCGGCAATAAGCCCAAGTATAGCAATAAGCCCAAGTCATAGTGAAAAACAACAAGTCATAGTGAGATACGCGGTAAAATCGCCAACCGGGACGGACCAAGTCACAATCCCCAATAGTAAATGACCCCGCGCTAGTCATTGAACGCATTTCTCATCTCAACATAGCACCAAGTTGTGCAAATCCGGGGTCTCAAACCCTCAGGACATCATTTAAAATCATTACTCACCTCTAGCCGGCCAAAAGTCTAGCTCGCTAAGCTTTTTCCCCTCGAATCAACCTCCTCGTGCGTCGAATCTGATCAAAACCACAAGGAATACGTTACAATAGGCTAAGGGAACATAACCCAATCGAAAAGACTCGAAAATTATCAAAAATCACGAAGTTGGCAAAACCCGAGCCCCGGGCCCACTTCTCGAAAAATTACAAAATTCACATCACCAGATTCCTCGTCTCACCACGAGTCTATACATATCAAATTTACCAAAATCGGAGTCCATTTGACCCTTCAAATTCCATTTTTAAATTACCAATTCTGAAGCCCTAGCTTTACCCCCTTTTGATGAATTTCAACCAATTTCCATGTTAAATTTATCATAATCTCGTGTATTTAGGCCAAGGAACTTACCTCCAATCAATCCCCCTTGAATCCCTCTTCAATTTGTCCCAAAGAGCTCTCAAAATACTCTACAATGGAGGAAAATGGACCAAGCTTCGCGGATGATATGATTTAAAACCCTTCTGTCCAGGTGCAATTTACCTTACGCGAACGCGGTCAACACCCCCGCGTTCGCAATGACCAGAAAATATTGACCAGGAATTAACCCTGCGCGAACGCGGTGCCCAAGCCGCGAACGCGATGCTTCAGAAACTTTTACTACGCAAACGTGTGCCCTGTGACGCGAACGCATTGAACAATTACACAAGGCCTTGATTCCCTTCTACGCGAACGCGTTACCGCGAACGCGAACGCGATGCTTTGCCTTCCAGAACTTCGCAAACGCGGCCCTCTTCCATGCGAACGCGAATTCCAAATTCCCAAGCCCTCACATTTCCTCTACGCGTTCACGACATCACCCACGCGAACGCGAAGGTCAAATCTCTGCAACACCAACAGCTGAAAATCTGCTACTTTTAAATTCCAAAATTGGTCCGATTGACCACCCGAAATCAACCCGAGGCCCCCGGGACCTCAACCAAAAGCGCCAACACATCCTAATACATTATTCAAACTTGTTCCAATCTTCAAAACACATCAAACAACGCTAAAACCCTTAAATCACATTGGATTCAAGCCTAAGTTTCTTCAAAACTTCCGTAATACGCATTTGATCAAAAACCCGACCAAAACACCTCTGAATGACCTGAAATTTTGCACACATATCCAAAATCACCTAACGGAACTAGTGCAACTCCCGGAATCCCATTCAGACCTCCGGATCAAAATCTCACCTACCAACCGGAATTCGCCAAAATACTAACTTCACCAATTCAAGCCTAATTCTACATCGGACCTCCAAAATCAATTCCGATCGCACTCCTAAGTCACAAATCATCCCCCGAAGCTAACCGAATCACCGGAATTCACATCCGAGCCCTCTAACTCAATAGTCAAAATCCGGTTGACTTTTCCAATATAAGCCTTCCTTAAAGAGACTAAATGTCTCATTTTCTACCAAAACCAAACCAATTCGACTCTAACTCACCAAATGCCGGTAATGAAACATGAAGAAGCAATAAACGGGGAAAACGGGGTGGTAACACATGAGACGACGGGTCGGGTCGTCACATCCTCCCCAACTTAAACAAACGCTCGTCCTCGACCGGGTCAAGAAACATACCTGAAGTCTCAAATAGGTGAGGATATCTGCTCCGCATCTCCTGCTCGGTCTCCCAGGTAGCCTCCTCCACGGGCCGACCTCTCCACTGCACCTTCACCGAAGCTATATCCTTTGATCTCAACTTCCGAACCTGACAACCCAAAATAGCCACTGGCTCCACATCATAGGTCAAATCATCATTCAACTGAACCGTGCTGAAGCCTAATACATGAGACGGGTCCGCAACATACTTTCGGAGCATGGAAACATGGAATACCGGATGAACCCCCGATAAGCTAGGTGGCAAAGCAAGCATATAGGCCACCTCCCCAATCCTCCTAAGTACCTCAAAAGGCCCAATGAACCGCGGACTCAACTTTCCTTCTTTCCAAACCGCATAACTCCCTTCATGGGCGAAACCTTCAACAAGACCTTCTCGCCCACCATATAAGATACATCTCGAACCTTCCGGTCCGCATAACTCTTCTGACGCGACTGAGCTGTACGAAGTCTCTCCTGGATCACTTTCACCTTCTCTAAGGCATCCTGGACCAACTCGATCCCCAATAGTCTAGCCTCGCCGGGCTCAAACCAATCAATCGGAGATCTACACTGTCTCCAATATAAGGCCTCATACGGTGCCATCTGAATACTGGATTGGTAGTTGTTGTTGTAAGCAAACTCTGCAAGTGGCAAGAACTCAGCCCAAGAACCTCCAAAATCAATAACACAAGCACGCAACATATCATCCAATATCTGAATAGTGCGCTCGGACTGCCCGTCCGTCTGAGGATGAAATGCTGTGCTCAACTCCACCTGTGTACCCAACTCCCGCTGAAAAGTCCTCCAAAACTGGGAAGTGAACTGAGTACCTCTATCCGAGATAATAGAAACTGGGACCCCATGCAACCGAACAATCTCCCGGATGAAAATCCCTACCAGCCGCTCTGAAGAATAGGTTGTACATACCAGAATGAAGTGCGCGGACTTGGTCAGCCGATCCACAATCACCCAAATCGAATCAAACTTCCTCGAGGTCCGAGGGAGACCACTCACAAAATCCATAGTAATCCTCTCCCACTTCAACTCTGGAATATCCATCCGCTGAAGTACACCACACAGTCTCTGATGCTCATATTTCACCTGCTGACAATTGAGACACCGAGCTACATAACCCACAATGTCTTTATTCATACTCCTCCACCAGTAGTGCTGCCTCAAATCCTGATACATCTTCGCGGCACCCGGATGAATGGAATACCGCGAGCTGTGGGCCTCCTCTAATATCAACTCCCGAAGCCCATCCACATTGGGCACGCAAATCCGGCCCTGCATCCTCAACACGCCCTCATCATCAATAGTCACCTCTCTGGCATCACCATGCTGGACCCTGTCCTTAAGGACAAGCAAATGCGGATCATCATACTGGCGCTCTCTAATGCGGTCATACAAGCAAGACCGAGAAACCACACAAGCCAACACCCGATTAGGCTCTGAAATGTCTAACCTCACCATCCGATTGGCCAAAGCCTGAACATCGACTGCAAAGGGACGCTCCCCAACTGGAATGTACGCCAAACTACCCATACTAACCGTCTTCCGGCTCAAAGCATCAGCCACTACATTGGCCTTCCCCGGATGATACAGAATGGTAATATCATAGTCCTTGAGTAACTCAAGCCACCTCCGCTACTTCAAATTAAGGTCCTTCTGCTTGAACAAATGCTGAAGACTGCGATGATCAGTGAATACCTCACAAGATACGCCATATAGATAGTGCCTCCAAATCTTCAAAGCATGAACTATAGCAGCCAACTCCAAATCATATACAGGGTAGTTCTTCTCATGGGGCTTCAACTGACGAGAAGCATATGCAATAACTCTACCCTCCTGCATCAACACACATCCGATCCCAACTCTCGAAGCATCACAATATACAGTGCAAGAACCTGAAGCTGATGGCAAAACCAACACTGGAGCTGTGGTCAAAGCTGTCTTGAGCTTCTGAAAGCTCTCCTCGCAACCGGAATTCGCCAAAATACTAACTTCGCCAATTCAAGTCTAATTCTACACCGCACCTCCAAAATCAATTCCGATTGCACTCCTAAGTCACAAATCATCCTCGCTAACCGAATCACCGGAATTCACATCCGAGCCCTCTAACTTAATAGTCAACATCCGGTTGACTTTTCCAATATAAGCCTTCCTTAAAGAGACTAAATGTCTCATTTTCTACCAAAACCAAACCAATTCGACTGTAACTCACCCAATGCCGATAATGAAACATGAAGAAGCAATAAACGGGGAAAACGGGGCGGTAACACATGAGACGACGGGTCGGGTCGTCACATCCTCCCCAACTTAAACAAATGCTCGCCTCGAGCGGGTCAAGAAACATACCTGAAGTCTCAAATAGGTGAGGATATCTGCTCCGTATCTCCTGCTTGGTCTCCCAGGTAGCCTCCTCCACGGACCGACCTCTCCACTGCACCTTCGCCGAAGCTATATCCTTTGATCTCAACTTCCGAACATGACGACCCAAAATAGCCATTGGCTCCACATCATAGGTCAAATCATCATCGAACTATACCGTGCTGAAGTCTAACACATGAGACGGGTCCCCAACATACTTCCGGAGCATGGAAACATGGAATACCAGATGAACCCCCGACAAGCTGGGTGGCAAAGCAAGCATATAGGCCACCTCCCCAATCCTCCTAAGTACCTCAAAAGGCCCAATGAACCGCGGACTCA
>NW_017670239.1:1486304-1670356 GCF_001879085.1 Nicotiana attenuata
AGGGGCTCCTACAGCCCAAGCGCTATCATAATAAGGCCTGAAAGCCTGAACATATCAATATGAGGCCTGAAAGCCTTCTCACAATACACTCGAGGCCTGAAAGCCTCCTGACATATCGCTCGAGGCTTGAAAGCCTCCTCACATGTCACTCGAGGCCTGAAAGCCTCCTCACATATGGCCCTCGGCCTCAACCAGTCCAAAAATAGTCATAGCCCTTCGGGCATCAGTAAAAACAACAATGCTCAGCTCAAATAATAGCTCAAATATCAGTTGAAAACTCAAGGTTGAGTAAAAATATAGCTGAGTTCATGAAACAGTGTAATTCAAATGGACTGAGTTCAAATAATATTTCAAATAGTGAGGAAAACAGTGATGATAGCTCACAAGGAGCTCAAACAGTCGGCAATAAGCTAAAGTATAGCAATAAGCCCAAGTCATAGTGAAAAACAACAAGTCATAGTGAGATACGCGGTAAAATCAACAACCGGGACGGACCAAGTCACAATCCCCAATAGTAAATGACCCCGCGCTCGTCATTGAACGCGTGTCTCATCTCAACATAGCACCAAGTTGTGCAAATCCGGGGTCTCAAACCCTCAGGACATCATTTAAAATCATTACTCACCTCTAGCCGGCCAAAAGTCTAGCTCGCTAAGCCTTTTCCCCTCGAATCGACCTCCTCGCGCGTCGAATCTGATCAAAACCACAAGGAATATGTTACAATAGGCTAATGGGACATAACCCAATCGAAAAGACTCGAAAATTATCAAAAATCACGAAGTTGGCAAAACCCGAGCCCCGGACCCACTTCTCGAAAAATTACAAAATTCACATCACCGGATTCCTCGTCTCGCCACGAGTCTATACATATCAAATTTACCAAAATCGGAGTCCATTTGACCCTTCAAATTCCATTTTTAAATTACCAATTCTCAAGCCCTAACTTTACCCCCTTTTGATGAATTTCAACCAATTTCCATGTTAAATTTATCATAATCTCGTGTATTTAGGCCAAGGAACTTACCTCCAATCAATCCTCCTTGAATCCCTCTTCAATTTGTCCCAAAGAGCTCTCAAAATACTCAACAATGGAGGAAAATGGACCAAGCTTCGAGGATGATATGATTTAAAAACCCTTCTGTCCAGGTGCAATTTACCTTACGCGAACGCTGACAACACCCCCGCGTTCGCGATGACCAGAAAATATTGACCAGGAATTAACCCTACGCGAACGCGGTGCCCAAGCCGGGAACGCGATGCTTCAGAAACTTTAACTACGCGAACGCGTGCCCTATGACGCGAACGCATTGAACAATTTCACAAGGCCTTGATTCCCTTCTACGCGAACGCGTTACCACCAACGCGAACGCGATGCTTTGCATTCCAGAACTTCACGAACGCGGCCCTCTTCCTCGCGAACGCGAAGACCAAATTCCCAAACCCTCACATTTCCTCTACGCGTTCACGACATCACCCACGCGAACGCGAAGGGCAAATCTCTGCAACACCAACAGCTGAAAATCTGCTACTTTTAAAGTCCAAAATTGGTCCGATTGACCACCCGAAATCACCCCGAGGCCCCCGGGACCTCAACCAAAAGCGCCAACACATCCTAAAACATAATTCAAACTTGTTCCAATCTTCAAAACACATCAAACAACACTAAAACCATTAAATCACATCGGATTCAAGCCTAAGTTTCTTCAAAACTTCCGAAATACGCATTTGTTCAAAAACCCGACCAAAACACCTCCGAATGACCTGAAATTTTGCACATACATCCATAATCACCTAACGGAACTACTGCAACTCCCGGAATCCCATTCCGACCTCCGGATCAAAATCTCACCTACCAACCGGAATTCGCCAAAATACTAACTTCGCCAATTCAAGCCTAATTCTACACCGGACCTCCAAAATCTATTCCGATCGCACTCCTAAGTCACAAATCATCCCCCGAAGCTAACCGAATCACCGAAATTCACATCCGAGCCCTCTAACTCAATAGTCAACATCCGGTTGACTTTTCCAATATAAGTCTTCTTTAAAGAGACTAAATGTCTCATTTTCTACCAAAACCAAACCAATTCGACTCTAACTCACCAAATGCCGATAATGAAACATGAAGAAGCAAAAAACGGGGAAAACGGGGCGGTAACACATGAGACGACAGGCCGGGTCGTCACATCCTCTCCAACTTAAATAAACGCTCGTCCTCGAGCGGGTCAAGAAACATACCTGAAGTCTCTAATAGGTTAGGATATCTGCTCTGCATCTCCTGCTCGGTCTCCCAGGTAGCCTCCTCCACGGGCCGACCTCTCCACTGCACCTTCACCGAAGCTATATCCTTTGATCTCAACTTCCGAACCTGACGACCCAAAATAGCTACTGGCTCCACATCATATGTCAAATCATCATCCAACTGAACTGTGCTGAAGTCTAACACATGAGACGGGTCCACAACATACTTCCGGAGCATGGAAACATGGAATACCGGATGAACCCCCGACAAGCTGGGTGGCAAAGCAAGCATATAGGCCACTTCCCCAATCCTCCTAAGTACCTCAAAAGGCCCAATGAACCGCGGACTCAGCTTTCCTTTCTTTCCAAACCGCATAACGCCCTTCATGGGCGAAACCTTCAACAAGACCTTCTCGCCCACCATATAAGATACATCTCGAACCTTCAGGTCCGCATAACTCTTCTGACGCGACTGAGCTGTACGAAGTCTCTCCTGGATCACATTCACCTTCTCTAAGGCATCCTGGACCAACTCGGTCCCCAATAGTCTAGCCTCGCCGGGCTCAAACCAACCAACTGGATATCTACACCGTCTCCCATATAAGGCCTCATACGGTGCCATCTGAATACTGGATTGGTAGCTGTTGTTGTAAGCAAACTCTGCAAGTGGCAAGAACTCAGCCCAAGAACCTCCAAAATCAATAACACAAGCACGCAACATGTCCTCCAATATCTGAATAGTGCGCTCGGACTGCCCGTCCGTCTGAGGATGAAATGCTGTGCTCAACTCCATTTGTGTACCCAACTCCCGCTGAAACGTCCTCCAAAACTGGGAAGTGAACTGAGTACCTCTATCCGAGATAATAGAAACTGGGACCCCATGCAACCGAACAATCTCCCGGAGGAAAATCCCTGCCAGCCGCTCTGAAGAATAGGTAGTACACACCGGAATGAAGTGCGCGGACTTGGTCAGCCGATCCACAATCACCCAAATCGAATCAAACTTCCTCGAGGTCCAAGGGAGACACAAAATCCATAGTAATCCTCTCCCACTTCCACTCTGGAATATACATCCGCTGAAGTACACCACCCGGTCTCTGATGCTCATATTTCACCTGCTGATAATTGAGACACCGAGCTACATAACCACAATGCCTTTCTTCATTCTCCTCCACCAGTAGTGCTGCCTTAAATCCTGATACATCTTCGCGGCACCCGGATGAATGGAGTACCGCGAGCTGTGGGCCTCCTCTAATATCAACTCCCGAAGCCCATCCACATTGGGCACGCAAATCCGGCCCTGCATCCTTAACACGCCCTCATCATCAATAGTCACATCTCTGGCATCACCATGCTGGACCCTATCCTTAAGGACAAGCAAATGCGGATCATCATACTGGCGCTCTCTAATGCGGTCATACAAGGAAGACCGAGAAACCACACAAGCCAACACCTGACTAGGCTCCGAAATGTCTAACCTCACCATCCGATTGGCCAAAGCCTGGACATCGACTGCAAAGGGCCTCTCCCCAACTGGAATGTACGCCAAACTACCCATACTAACCGCCTTCCGGCTCAAAGCATCGGCCACTACATTGGCCTTCCCCGGATGATACAGAATGGTAATATCATAGTCCTTGAGTAACTCAAGCCACCTCCGCTGCCTCAAATTAAGGTCCTTCTGCTTGAACAAATGCTGAAGACTGCGATGATCAGTGAATACGTCACAAGATACGCCATATAGATAGTGCCTCCAAATCTTCAAAGCATGAACTATAGCAGCCAACTCCAAATCATATATAGGGTAGTTCTTCTCATGGGGCTTCAACTGACGAGAAGCATATGCAATAACTCTACCCTCCTGCATCAACACACATCCGATCCCAACTCTCGAAGCATCACAATATACAGTGTAAGAACCTAAAGCTGATGGCAAAACCAACACTGGAGCTGTGGTCAAAGCTGTCTTGAGCTTCTGAAAGCTCTCCTCGCACTCGTCCGACCATACAAACAGTGCACCCTTCTGCGTCAACTTGGTCATGGCGAGGCAATAGATGAGAAACCCTGGACGAACCGGCGATAATAACCCGCCAAACCGAGGAAACTCCGAATCTCTGTGGCTGAGGACGGTCTAGGCCAACTCTGCAACGACTCTATCTTCTTTGGATCAACCTGAATACCATCACTGGACACTACGTGCCCCAGGAAAGCCACAGAACCAAGCCAAAACTCACACTTGGAGAACTTTGCATAGAGTTTCTCCTCCCTCAATCTCTGTAATACCACTCTCAAATGCTGTACGTGCTCCTCCTAGCTACGCGAGTACACCAGGATATCATCAATAAAAACGATAATAAATGAATCCAGATACGGCCGAAATACGCTGTTCATCAAATGCATGAACGCGGCTGGGGCATTAGTCAGCCCAAAAGACATAACCAGAAACTCATAATGCCCATATCTAGTCCTGAAGGCAGTCTCCATAATATCCGAATCCCTGATCTTCAGCTGGTGATAGCCTGAACGGAGATCAATCTTAGAGAATACCCTTGCCCCCTGGAGCTGGTCAAACAAATCATCAATGCGTGGTAGTGGATACTTGTTCTTCACTGTCACTTTGTTCAGTTGCCTATAGTCAATGCACATTCTCATTGTGCCATCCTTCTTCTTCACAAATAGGATCGGTGCACCCCACGGTGACATACTAGGACGAATAAACCCCTTATCTAGGAGTTCCTGAAGCTGATCCTTTAGTTCTTTCAACTCCGCTGGTGCCATACGATACGGAGGAATGGAAATGGGCTGAGTGCCCGGCACCAGGTCAATACCAAAATCGATGTCCCTGTCCGGTGGCATGCCCGGCAATTCTACAGGAAACACATCAGGGAAATCCCTCACAACGGGAACAGAATCAAGACTAGGAGTCTCAGCTCCAACATATCTCACGAAAGCCAAATATGATAGACAACCTTTCCCAACCATCCGTCGGGCCTTTAGGAAAGAGATCACCCTGCTAGGAACATAGTCAGTCATACCACGCCACTCAATCCTCGGAATACCCGGTATAGCCAAAGTAACTGTCTTAGCATGACAGTCCATGCCCAGAATAACATCAAAATCTACCATGCTCAACAGCAACAAATCAACTCCGGTCTCCAGACCCCCAATAGTCACCAGACAAGACCGATACACATGGTCTACAACAATAGTATCACCCACCGGGGTAGATACGTGAACAGGTAAAGCAAGACACCCTCGGGTCGTACCCAGGTGATGAGCAAAATATGAAGATACATAGGAATAGGTAGATCCGGGATCAAATAAGACAGAGGCATCTCTGTGGCAGACTGAGATAATACCTGTGATAACAGCATCTGATGCAATGGCGTTCCTCCTGTCTGGGAGAGCATAGAATCAAGCCCGGCCGCCTCCTGATCGGTCTCCACCTCTGGGGCGGCCCCTGGCTACCTGGCCTCCACCCCTAGCTGACTGGGCGGGTGCTGATGAAACAGGAGCAGAAGATGAGGGCTGCCCCTCTGCTGAGACTGCCTACCACGAAGCCGAGGACACTGCCTCCACATATGCCCAAACTCTCCGCACTTGTAATAACTCCCGGGTGCCAGAGAATGGGACTGAAGGGAACCCTGTGCGCCGGAGTGGCTAGCTGCCGCACTCGGCCTGGAGGAACCCTGAACAGATGGAGCTCGAGATGAACCCTGAGCTGGAAGAGCACTAAGAGATGGCTAGCTCTACTGATAACCCTGATGGCCCCGGCCTGAAGATGACCCGCGATACTCAAAACGGGTCGACTGAGGAGGCCTGAAGGAACGACCTATGCTCTGCTGGAACTGACCCCTAGACGGGGCACCACTGAAACTGCCTGAACCTCGAGGCCTATTGGCCTCCCTCTCCTCTCTGTCCTGACGGCGAGCCGTCTTAATATCACGAGCAATATCAACTGCATCCTCAAAGGAAATACCTAGAACTCTCTCTCGAGTCATCAGAACATGAAGGTGATAGTTAAGTCCATCCACAAACCTCTTGATCCTCTCTCTATCAGTCGGAACTATCTAAGAGGCATGGCGAGCCAACTCAGAAAATCTAGCCTCACTGGGTCACAGTCATGTCTCCCTGTCGAAACCACTCGAACTGCCTACGCAGCTCCTCTCTCTGAGACTGTGGTACCCACTTCTCCAAAAAGATAGTGGATAACTCCTGCCATGACAAAGGCGCTGCACCTGCCGGCCTACGCCGCTCATACGACTCCCACCATGTGAAGGCAGCCCCAGTAAACTGAAATGCGGTGAATGCTACTCCACTCGACTCCAAAATCCCTGCCGTCCGAAGCATACGCTGACACTTGTCAAGAAAACCTTGGGCATCCTCGCCATGAGCACCACTGAAAACTGGAGGCTGGAGCCTACTGAACCTCTCAAGACGACGCTGCTCATCGTCTGGCATAGCTGGAACTACAAAGTCCTGAACTGGTGGAACCGGCTGAGCTGGGGCTACTCCCGGTGTCTGCAATCCCTGTACAACCTGCTCAAGTGTGCGAGCAACGGGGGTCTGACTGCCTCCCCCGGCCTGAGAAGTAGCCGCTGTAGTAGTGGCTGAAACTACCTGGGCTAGGCAAGTGCAAACTGATAGTATCTGAGCCAAGGTCTCCTGGAGACCCGGAATCACAATGGGTACTGCCGGTGCCTGAACAGGTGCTGCTGGAATGTCTGCAGCTGGAGCCTGATCCTGAACCGGGGCAACTGGTGGAGCAACAGGTGCTGCCCTCGCGGCTCTGCCTCTACCACGACCACGACCGCGTCCACGGCCTCTAGTGCCCTCAGTAGGTGGTACTGGTTGTCGTCCGTCTCGTCCTGTAGCGCGGGTCCTCACCATCTACGAGAGAATAGAACACAGAAGTTTAGTTCTCGGATCCACAAAGTCGCACGACAAGAATTTCAAGAATGTGAAGTTTTCCTAAGGGTTCTGCAGCCTCTCAAGGATAAATACAGACGTCTCCGTACCGATCCGCGAGACTCTACTAAACCTGCTCATGACTCGTGAGACCTAGTAACCTAGGCTCTGATACCAACTTGTCACGACCCAATTCCCTACCTGGTCGTGATGGCGCCTCTCGTGAAGACAAGGCAATCCAACAGAACAATAGCTCCTCATTTTAACAGTTAATTAGCATGAATAAGTCTAAAACATAGATAATGTACTCATAAGTGCGGAATAAAACGAAGTAAAACAGAGAACCATCCCAACTCAGCCCGCAATCGGGGTGTCACAAGTCATGAGCTACTACAGAGTTTACTAAATACTACAAGTCTGGAACTAGGAACAAGTCCGAAGATGATGTAAATACAGAAGATAAGGGAGAGAACGGGGCTGTGAACGCCGACAGCTACCTCGTCACTCCGGGTACGCCTGGTCTGGAAGGAAATCAGCGCTCAGGAACGAACTCATCTATGCCTGTATCTGCACACACGGTGCAGGGAGTAATGTGAGTACTCCGACCCAGTGAGTAATAAAAATAAATAATGACTGAGAACATAAAATCCCATAAAGGCACAAATAATGCTATCTCAAGCAGTAAAATCAGTTAGGCAGTAAAACCAGTAAAATAGCAAGAATTTCTCTTTTAAAACAATTTAAACAAATATTCTCAACCAGTGGAAATGCTCAGAAACCTGCCCCTCGGGCGCAATATCAAACTATCAGTACAGTATCAACCCGCGGGCTCAGTATCAATCACACAGTACAACATCAGCCCCTAGGGCTCACTCTCAAATCACATGGGTACGCGCGCTCACTGTGGGTGTGCAGACTCCGGAGGGGCTCCTACAGCCCAAGCGCTATCATAATAAGGCCTGAAAGCCTGAACATATCAATATGAGGCCTGAAAGCCTTCTCACAATACACTCGAGGCCTGAAAGCCTTCTCACATATCGCTCGAGGCCTGAAAGCCTCCTCACATATCACTCGAGGCCTGAAAGCCTCCTCATATATCCTCACATATGGCCCTTGGCCTCAATCAGTCCAAAAATAGTCATAGCCCCTCGGGCATCAGTAAAAACAACAGCGCTCAGCTCAAATAATAGTTCAAATATCAGTTGAAAACTCAAGGTTGAGTAAAAATATAGCTGAGTTCATGAAACAGTGTAATTCAAATGGACTGAGTTCAAATAATATTTCAAATAGTGAGGAAAACAGTGATGATAGCTCACAAGGAGCTCAAACAGTCGGCAATAAGCCCAAGTATAGCAATAAGCCCAAGTCATAGTGAAAAACAACAAGTCATAGTGAGATACGCGATAAAATCAACAACCGGGACGGACCAAGTAAAATCCCCAATAGTAAATGACCCCGCGCTCGTCATTGAACGCGTGTCTCATCTCAACATAGCACCAAGTTGTGCAAATCCGGGGTCTCAAACCCTCAGGACATCATTTAAAATCATTACTCACCTCTAGCCGGCCAAAAGTCTAGCTCGCTAAGCCTTTTCCCCTTGAATCGACCTCCTCGCGCGTCGAATCTGATCAAAACCACAAGGAATACGTTACAATAGGCTAAGGGAACATAACCCAATCGAAAAGACTCGAAAATTATCAAAAATCACGAAGTTGGCAAAACCCGAGCCCCGGGCCCACTTCTTGAAAAATTACAAAATTCACATCACCGGATTCCTCGTCTCGCCACGAGTCTATACATATCAAATTTACCAAAATCGGAGTCCATCCGACCCTTCAAATTCCATATTTAAATTACCAATTCTCAAGCCCTAGCTTTATCCCCTTTTGATGAATTTCAACCAATTTCCATGTTAAATTTATCATAATCTCGTGTATTTAGGCCAAGGAACTTACCTCCAATCAATCCTCCTTGAATACCTCTTCAATTTGTCCCAAAGAGCTCTCAACATACTCAACAATGGAGGAAAATGGACCAAGCTTCGCGGATGATATGATTTAAAAACCCTTCTGTCCAGGTGCAATTTACCTTACGCGAATGCGGTCAACACCCCCGCGTTCGCGATGACCAGAAAATATTGACCAGGAATTAACCCTACACGAACGCGGTGCCCAAGCTGCAAACGCGATACTTCAGAAACTTTAACTACGCGAACGCGTGCCCTATGACGCGAACGCATTGAACAATTTCACAAGGCCTTGATTCCCTTCTACGCGAACGCGTTACCACCAACGCGAACGCGGCCCTCTTCCACGCAAACGCGAAGACCAAATTCCCAAGCCCTCACATTTCCTCTACGCGTTCGCGACATCACCCACGCGAACGCGAAGGGCAAATCTCTACAACACCAACAGCTGAAAATCTGCTACTTTTAAAGTCCAAAATTGGTCCGATTGACCACCCGAAATCACCCCGAGGCCCGCGGGACCTCAACCAAAAGCGCCAACACATCCTAAAACATTATTCAAACTTGTTCCAATCTTCAAAACACATCAAATAATGCTAAAACCATTAAATCACATCGGATTCAAGCCTAAGTTTCTTCAAAACTTCCGAAATACGCATTTGATCAAAAACCTGACCAAAACACCTCCGAATGACCTGAAATTTTGCACACACATCCAAAATTACCTAACAGAACTACTGCAACTCCCGGAATCCCATTCCGACCTCCGGATCAAAATCTCACCTACCAACCGGAATTCGCCAAATACTAACTTCGCCAATTCAAGCCTAATTCTACACCGGACCTCCAAAATCAATTCCGATCGCACTCCTAAGTCACAAATCATCCCCCCAAGCTAACCGAATCATCGGAATTCACCCGAGCCTTCTAACTCAATAGTCAACATCCGGTTGACTTTTCCAATATAGGCCTTCCTTAAAGAGACTAAATGTCTCATTTTCTACCAAAACCAAACCAATTCGACTCTAACTCACCAAATGCTAATAATGAAACATAAAGAAGCAATAAACGGGGAAAACGGGGCGGTAACACATGAGACGACGGGTCGGGTCGTCACATAAATATATAATTGCCCAACCGGTCGTAGCTCGATGGTAAATGCATGACTGCCCGACCGGTGGTAAATAATGATACATATTTCCAAACCTGTGGTAACTGCCCGACCGGCGGTAGCACAATTATAAATGAATATGCATGACTGCCCAACTGGCCGTAGCACGGTGATAAATGCATAAAGATGCATTTATCACTATATTATAAATATTAACATCTTTATCATATACCTCAATAGAGACTTAGGAACATACTTAGACATGCTTTGAATTACACTTCATAGGAATGAATAACATAGACATCCTTAACTTCTAGGAGTAGAACCTTTTATGGAATAACATTACATTTACGTATCGTTACTTGGATCATGCCAAAAGAAGGAAGGATTAGCCTTAACATACCTGAGCCGATTCTCTTGAAAATCCTTCCAACACACGTCAAACGCGTCAAACATGTAACGGCGGATCGAAGCAGGGAAAAATCTGTATGATATTCTTGAGAAAGATTATACCGTGCTCTCTTAGAATTCATAATTCACGTTCCATCTTGTAGGAGTTCATAAGAATTCCTTTAGAGAATTCCATCCCATACTTAAACAGGCTTAACATAAAAAGACTTTGAAGTTTCAAATGAAATTTTTGGAGTTCCATCCGTAAGCTTAGCATCCAAGGACTTGGATTTTCAAATGAATTCTTTAAAAGTGTTAGTTGGTAGGCCCCACAAATTTGATGACTTTGTCACTTAGTCCTCTAAGTGTGCCATGTTGCTATATAATTCAAGAGTCATTTCTTTAGCTTCCATTGGCTACCACGTTAGGGGCCTTAACTTTACCCAATTATTCACATAATTAAGAATTATCTCAAATTACTTAAAATACTACTCACCTTAATAAACTTTATATACCTTACTATCATGGTCATGTGGTACCTTGTATGGCACAAGTCCATAAATACCGGGATATAGCTCGAACTGTATTTTATCTCCAAATATCAAACTTCGACCAACCTCATTTTCTTTAATTTTCTTACCCTCTCACCTTCTCGAATTACTTATCACTTTCATGAAATAGCATAATACTTATAATTTCCAAATAATCTTGTCCTTGAACTAATGTCAATTATCTTACGACAAATTAATCGTACAATACTACAGGGTGTAAGATCGTCGTAATATACTACTGTGGAGCGTAACATCATCGTAATATAATACTGCAGAGCGTAATATCATCGCAATATAATACTGCGGAGCGTAACATCATCGTAATACTACAGGACGTAACATCATTCCGCCCTTTGGAATGTTCGTCCTTGAATGTTGACTGACGCACTTATCATTTTCATAACTATGTCTTCCGAATACTTTAGTACTCTCCTTGCCATCTAGGCAACTGTTTTGTGAATAATTCCAACGGCCAGGGCATTCCCCCCTTTATGCCTCTTTCTCACACCACGACTTGTGGCCGGAATCTTTCCAATCTCGTAACTGTCTCTGACCTTGTAAATGCGCCTATGCGACTCTTCTCTCCTTTGTAAACTAAACTAAAACCCAACCTCTATCTGATGTCTCGACTATTCACAACCTTTTGTACTTGAGTATCTCGTATCTTCTTCACCTTTACCTTACTTACCTTTCAGTCTCGCATCGTATCTTCTGTTTCTTTCATAACCTCACTTCCACATAAGTAGAATTCACATCCACGCCTTAAAGCTCTACTGTGATACCTGTACCTCTGGTGCATACAAAATATGGCAAAAGCATCATACTGACTTCTTACGACTTAGCTCTATGGCACGATTTGAAAACAAAAGAAGGGTAACATTTCCTAAATGCCCTATAGCCTCTCAATTATAAATGTGGTGCTCAACACACCTATAAGTGAGACTCTACTAGGCACGGCTTTGTAGACTCCCTAGGACACAACCTGCTCTGATGCCACTTTGTCACGCCCCAAACCTGGGGTGGCGTGGCTGGTACCCGGTGCCGTGCTGGCCCGAGCGAACCACTCTGTAACCCTTTTGTTTTTATTCGTAACTATCATGGGCTAACATGGCCACAGCTCATAATGTATAACTATAAGTGGGCAAACACTGTATTATTGAACCATCGTTCTTAAAACATGAATACATATGGGATGTCAAAGCCTTTGCCATATTGTACAAAATGAACCTCTGTCTACAAAGCCTCTAAGATTATTTGACATCAAATGGGACAGGGTACCGGCCTACCCATAAGTCTGTAGCAAAACTCTGACACGATGACTCATAGACTCGGCTGCACTCCGAATGAGATGGAGTCTTTCCGATCCTTCATTGAATGCTAACCTTGTCTACTATGAGGGCTCGTCAAACTGATTATCTATACCTGCAGGCATGAATGTAGCGTCCCCAACAAAAGTACGTCGGTACGAATAATATACCGAGTGTGTAAGGCGGACTGAAACATAATAATAAGTCAACATTAATTAAAAACATATAAGAATCAACCTGAATCCCTGAAGTGCCACCGTATATGCATACTTATTATAATTATATATATATATATATATATATATATATATATATATATTTATATATAATACTTCTCTTTGAGACTATTTCTATTATCCATATCGTATAATGCATGACTGCCCAACTGATCAGTGGTAATTGTCTGACCGGACGTAGCTCGTTGGTAAATGCATAACTGCCCAACCGGTGGTAACTGCCCGACCGGCCGTAGCTCGGTGGTAAATGCATAACTGCCCAACCGGTGGTAACTGCCCGACCGGCTGTAGCTCGGTGATAAATATGTAACTGCCCAACCGGTGGTAACTGCTCGACCGGCCGTAGCACGGCGGTAAATGTATGAATGCTCGACTAGGCGTAGTACAGTGGTAAATGAATATGCATGACTGCCCGACCGGCCGTAGCACAATGGTAAATGAATATTCATGACTGCCCAATCGGCAGTAGCACGGTGGTAAATACATGAAGATGCATATATCACTATATTATAAATATTATCATCTTTATCATATACCTCAATAGAGACTTAGGAACATACTTAGACATGCTTTGAATTACACTTCATAGGAATGAATAACATAGACATCCTTAACTTCTAAGAGTAGAACCTTTTATGAAATAACATTACGTTTACGTATTGTTACTTGGATCATGCCAAAAGAAGGAAGGATTAGCCTTAACATACCTGAGCCGATTCTCTTGACTATCCTTCCAACACATGTTAAACGCGGCAAAATATGTAACGGCGGATCGAAGTAGAGGAAAAATCCGTACGATATTCTTGAGAAAGATTATACCGTGCTACCTTAGAATTTGTAATTCACGTTTCATCTTGTAGGAGTTCATAAGAATTCCTTTTGAGAATTACATCCCTTACTTAAACAAGCTTAACATAAAAAGACTTTGAAGTTTCAAATGAAATTTTTGGAGTTCTATCCGTAAGCTTAGCATCCAAGGACTTAGAGTTTCAAATGAATTCTTTAAGAGTGTTAGTTGGTAGGCCCCACTAATTTGATGACTTTGCCACTTAGTCTTCTAAGTGTGCAATGTTGCTATATAATTAAAGAGTCATTTCTTTAGCTTCCATTGGCTGCCACATTAGGGGCCTTAACTTTATCCAAAGATTTTTAATTAATGTCCCACTAAAATTTATTAATTACTCAATTATCCACATAATGAAGAATTATCTTAAATTACTTAAAATACTACTCACTTTTAACACACTTTATACACCTTACTATCATGGTCATGTGGTACCTTGTATGGCACTAGTCCACAAATACCGGGTATTATAGCTCAGACCATATTTTATCTCCAAATGTCAAACTTCGACCAACCTTATTTTCTTCAATTCGCTTACCCTCTCACCTTCACGAATTTACTTATTACTTGCTTGAAATAGAATAACACTTATAATCTCCAAATAATCTTGTCCTTTAACTGATGTCAATTATCTTACGACAAATTCATCGTACAATATACAGGGTGTAACATCGTCGTAATATAATACTGCGGAGCGTAACATCATCGTAATATAATACTGCGGAGCGAAACATCATCATAATATAATACTGCAGAGCGTAACATCATCGTAAGGGCGTAACAATAAATAGGGCCTTTAATTCTCTCACCTACAACCACCTAACACTGAAGAAAAACACACTACGAACATCTGAAAAAAGGCAGAAAATCATTATAGTAGTTGTAGAATTTCTTCGACTAAGGCTAAGCTTTTATTCGAATTTTGATTTTGCTCTGAGGTACTCATTTGGGGTGAAGTCTTTGAGTTCTTAGATACTAACGGATAAAACGAGTCCTATTTTGGTCTGCTGCCCTAGAGAAGGTCAGTACACATTCACCCCCTTCTCTTTAGTTGCTTTACTGGACTACTATGAGCATGTTGTTTCTTTCTTTTAACAGTTCTAGCTTATGATGCTTATAATTAGTATAAAAAATGTTATTTTCAATTTATGATAAGATTTTTGTTTACTTATGATCACTTGCCATGCTTCTAAGTCTTTAATTAATGTTGATCATGTTGTTATGTGACCTCAAATGACTTTCATTTCTGAGTCTAAATAGTCTACATGATTAAGCTGCCTTAATGACTTCTCATGTTTACTTAGACTTCATAATTTCTATTGTGATCTTTATCTCCATACATTGTTCTCCTGCATTTTATTGCTCAATAGTCGATATCACTATTTGATAATCCTAACTAGGACAAAACTTGAAAGTTCAAAGTTTACATCCTCACCATTTAACTGGAGCATTAAAAGTCTAAGTGTTTAATTCTCTCCTTATCTATACCAATGTCTATTAATTCTGAGAATAGCTTCTGAGTTGTCATTACGACAATCTTGCATTCATATATAACTATTGGTTGTACCTATATGAAACAGTGTTGTTAGGGTGAGCTCTTATGAATTTTAGTGACCCTTTTGCCTATATTCTATTGTTATCAAGTTGTCTTTCATAGAACAAACATAGTTATGACTATTTTCAAGCTTGACACCACCACCTCATGTTTAGATGAAACTCTCAGTTACATGTTTGAGTCAAACCTGTTTGGTATAGCACTTTCTTGTCTTTAATCTCTGTTATGTCACTTTTGACTTTGTGAAGCTTACATTCAATTATCAGTAAGTTGTGTTCCATAAAAGTAGGACCTAGTCATTATTGTTATAGACAAGTGATAACTGCTTTTTTCAAGTTGAGTATGATTACTTCGTATCCAAATGCTAATTTTAGGCTATATACCTGAGCTAAACCTGTTAGGTGCAATCCTTCCCTTGTCTATAACCCCCTTCCCTTTATGACATTTTTGATATTATTAAAGTTTACTCTGTCTGTGTAAGATAACAACCACATTTGAAGTATCTATGTGTAGTTGATTAAGTTTCGCATGTATTTCTGTTTGTTTGCATGTTCTTATACTCTGTTCTCGACTTGAGCTTGGTCACCTCTCTCCTTACTGATAAATTGAACTTAGTCTGCAAGATCTAAGAGAACTTTCCATTACTTGGACATAATAGTCTACCTATTTCAATGTAAGATTAGTATGATTCTGCCCTCAATCTTAAATGGGGTATGGTTGGTAACCTATGGCTCTATTAAGCATCTTTAAGAATCCCATGCTTCAATCTGTAACCTATAGTCATGCCAAGAGTCCTGATGTTTTTGAATATATCTATGGTGTTTGCTAATCATAGTCATCTGTCTTAATCGTTGTTGATTATTTTAAGCAATATTACCAATCTCTACATATGCCAGTTGCAAGACCTGAGTTAACCAATATGTTGTTAGAAGCATTTGTAGTGCTACATACCTGAACTGGGTGCTCTTTACCTTTCCTTTGAATGTGTTCCTTAGTGTTTAGACCTTTTAACAGTAATATTATAGTGTTTCTGTTTCTCTCCCATGTGTGTTTGAAGTCTGACCTTCAGGCTTGCTCAATATATTCATCTGGTGTTAGAAATGTAGTCATAAGAACAAAAAGTTATCTTTATATCTTTATGTTATCCTATTAAGGGGAAAGTATCCTTTTGTGGTAGGAATACTATAGAATTTAGTTTACATCGAAAAGGCCTCATTGGCACCTAAACCCATAGGGAAAGATGAGTCGTTAGTGGTCTGGGGTATTTGGGAGTGGAGTTTAACTCTAGGTTGGGTTGCTCTCCCCAGCACAAGCATTGCCTTGGGCCTTGAGACCCTTGGGAACTCTGAAGTGTTGGGGATTCAAAGGGGGCATCGACCTTGAGTAAAACTCTCTCCTTATCCCTTAATTCATTGACACTTGTTGTTCTTTAGGGGTTTTGTCTTTAATGACAACGAAAGGTTTTCAATGTAAATTATAAACACCACACTAGTATAAGTTTCCCATAGTATTTAAGTATTGGTATTTTGTTATATTTTGCTCCAATCATTTGTCTATATGCTTCATACATGGTTAAATATGCATAATATATATCTAATGACCTTCTCCTTTTTTTGGACATGTACATTTGTTTGGGCCTGCCGAGTTCCTAAGGAACTCAGGCCCAAGCCCAGTATCGCTGCATTATTGGGACTTCAGAGTCAGTTGTTGTCGTCCTTTCACTGCTGGGCCTGCCTCTTTGAGGCCCAATTACCAGAGTCCAATCCTTTGCCTCTAAATTCCCTTTACTATTGTTTACTGCTTCGTTAATTCAGTTTACAGCTTTGCTAGTTCACTCTACTGCTTGTTGCATTTTTGGTACATCTTTTGTTGTTATTCTACCCTACATGTATTTAACGCTTATATATTGGATTACATGCCTTACTTTATACCTTAAATCATATAAAACATAGACAAGCCCTAAACAATATAGGATTTTAAAAAAGGGAATTAGTTTGTTATTAATCCCCATCTCGCTAATTAAATTTTGTTTATATCATATTATGTTTTCGCTCACCTACTTTTCTTAATAAGATTTAGAAGCCCATAACATAGCAAAAACAGCATTCCCCATTTTCAAAAAGGAAAATTAGAGTCGAATCGAAAGGCTAGCCTTCTAAAAGAAAATCGACTCTTTCAAAAACCAAAGTGGTGCTGCCCTGCGAAGATTTCAAAATGATTCCT
The DNA here is from genome assembly GCF_001879085.1 of Nicotiana attenuata. NCBI lineage: Eukaryota > Viridiplantae > Streptophyta > Magnoliopsida > Solanales > Solanaceae > Nicotiana > Nicotiana attenuata. The sequence continues at coordinate 1,503,637 of NW_017670239.1, forward strand.
CAAGTCTAACATTTAAGATTTCAGAAATCAAGGTATATCTTAGGCTGACTTTCTTATAGACATCTCTTAGAATTACATGAACATTCATTCTCTAATAACCAAGTGTTTTATAACTTAACCCCTTTCCACATGCTTAATAAATATAAACCATTCACATATATATTTCAAAACTCTTTCACTTATACCCATCAAAATTATTTTTAGACTCCTTTTTAAACTCACACCCTCTTAAAGTCTCATGTCCCTTTTATTAATATTATACTGTCACTTAGATATATGGCAAGCCATATCTCTTTAACACTAATTAAGGCATAGTATAAATGATTGATTCCAAACCTAGTCTAAGTCCTATAGAGCTACCTCAGGTAGATCTTAAGGGGTGCCTAACACCTTCCCCTTAGAATAACAAGAACTCTTACCCATAATCTCATGTTAGCAGACTAATAAAGAATATGACTTCATAATTAAATAATTACCCTAGTATACCTTTAAATATTAGGTGGCGACATTCTTTTATCAACAATAGAGAAACCACAAGTTGAATCTTATTTTGACTAGTGCAAAATAGGGTGCAACACCCTATAAATTTGTGCACTTGGAACATGGATTTGAAATAGGAAAATTGGGGGTTTTGTGTTAGATATTGGAAAGTGAATAATTGATATTTAAACCCCAATTTGGAGTTGGATTTGGATGGAACTTGTATATTTGGACTCGTATTTGAATAGGTAATTGGGATTTGTGAGTTTTGTTGGGTTTCGGGAAGCAAGCCCGGATTGACTTTTTGGTTGCCTTTGTGTTAATAATTAAAGATTGACGTCCTCCATAGTTATTCACTTTAGTATTATTTGACACCGTCGTGTGTTATTTGACTACATTCGAGATGTTCGAAAACCAATGTGCATGGGAAGGCATTTTTTGAGCATTAACTTTTGCTTATTTGAGGCAAGTATCTTGCCTAGCCTTGGTTTGAGGGACTAGTTGCTTGAATTGTCGATGATGGCTATGTACCAAGGGTGAAGTACATGCGGGGGATGAGCATGTACTGGTAAGTGTCGAGCCTAACCTCGACGAAGTAGTGACGAGGCTAAGGCGGGTCACCTACACTACAACCTGTACGCAGTATATAGTAATAACAGAAAATAGGAATATGGAACAGAATTAAACAGCCAACTGAAAGTAATAACCAAAATCTCAAGAATAAACCATTGTCATCCAGAATTACCAATCTTCCACAGTTCAAATACAAATGCCGGAAAACCACACAGCTCAAGAAAATGGAAACATATATGTTGTTGCGGTGCGCAACCCGATTCCACCGGATAACACATAATACTCCCTTATTCCACCGTAATAGCATCAAAAATAGAGATAATGTATATAAATATGTTGCGACGCGCAACCCGATCCCACCATATATCAATATCAGTATCACAATTCACCCTTATTTTGCCATATCAATCCACCCTTATTCCACCTGTTGTGGCATGCAACCCGATCCCACCGTGTAGTACAGATTCACCCTTATTCCACCATATCAATCCACCCTTATTACACATATTGCGGCGTGCAACCCGATCCCACCATATCAGTACCAAATACTCAAAGAACAATCAAATCAATAGTTCAACCACAAAGCTTTTACGGTCAATAAATACCAAACTGAGCCAAAAGGGAACTTGTAAAGTAAAGAAATCTACAAAAGTAATACTATACAGCGAGATCAATCCAGCAATTGACAATAAGAAGGTGCAAGAAAGTCCATTTAAACAAATAGCAGGGAATCATGAAACTATGGAAGAACTAACATCGTGAACAGGAGAAGATATTGGATAACAAGTAGCAATTAAGCATGGAAACCATATAACAGTTAAGACAGGAAAGGAAATAATTAAGGAAGAGCGGTAAATCAGGGAAAATAGATAATTCGGCGGCGTATAAGCACTCGTCACCTTGCATATACGCCGCTCACATGAAATTCACATTGCAAATAGTCCGAGGGTCCCTAATTCCCTCAAGTCAAGGTTAGACACAACACTTACCTCGCTTTAAAGACCACGCAAAGCTCAACCATGGCTTTGCCTTTCAAACTAGACTTCGAACCAACAATATCTAGCAAATTACCAACCAAACAATTCAAAATAAGCCTTAGGAATCACCCACGGTTGCAAAAGATTCAATATAAGTCATTATTGAAAAAGTCAACAAAAGTGAACTCCCGGGACCGCTTGTTCCAAATCCGAAATTCGGACCAAAACCCGATTACCCATTCACCCCCGAGCCTCGTTATGTAATTTGTTTTGGAATCTGACCCCAATTTGAGGTCTAAATCCCAATTTCTCAAAAATCCCTAATTCTACCCAAACCCCCAAAATTTCCACCATGAAAACACTTGATTTTAGGTTAAAAACTTGTGAAATGCAATGAAAGATTGAAAGAAAATGGGTTAGAATCACTTACCAATGATTTGGGGAAGAAAGAGTCGTGGAAAAATCGCCCCTAGGGTTTTCTTGTTTTGAAAATTTGAAGAATGAGTGAAAATCCCATTTTTCTAACTATTCGGTCTGTTGCAGGTATCGCATTTGCGACCTGGGGTTCGCAAATGCGAACTTTCCTTCGCAAATACGAAGAGTGCCTGAGCCTACTGCATTCGCAAATGCGAACAATTGTTCGCAAATGCGGCCTGAGATGATCGCAATTGCGACCCAGAGCTTCGCAATTGCGAAGGTCCGCTTCTAGCTCCACTGGTCGCAAATGTGAGGCTCGCATTTGCGAGCCAGACCTTGCAAATGCGAAGTCTGCAGATCAGGTGCAGCAACTGCTGTGTTTTTTCTAAATTCAAACACTCCGTAGCCTATCCGAAACTCACCCGAGCCCTCGGGGCTCCAAACCAAACAGGCACACAAGTCCTAAAACATCACACGAACTTGGTCGTGCGATTAAATAGCCAAAATAACACCTAGAACTACGAATTGAACACCAAATCAAATGAAATTTTTAAGAAATGTTTAAAACTTCTATTTTCACAACCGGACGTACGAATCACGTCAAACTAACTCCGTTTCTCTCACCAAATTTCACAGACAAGACATAAATATTATAATGTACCTGTACCGGGCTCCGGAACCAAAATACGGACCTGGTATCAACAAGACCAAACATCAATCAATTCTTAAAAATCGTTTAACTTTCAGACTTTCACTTTTCAACAAAAAATTCATATCTCGAGCTAGGGACCTCGGAATTCGATTTCGGGCATACGCCTAGGTCCCAAATTACGATACGGATCCCGGGACCGTCGAAACATGGATCCGGGTCTGTTTACTCAAAACGTTGACCAAAGTCAACTCAATTTAACTTTTAAGGCAAAAATTCTTGTTTTGTCAGTTTTTAACATATAAGCCTTTCGGAAAAACACCCGAACCGCGCATGCAAATAGAGGAAGGCTAAAATAAGATATTTAAGGCTTCAGAACACAAAATTTAGTTCTAAAACATGAGATGACCTATCGGGTCATCACATTCTCCACCTCTAGAATAACCGTTCGTCCTTGAACGGACATAGAAAAGTACCTGAGCTGGTGAAAATGTGGGGATATCTACTTCGCATGTCCGACTCATACTCCCAAGTAGCTACCTCGACGGGCTGACCTCTCCACTATACTCGAACTGAAGGATAACTCTTTGATATCAACTGGCAAACTTGCCGGGCTAGAATAGCCAACGGCTCCTCCTCATAAGGCAAATCCTTGCAATTGGACAGAGCTGAAATCTAGCACATGAGATGGATCACCGTGATACTTCCGGAGCATGGACACATGGAATACCGGATGAACTACTGATAAACTAGGTGGCAATGCGAGCTTCTAAGCCACCTCACCCACTCTCTGAAGAATCTCAAAAGGTCCGATGTATCTAGGGCTCAACTTTCCCTTCTTCCCAAACCTCATTACACCCTTCATGGGTGACACACAGAGCAACACTCTCTCTCCGACCATGAATGCAACATCACGAACCATGGTCGGCATAATGCTTCTGCCTGGACTGAGCTGTGCGAAGTCTATCCTGAGTAATCTTGACCTTATCCAAGGCATCCGGTACCAAATCTGTACCCAATAACCGAGGCTCCCCCGGCTCAAACCATCCAACCGGCGATCGACACCGTCTACCATACAAAGCCTCATAGGGAGCCATCTGGATGCTCGACTGATAATTGTTGCTGTAGGCAAACTCTGCAAGTGGTAAGAACTAATCCCAAGAGCCTCCAAAGTCTATAACATAAGCGCGGAGCATATCCTCCAATATCTGAATGGTGCACTTGGACTGTCCGACCTTCTGAGGATGAAATGTTGTGCTCAACTCAACCTGCGTGCCCAACTCATGCTGTACTGCTTTCCAGAAATGCGAGATGAACTGCGTACCTCAATTAGAAATGATTGATAGGGGCACATCATGAAGGCGAACGATCTCACAGATATAAATCTCTGCTAACTGCTCTAAAGAATAGGTAACTGCCACAGGAATGAAATACGCTAACTTGGTCAGCATATCCCCAATAACCCAAACTGCATCGAACTTCCTCTGAGTCTATGGGAGTCCAACAACAAAATCCATAGTGATACGCTCCCACTTCCACTCAGGAATCTCTATCTTCCGAAGCAAACCACCAGGTCTCTGATGTTCATACTTTACTTATTGTCAATTTAGACACCGAACTACATATGCAACTATGTCCTTCTTCATCCTCCTCCACCAATAATGTTGTCGTAAGTCCTGATATATCTTGGCGGCATCCGGATGAATAGAATATCAGAAACTGTGGGCCTCTTCTAGAATCAACTCACGAAGTCCATCCACATTAGGCACACAAACACGACCCTGCATCCTCAAAACTCCATCATCTCCAACCGTAACCTTCTTGGCATCTCCGTGTCGCACTGTATCCCTAAGGACAAACAAATGAGGGTCATCATACTGCTGCTCCCTTATGTGCTCAAACAATGAAGACCGAGCGACCGTACAAGCTAGAACACGACTGGGCTCAGAAATATCCAACCTCACGAACTGATTGGCCAAAACCTGAACATCTAATGCAAGCGGTCTCTCACCGACTGGAATGAATGCAAGGCTAACCATACTCACTGACTTTCTACTCAAAGCATCGGCCACCACATTGGCCTTCCCGGGATGATACAAGATAGTGATATCATAGTCTTTCAATAGCTCCATCCACCTCCTCTACCTCAATTGAGCTTCTTTTGCTTGAACAAATATTGCAAGCTCCGATGATCCATGAATACCTCACACCACACGCCATAAAGATAATTTCTCCAAATCTTCAGCGCATGAACAATGGCTGCTAACTCTAAGTCATGAACATGGTAATTCTTCTCATGAACCTTCAGCTGCCGCGACGCGTATGCAATCCCCTTGCCACCCTGTATCAACACCGCACCAAGTCCATGTCACGACCCAAACAGAAGGGCCACGATAGGCACCTGGTACCTTACTCAACCGAGTACCAGCATAACATATCTTTCTTGTCGTACTATCATTGGTAAATGGGCCAAAAGGGTCGTCATGAGATAATCAAAATAAAACATAAGGGAATACTAGACATAGGACGACCCTACATGATATAGAAACTTATACATGTAACATACGGGCCTATACGGCTGACATGATCATTTGTAAACTCAAACCATAGGCCGACAAGGCCATACAAGTATCTATATACCTGACATCTGTCAACAAGCCTCTAAGAGTACATAAACATCGTAAAGGTCGGGACAAGACCCACCATACCAGTCAATACATGTCCAAATCATACTGATCAAATAGGCAACTACAGAGCAAGTAGAGTGCACCAACACCTTTCGTTGAGCTGAGCCTACTAGGAGGACTGTCAACCTGTCTTTCAGGACCTACAGGCATGAAACGCAGCGTCCCCGGCAAAAGGGACATCAGTACGAATAATGTACTGAGTATGCAAGGAATGAAAAGTAGTATATAAAAGACATGAAAGAAATATGGAGTAAGTACTCAACCTGTAAGTCTGAGTAGCTCTGTGAATCATAAAACATTTATAATGTCATGCATGTGCATGTAAATGTCATATCATGCATAAGTATATGCGTACATAACATCATCAAGCCTCTGCGGGTATCCCATCATATCATCTCGGCCTCAGTGGGTAAAATCATCAACGTATACCAACTGATCAGGTGGTGGTGCGTATATAATGCCATAATCTTTTCCCATACCCCGTATACATATACTATATGCGTATATAACGCCATCTGGTCATGGGTCAATATAATATATAAATGAATGCAAATGCATAATGAAGTAAGTCAATAAGATCTCTCAAAATGTCATGAGACCCATGAACAGACGATATGATAGTAGGACACATAGGAAATCAAGAACATAGGCAACCCTAGTACTTCTATGAATAGAATCATTTGTGAAGCTAACATGCTTGCTCATTTTGTTGTATCATATGGATCATGCCAAAAGAAAAGAAGGGATAGCCTTAACATACCTATATGATATCTACCTTATTACTCAACAAAGCTCGACACAACGTCTTGCATCTACAACAAGTGAAATAATATTGTCGTTAACATATAATGTTGTACCATCGTATTTGGCTAGTCGTATGGCTTAAGGAAAATCGGGCAGCAACTCCCCAATTTTTAATACATCCCAAAGACCACTAAGGGTCATCAACAGCCCAACAACAACAACTATAACCAACAATAGCAACAACAACAATATGATCCAATATGAGTTTCTCCGATTAACTTAACAATCATATTGAGCGGCAAGCTCGTTTTTACTCATAACAAGATATGAATTGAATCCAACTCTTATTCCATAAATTAGTTTACAACCTTCAGAACATCATACTTATATGTACCATATTATTTCTAGTTTAAAACATCCACAAAATGCCTTCCAAAACAGCCCCATACGTCAACTACCTTAATTTTTATCGTCAATCACTTGTTTTTCATCTTTTCTTCTTCAATCAACTTAATTAACACCTAAAAAAAGCTTAACAACAGCAGCCACAACATTATCAATTCATTTCTCACAATTTCCAACCACCACAAACCATATATTTAGCCACAAAACAGTCCAACCAAAAAGACAACCATATCCCATGTTCCTTCAAGTGCATCTTATGGTTTTTCACTCAAAAAACACACCAAACACAAGATTAACCTTAGGCACAATCTAGAAGATGTTATACATACCTTGGACAGTAGCTACAACTCGAAACCCAATTTCAACTTAGCCCACAATAGCCCTCAATCACACCACAACACCATAGAAGCATTCTCTTGTAGTCATTAACACGTTTGATGATGATTTGAGTTGATTTTCCTTGAGTTTGGTTCTTGGTATCTTGGGATATGTTAGGAGGGTTTTGGAGATGTTGAAAGTGTTTTGGTGTGAGTAAAATATGTATTGTTGATGAGATATAAGGGGATAAGACCACCGCCTCAATTCCCCAAGCAGGTAGGTAAGCTGCCTGCTTGGTAGCTTGAGCAGTGCCACTTCGGACACTTGTATCTCTCTACTCTGATACCGTATTGACAAACGGTTTACAGAGTTGGAAACTAGACACATAGGGCTTTAATTCCATATAAATATCTCCATGTAATTCTAAATATATAGGGAGAAAACTGCGTCGCAACGTGGCCTATTAAATTGCCAGTTTCTCCGAAGTGCGGCGACGTGACTTGGCGACCCTAATTTATAAATTCATATTTCTCTACCCTGATGTCTTATGAATATATTGTTTGGACCATTGGAAACTAGGTTCCAATACCTTCATTTTGTTATATGATATGTCCCAAAACAACCTCATATAACACATGAAATGTATTGCTCAAAATGCTTTATTACAAGGCAAATCCTTAGTTGGTTTTTCTGCAACTTAAATCCGATTTTTTCAAACCTTATATTTCATATCCAAACATCATATATAGTCATATCATGACTTTAAACTCATTTATATCATGATTAACAAGTCTCATATTCATCTTAACTTACTTAAGACTTCAGTAAACCTTTCTTATCCTTGTAGAAGGGTTTCGTCCTTTTGGAGTTTATATTAGATAATCCTATAATGTCAGTGACGTGTGAAGTACGAGGTGTAACCACATTAAATCACTTTATATACTTTCAAAGAAGATCTCATTTCCAAGCTTACATCAATTGACTTACGACATACTTTCACGTACAAAGACATGGGGTGTAATATCATTCCCCCCTTTGGAACATTCGTCCTCGAATGTTGGCTGTTGTGCTTATCAGTCTCATAACCTATAGCTCTCGTGAATACTTTAATATTGTCCTTACCATCTAGGCAATTGTTCTGTGAATAAATTCAAAGACAAGGGCATTCCCCCCTTTAGGCACGACTTGTGATCGGAATTTTTCCAATACCGTAACTTTGACTACCTTCTGTGATGCAGCATGTATGGCTCTGACCTTTTATGTGCGGATCTTCTCTCTCTTTTTTTTCTTCAGCTTTTTGTCAATCTATTCGCCTCACTTTGTGAACATATACAGAACTACGACAAGATGTCCCTCGGAGCATATATAGGTGTACTGAAGTTCTTTGCTTGGTACTTTGTCGAACTTACAACTATTGCTATATTTTGTTTCCTAGCCTTGGTTATCTGTCCTTATGGCTTTAGTGCATCTAAGTAGGTCATACCGTACTATAACACTTACTTAGATTTATTATTACCGAGGTGTGCTACACAACTCTAGGTTACTTTCTCACTGCTTATCCCATAACCTGCTGGCGCAACCGTGCCACATTAGGAACACATAATCGACCCTGATATCTGAGGACTCCATCTCCTGTAATCTAAATGGTGTCTTCTCTTTTTGAAGGGTTGTATCTCTGTAATGATCTAGCACAGGATCTTCATACTGGCATTCCTTCACTTCAGTTGCTAAAGAGGATGTTGCCATGTCATGAATAGTAACTCTGGTACCACCTGAATCTAGTAATCGAATTCCAAGATTAGCTAGATGATGAATCTCACAAGCTATCTCACTCTTCTTTGGCTTTAAATATGATAGGCTACACATAGATCTACGGCTGAGGGCATCGACTACTACATTCGCCTTCCTTGGATTGTATAAAATATCAACATCATAGTCTTTCACTAGCTCCAACCATCACCTCTGACGTAATACATTCTCACTAGGGCTCACATCTCATTGGGGAACATCTGAAGTGATTTTCCTGATCCACCTAGGGGTGATACTTTACTTCAATAACCGTACTTCATATCATCCCAACGATATTCATCTTATGGGGGTATTCTAATACCGTGCCATCCATGAAATCCCTTTTCTTTAAATCATTACTCAATCGAAGGCCCAAACGTCATCCTCTTATTTATCACAATTACACCCTTATTCTACTACCAGGGCAGCATTTCATCTCTTCTTATTACTCCTATTCTTAGACTTCTCTGAGTTCATTCAGACTGTACCGAGCTTTATATAGTTTATGGAAATCATCAGCTCTCTTGTTTTGATGGACTTAATCTCAAGGCCTTACCTGTTCTCGTCACCTTCTCACTCACCTTTTCACAATCTACCTAAAACCTTGTTGCTATATGATACTTTAGCGTGCGACCTAAACATATCGACTCATACTACTCAAAACCTTCCTTTACTTGGTAGTATCAAAGATTTCCTTTAGTGCCTTCTCAGTTGTCTTTAAATGTAAGAAATAGCTTTTCCGGGTCGTTCTGCCACTTGTTGCATGAATACTTGGATCATCTTAGTGCCCTCATATGTTGGAATTCTACGCAACCCATATGATCTTGAATATCACCATTCGATTTTTTTTCTTCTTCCCGTTCATTAGCCACCATAGGTGCCACTTTCTTATATAGTGCATACAATGTTGTTGTGATACTGTTGTTACAAGACCATTTCTTCTTTATGTCACTATGCTTAAGTTAAAGCCTACTTCCTTATTTCCTCAACTAGTATTAACTTACCTCTCGCATTGGCTCCTTATGTATCAAGTGTTCATTTGCACTTATTTATCAATAACATCTTCTGCTAGAACCCTTACTACCTCTCCCCGGCGTCGTGCTTGCATAATGTTTTAGAGTGGTATCATATCTGTAGGATCTGAATAGATGCAATCTCATTCCTTTCACCTTTTTACTGCATTCTTTCTTTACTATTCCATAGTTACATCTTAATCTTTGGAGTCTTTTCACATCTTTATGGACTCTTACTCACCTTGCGGTAACCCTTCTGTACCAAGGATAATTGAATTCCTTACTCCCGAGGGTGACACCTAGTATAACTGGCATACTTGGTCCCTTAAGCTTAACTTTGGTTACAGTGCTCGCTTTAGGGAAGCATCTTCCTGAATGACCTTTAAAGGTTATTTTTCTGTTGTCCATTCTATTATCGCCGGAACGTAATCTCTGAAATTCTCTTGATGCCGACTATTATCAAATCATTCGGTCCCTAATTCATGTTCAGCTTATCTTGTTCACTAGCCCATACTGATTTCTATTATTCCGGGTGTCTAACTTTTCCTTCTAGTAATCACGTCGGAGTCACCAACTCATTTTTTTTGAAATGGGGATATGATTTTATGGCTTATACTCTTTTATTGCCTCAACGCCTGTCACATCTTGTCTTTTTCTTCACTTGACTATAGACTTTGTCACTGTGTCATATTTTGATTTACCGTTATCATCCATTTATCATATCTTACTCATAATGCTTCATTCACTCTCTTTTTATTCTTGGGCTAATATTTTTGTCTATCACTTTATTCTAAAAACTTCAACAAAACATTCTTTCATTTTTAGCTCCCCTTACTTCATCTCACTGGCTCTTTGGAATGCCTAACATTCTCCCTTCTTTTTTTACTCGGGGCTGGTGTCATACTAAGGTAAATATTTATCCCTTCTAGGATCCCACTGCCTATCTTCTGAAGTTTCTAAATATTCTAGTATTCATATCTGATTATACTATTCTAGAGTTCATCATCTGTGTGTCTCACAAGGAGATCTATTACCACATTTTGCACTATCCTTCGAAAATATCAACTAATGCTAACAATCCATCCAAAATTTTGGGTTACTCTAACTCCAACTTGATCCTGATATCTCATCCTTCTCTTAAACTATATATGTTAGCTCCCATAGGGCATAATTGAGATGGGAGTGGCCAATTGTATATATCTCTGTTACTGTTGAAAGTAACTCAGAATGCTTATATTTCTCTGCTTGAATTGTAAATACTGTTAATCTTCATTAACTAGGTACCTCGTACCCTTCTTCACCTTGCTTCTTTTACTTGCTGAAACTTGTGTCTACCTTCCGATTCTTTTATTCCTTTTTACCATACGAGTGGATAGATATTCTTGCCTTAGGGCTCATTATCAAGAAGCTTACACATCTTAGTACACACATGATCTGCTGAAGACCTCACATTTACTCATCATAAGCATGATGCAAAATCGAGTTCCTCTGACTCAACTCTTCCGCAGCCACCTTCATTCTCTTACCAGATGTCTTTCTGAATGTAGATATCGTCGTATTACGAATAAAATAGAATTTAGGATTTTGAATTCTTATAATTGAGCTCTACCACACGATCTAGAGTAAGAAGAAAGAGTGACAATCCTAAATGCCCTGTAGCCTCCTGCTTATAAGTGTGGTGCACAACACAACGAACAAAACTCTACCAGACACGGCTTGTAGACTCCCTAGGACAGAATTGCTCTGATACCACTTTTGTCACGACCCAAACCGAAGGGCCACGACCGGCACCGGTACCTTACTCAACCGAGTACCAACGTAACATATCTTTCTTATCGTACTATCATTGGTAAATGGGCCAAAAGGGTCGTCATGAGATAATCAGAATAAAACATAAGGAAATACTAGACATAAGACGACCCAACATGATATAGAAACTTATACATGTGACATACAGGCCTATAAAGCTGACATGATCATTTGTAATCTCAAAACATAGGCCGACAAGGCCATACAAGTATCTATATACCTGACATCTGTCTACAAGCCTCTAAGAGTACATAAACATCATAAAGGTCGGGACAGGGCCCCGCCATACCAGTCAATACATGTCCAAATCATACTGATCAAATAGGCAACTCCGGAGCAAGTGGAGTGCACCAACACCTTTCGCTGAGCTGAGCCTACTAGGAGGACTGTCAACCTGTCTTTTAGGACTTGCAAGCATGAAACACAGCGTCCCCAGCAAAAGGGACGTCAGTACAAATAATGTACCGAGTATGTAAGGAATGAAAAGTAGTATATAAAAGACATGAAAGAAATATGGAGTAAGTACTCAACCTGTAAGTCTAAGTAGCTCTATGAATCATAAAACATTTATAATGTCATACATGTGCATGTAAATGTCATATCATGCATAAGTATATGCGTACATAATATCATCAAGCCTCTGAGGGCATCCCATCATATCATCTCGGCCTCTGTGGGCAATATCATCAACGTATACTAACTGATCAGGTGGTGGTGCATATATAATGCCATAATCTTTTCACATACCCCATATACATATACTATACGCGTATATAACGCCATCTGGTCATGGGTCAATACAATATATAAATGAATGCAAATACATAATGAAGTAAGTCAACAAGATCTCTCTAAATGTCATGAGACCCATGAACAGACGATATGATAGTAGGACATATGGGAAATCAAGAACATAGGCAACCCTAGTACTTCTAAGAATAGAATCATTTGTGAAGCTTACGTGCTTGCTCGTTTCGTTGTATCATATGGATCATGACAAAAGGAAAGAAGGGATAGCCTTAACATACCAGTATGATATCTTCCATATTACTCAACCAAGCTCAACAGAACGTCTTGCATCTACAACAAGTGAAATGATATTGTCGTTAACATATAATATCGTACCATCGTATTTGGCTAGTCGTATGGCTTAAGGAAAATTGGGCAGCAACTCCCCTATTTTAAATACATCCCAAAGACCACTAAGGGTCATCAACATCCCAACAACAACAACTATAACCAACAATAGCAACAACAATAATATGATCCAATATGAGTTTCTCCGATTAGATTAACAATCATAGTGAGCGGCAAGCTCGTTTTTACTCATAACAAGATATGAATCGAATCCAACTCTTATTCCATAAATTAGTTTACAACCTTCAGAACATCATACTTATATGTACCATATTATTTCTAGTTTAAAACATCCACAAAATGTCATCCAAAGCAGTCCCATACGTCAAGCACCTTAATTTTTATCGTCAATCACTTGTTTTTCATCTTTTCTTCTTCAATCCACTTAATTAACACCTAAAAAAAGCTTAACAACAGCAGCCACAATATTATCAATTTATTTCTCACAATTCCCAGCCACCACAAACCATATATTTAGCCACAAAACAGTCCAACCAAAAAGACATCCATATCCCATGTTCCTTCAAGTGCAACTTATGATTTTTCACTCAAAAAATACAACAAACAAAAGATTAACCTTAGGCACAATCAAGATGTTATACATACCTTGGATAGTAGCTGCAACTCGAAACCCTATCTCAACTTAGCCCACAATAGCCCTCAATTACACCACAATACCATAGAAGTATTCTTTTGTAGTCTTTAACACCTTTGATGATGATTTGAGTTGATTTTCCTTGAGTTTGGTTCTTGGGATCTTGGGATATGTTAGGGAGGGTTTTGTAGATGTTGAGAGTATTTTGGTGTGAGTAACATCTATATTGTTTACGAGATATAAGGGGATAAGACCACCGCCTCAATTCTCCAAGCAGGTGGGTAAGCTACCTGCTTGGCAGCTTGAGCAGTGCCACTTCGGACACTTGTATCTCTCTACTCCGATATCGTATTGACAAACAATTTACAGTAATGGAAACTAGACACATAGGGCATTAATTTCAAATAAAGATATCCATGTAATTATCAATATATTGGGAGAAAATTGCGTCGCAACTTGGCCTATAGAACTGCCATTTTCTACGAAGTGCGGCGATGTGACTTGGCGACCCTAATTTATAAATTCATATTTCTCTAGCCCGATGTCGTATGAATAAATGGTTTGGACCGTTTGAAACTAGGTTACAAGACCTTCATTTTGGTATATAATATGTACCAAAACAACCTCATAAAATACATGAAATGTATTTCTCAAAATGTTTTATTACGAGGCAAATCCTTAGTCGGTTTTCCGCAACTTAAATCCGATTTTTCCCTAAACTTTATATTTCATATTCAAACATCATATATAGTTATATCATGACTTTAAAGTCATTTAAATCATGATTAACAAGTCTCATATTCATCTTAACGTATTTAAGACTTCAGTAACCTTTCTTATCCTTGTAGAAGGATTTCGTCCTTTTGGAGTTTACATTAGATAATCCTATAGCGATAGTGACGTGTGAAGTACGGGGTGTAACAACATTAAATCACTTTATATACTTTCAAAGAAGATATCATTTCCGATCATACATCAATTGACTTACGCGATACTTTCACGTACAAAAACATGGGGTGTAACAGTCCAATACGAGATGCATCATAATATACCATATAAGATCCTGAACATGTGGGCAACACCAACACTGGCACCGTAGTTAAAGCAGTCTTGAGCTTCTGAAAGCTCGCCTCACACTCGTCCGACCATCAGAACGGGGCACCCTTCTAGGTCAACTTGGTCAACAGGGCTGCTATAGATGAAAACCCCTCCACAAATCGATGGTAATAACCCGCCAATCCCAAGAAACTCTGGATCTCCATAGCTGATGTGGGTATAGGCCAGTTCTGAACTGCCTCAATCTTCTTAGGATCCACCTGAATTCCCTATGCCGATACAACGTGCCCCAAGAAAGCGACTGAGCTCAACCAAAACTCGCATTTTGAAAACTTAGCATCTAACTAGTTGTCTCTTAGAGCCAGAAGAATGATCCGAAGATGCTGCTCATGCTCCTCTCGACTGCGGGAGTAGATCAAGATATCATCAATATACACAATCACAAAGGAATCCAAATAAAGCTTGAACACCCTGTTCATCAAATCCATGAATGTGGCTGGGGCATTTGTCAGCCCAAATGACATCACTAGAAACTCATAATACCCATACCGAGTCCAAAAAGCTGCTGACATCGGATGTGTTACATCTCGCGTTTTCGTACGTTAAAAGTTTCGTCTTCAGTTAATTTACGTAGACTCGGGGATAAGATTATCTTGAGTTTAACGTATTTATGTGATTTATAACAAGCGATAAGTAAGTGTCATGAAGGATAAAGGGTACACGAATTAAAGAAAAAGAGTTTCGTTGAAAGTGGCCAATTTGGGATAAAATACGGGTCGAGCGATAATACCCGATAATTATGGACTAGTACCATGCAAGGTACCATATGACCACATTAGTATGATGTATAAAGTATACAAAAAATAACTAGAATTTCAATTTATTTGAGATAATTTTTAATTATACGAATAATTGGTTAATTACCGGGTAACGGGACATTACCTAGTTAACTATTAACATATGAGATAAGATTAATTTTTCTCCCCAAAAAAACGTGGCAAAAAGCCACAAACCTAGAAAATGACTAAGTAGTCATATAATCCTAGGTGGCTATCTAAGAATTATTAGAATTTAATAATGTAAAGACTTATTACAAGTCTTATCCCATTTCATTGGGACAAAAGAACCAAAGACGTTCTTAATTCAAAAGCAAGAAACATTTTCATTTTCATAGTTCGAAGACTTCAGGAACAGAAGCTAATTCCATCCAGTTTTTTTCGGTTCTAAATTCAATCCAACTTGCAACAACACAATTCCAACGAGAATTTGTTAAAATCGTAGCAACGTAAAAAATTTCGATTCTATAGGGGTATGGTGCAATTTTCTCCGAGAATATTATATGGAGTTTTCCCTACTCCAGTTATGTTAAGGCTATCCCTTCTTTCTTTTTGGCATGGTTCAAATTATACAGAAGAAACGAGCAAATGCACAGTTTTCATAAACGACTCTATTCATAGAAATACTAGGGGTCTCTGTGTTCTTGATTCCCCATGTGACATATTATTATATCTTCTGTTCGTGGATCTCAGAAAAATACGTAAGTTGATAAAGTTTAATGCATGATATTATTCAAAGGCATAGTGGTCATATAACATTCCAAAAAATTTTAGCTGTCAAATAATATTGAAAATATTTTTATTTTCCTCCAGCCGCAAAGCTAGATGCAACATGTTACATGGAAACAAACAAAAAAAAAAAGACGCAATGAAATCAAGTTGTGCTAATAATAAGTTATCCCCGGAAGTTGCAATCATAAATATGCTATGA
This sequence comes from Nicotiana attenuata, assembly GCF_001879085.1. NCBI lineage: Eukaryota > Viridiplantae > Streptophyta > Magnoliopsida > Solanales > Solanaceae > Nicotiana > Nicotiana attenuata. The sequence continues at coordinate 1,520,052 of NW_017670239.1, forward strand.
AACTGATTGAGTACACGGACACACAAGGTTAAAGGGCAAAGTCGGACCTTATTAAGAAGAGGACTCCTTGAAATCTTGTTTGATCTATTATACAATTTCCATCCTCACATGGAAATGTGGAAGCTTTTACTGTAGTGACTAGTCTCTCATGCATAATTTCCTTCTTTTTAAACACTTTTTAATTTGCAGATGCCTATTAATTTTATTCTAAATGATACCTAAATTCTATGTCCAATTGACGTACTTCTCATGCATTGCATTCATTTACATGTGCATTTACCCATGACTCATACAGCGTTATATATATATATATATATATATATATATATATATATATATATATATATATGGGATATGGAAAAAGGTTACGGCGTTATATACGCATCACCACCTGATCAGTTGGTATATGTTGATGATGTTGCCCACAGTAGCTGAGACAATATGATGGGATGCCCTCATAGGCTTGATGATATTATGTACGCCTATACCTATGCATGACACGACATTTATATGCACGTGCATGACATTATAAATATATTAGAATTTATAAAGTTATTCAGATTTACAGATGGATTTCTTTATTCCATGTTTCATTTGTGTCTCGTATGTACTGATTTTCATGTCTTACATACTCACTACTTTATTCGTACTGACGCCCTATTTTCCGGGACCTGCATTTTATGCCCACAGGTGCAGGTAGGCAAGTCGACGGTCCCCCTTCTTAGGATCCTTGATCAGCAAGAGTTGGCGTGCTCCACTTGATCCGGAGCTGCTTTTGATTTTGGTACGATATGTTTGTATATAGATATATGGGTACGACGTGGCTTAGTCCCGTCCTTGTACAGTTGTATTTCTATTAGAGGTCTATAGATAGTTATGTATAGTTGGATAGTAAGAAGCCTTGCCGGCTCGCCCCACTGTATTTTCCGCATGTACATGTACATATGTCTTTTGGACAGGTTTCCCTTGCATATGTTATTCATGTTTATATCTTAAACGCATGCTTAAAGGTGTTCGACAGGTAGGCCTCGGGCACCCGTCGCTGCCCATCGGTTTGGGTCGTGACAAAAGAGGTATCACAGCAGTTCTGTCCTAGGGTTGTCTACAGACCGTGTCTAATAGAGTCTTGTTTATGGGTGTGTTGTGCACCACACTTATAGATAGGAGGCTACAGGGCATATAGGATGTAATCCTCTCTTCTTATTTTAGATCGTGCGATATAAAAATTCATGTTCCTAACGATGTGTTACATTTTCAGCGATGCCTCCGAAGACTATAGCCGCTTGCGCGGGTCAGAAGGCTACGAAGGTGTTAGAAAGAGATATAAGTTATACTATGGATTCAGATCCATCGGAGATCATGGGTTCTATCGGGGAGGATCCATCCGAGGATCCATATGAGTCATCCGTTTGGGTAGTTTCGATTTATCGTCGGCAGCAGATAAGGTGGTGGGAGTTCCGACCTCAACAAGGCCCTTAGTTTCATTATCAGGGCCCATTGATCAGGGTATAAGGGGAGTGGTGCATGGATTGGCACAACCGGGTTCCCCTCAGGCTCAAAATTATGTCAAGATATTTGCGGACACCAGCTCTTCTGAGGTTCCAGATAGTCCACAATCTTGGGAGTCCGTCAATCAAGGTTAGTCCGTGTATATTATGGGATACACAGAGGAAGACGATAGTAGTCGGGCCAAGAGGAGGAAGGCAACTGATTAGAATATGAAGATTCCGCTTCGAAGTGTGTCTGATCGAGGCTCTCATATAAGACGAGGCAAGGACCCTTTACTGTAGACTTCCTCCAGATATCAGCTTTTGGTTGGTGAGCTCCACTTCTTCTGGGAGTATTACCAATTCAGGGCTCTGCATATGCTAGGTTGTTTTATAAGGACGTAGGGAGCCTTGTCCCGACTTGTATATATATTATGGTTATGTTTACTTAGAGGTTTTGCAGACAATATCCTATATATAGTTTTGGGTATGACATGTCTACGGCCTGGTCGACCCCTATGTATATAAACCTTTTTCTAAATTAGTCATGCGAGTTATGTTTTAATATTGTTACTTATATATATGGATGTGGCCTGAAATGGCCCGTGATAGATTTGATAATAAACAAGGATAAGGTACGTGGTGTTTGGTTGGGTAGAACTTGATGTTATAATGGGTATGGATTGGTTGGCCTTTTTGTTATGCTAACATCAAGTGTAGATCAAAGATGGTTTGATTTCAGTTCCCAGGAGAGCCTGTTTTAGAATGGAAAGGTAATACGGCATCGCCGAGAGGTAAATTTATTTCCTACTCAAGGCAAGGAAGATGATCAAAAAGGACTATATTTATCACTTGGTTCGGGTTTGGGATGTGGAAGTAGAGTTACCAACCTTTCAGTCCATCCCTATGGTTAATGAGTTTCCCGATGTTTTTTTTTCCGATGAGCTTCCGGTTTTCCCCCAGAGCTAGAAATTGAGTTTTCTATTGACCTACTACCAGATACTCATCCAATATCTATTCCTCCCTATGGAATGGCCCCACAGAGCTGAAAGAGTTGAAGGAACAACTAACGGACTTACTTGAAAAAGGCTTTATTAGACCTAGTACGTCACCATGGGGAGTGCATGTGTTGTTTGTAAGGAAGAAAGATGGTTCCCTACGGATGTGTATTGATTATAGACAGTGGAATAAGGTGACGATCAAGAATAAATGCCCGCTCCCGAGGATTAATGATTTATTTGATCAGTTGCAAGGTGCCAAGTGTTTTTTTTTTCAAAAAATAGACTTGAGGTCCGGGTACCATCAGGTAAGGGTTAAGGAGGAAGATATTCCGAAGACATCATTCAGGACAAGATACGGGCACTTTGAGTTTCGTGTTAAGTCGTTCGGTTTGACCAATGCCCCAGCAGTATTCATGGATTTGATGAACCATGTGTTCAGGCCCTTTTTAGATCTGTTCGTAATTGTATCTATCGACGATATATTGGTGTATTCTTGTTCAGAGGCTGCAAATGCAGATCATTTGCGTACTGTGCTCAGAGTTTTACAAAAGGAGAAGTTGTATGCAAAATTCTCTAAATATGAATTCTGGTTGAACTATGTGGCTTTCCTTGGGCATATCATTTCGGGTGAAGTCATCCGGGTGGATACACAGAAGATTGGAGCAGTAAAAACTCGGCTTAGACCCACAACACCGACGGAGGTTCGTAGCTTTCTCGGTTTGGCAGGCTATTACAGGAGATTTGTAGAGGGATTTTCTTCCCTTTTAACACCATTGAAAAAGTTGACTCAGAAGGGAGCAAAGTTTCAATGGACTGACGCTTGCAAACGGAGTTTCCAGGCATTAAAGGACGGATTAACTTTAGCACCGGTTCTAACGCTCCCAGAAGGGACCGATGGTTATGTTATCTATTGTGATGCCTCGGGCGTTGGGTTGGGTTGTGTACTGATGTAGCATGGTAAGGTTGTAGCTTATGATTCTAGATAACTGAGAAAGCTCGAGAAGAATTACCCAATCCACGATTTAGAGTTAGCCGCAGTGATTCATGCACTAAAGATGTAGAGGCACTACTTGTATGGCATTCATGTTGATATCTATATGGGTCATAAGAGCCTCTAGTATATCTTCAGGCAAAAGGAATTGAATTTACATCAAAAAAGATGGTTGGAGCTACTTAAAGACTATGATATTGATATTTTATGCCATACGGGGAAGGCGAACGTGATAGCCGACGCCCTCAGCCGTAGATCGATGGGTAGCCTGTCATATTTACAGCCGGAAAAGAGGGGAATAGCCCATGAGATTCATCAGCTAGCTAGTCTTGGAGTTCTATTACTAGACTCAGGTGATATTGGAATTACTATTTAGGATACGGCAACATCCTCTTTAGTAACTGAAGTGAAGGAACGCCAGTACGAGGATCCTGTGTTAGTTCATTATAGGGATACCACCCCTCGGAAGGAGAAGACACCATTTGAGATTACAGAAGGTGGGGTCCTTAGATATCGAGGACGATTATGTGTCCCTAATGTTGCAGGGCTGCATCAGCAGATTATGGGAGAAACTCACTATTCTCGTTATTCTATCCATCCAGGAGCGACAAAGATGTATCATGATATTAGGGAAGTATATTGGTGGGACAGAATGAAAAAGGATATAGCGGAGTTTGTTGCTGTGTGTCCTAACCGTCAGCAAGTTAAGATTGAGCATCAGAAACTCGGTGGATTATTGCAGGCTATGGAGTTTCCGACTTGGAAATGGGAAGTAATCAATATGGATTTCATCGTAGGCTTACCTCGTACCCAGCGTAAGTTCGATTCAATATGGGTGATTGTTGATAGGCTTACAAAGTCAGCCCATTTTCTGCCCGTTAGAACTACATATTCCTTAGAGGATTATGCAAGGCTTTATATTAAGGAGATAGTACGACTGCACGGTGTCCATGTATCTATTATCTCGGATAGAGGAGTTCAATTTACAGCTAACTTCTGGAGGTCCTTTCAAAAAGGATTGGGGACTCAAGTAAGTCTTAGTACAGCATTTCATCCCCAGACAGACGGACAGGCTGAGCGTACTATTCAGACACTGGAGGATATGTTACGAGCTTGTGCGATAGACTTCAAAGGTAGCTAGGATGATCATCTGCCGCTTATTGAGTTTGCATATAATAATAGCTACCATTCCAGTATTCAGATGGCTCCATACGAAGCTCTTTACGGACGGAAGTGTAGGTCGCCTATAGGGTGGTTTGATGTTGGAGAATCTGGATTAAATGGGCCAGACCTGGTTCAGCAAGCCATAGAAAAAGTAAAGCTTATTCGGGACCGACTGTTGACAGCTCAGAGTCATCAGAAGTCATATTCTGACGTGCGGCGACGAGATTTAGAGTTCGGGGTTAATGACTGGGTATTCTTAAAGGTGTCACCTATGAAGGGTGTGATGAGGTTTGGCAAGAAAGTCAAACTTAGCCCACAATATATTGGGCCTTATGGGATCATTCGGAGAGTGGGCCAAGTAGCTTGTGAATTAGAATTGCCCTCGGAATTGGAGTCTGTCCATCAGGTTTTTCACGTATCTATGTTACGGAAGTACATTGGTGATCCTACTCGAGTGGTGCCCACGGATGATGTACAGATTATAGAGGACTTGACATACGAGGAAATTCCGGTTGCCATCCTAGACCGACAAATCCGCAAGCTACGGAATAAGGAGGTAGCCTCCGTGAAAGTACTCTGGAGAAACAACAATGTGAAATAAATGACTTGGGAGGCCGAGGAAGACATGAAGTCTAGATATCCCTACTTATTTTCTCCTCCAGAGAAGGGTCTGACTACGACGTCATAACCTTAAGATACGTGTATGGATTCTTGTGTTAGTTATTGTTATTGATCGTGTGAGGCCATCGTCGTAATTGATGATTGTGGTCCTATAAGGCGTTGAATTATTGAATTTCTACAGGAAGAGTTGGTAGTAGCGTTTTTACAAAGGCGCCTCTGAAACATTCGAGGACGAATGTTCTAAGGGGGGGGAAGAATGTTACATCTCGCGTTTTCGTACGTTAAAAGTTTCGTCTTCAGTTAATTGACGTAGACTCGGGGATAAGATTATCTTGAGGGTAACATATTTATGTTATTTATAACAAGCGATAAGTAAGTGTCATGAAGGATAAAGGGTACACAAATTAAAGAAAACGAGTTTCGTTGAAAGTGGCCAATTTGGAATAAAATACGGGTCGAGCGATAATACTCGATAATTATGGACTAGTACCATGCAAGGTACCATATGACCACGGTAGTATGATGTATAAGGTATACTAAAAATAAGTAGAATTTTAAGTAATTTGAGATAACTCTTAATTATACGGGTAATTGGTTAATTATCGGGTAACGGGACATTACCTAGTTAACTATTAACATATGAGATAAGATTAATTTTCCTCCCAAAAAAACGTGGCAAGAAGCCACAAACCTAGAAAATGACTAAGTAGTCATATAATCCTAGGTGGCTATCTAAGAATTACTAGAATTTAATAATGTAAAGACTTATTACAAGTCTTATCCCATTTCATTGGGGCAAAAGAACCAAAGACGTTCTTAATTCAAAAGCAAGAAACATTTTCATTTTCCTAGTTCGAAGACTTCAGGAACAGAAGCTAATTCAATCCAGTTTTTGCGGTTCTATATTCAATCCAACTTGCAACAACACAATTCCAACGAGAATTTGTTAGAATCGTAGCAATGTAAAATTTTGCGGTTCTATAGGAGTATGGTACAATTTTCTCCAAGAATATTATACGGAGTTATCCCTACTCCAGTTATGTTAAGGCTATCCCTTCTTTCTTTTTGGCATGGTTCAAATTATACAGAAGAAACGAGCAAACGCACAGTTTTCATAAACGACTCTATTCATAGAAATACTAGGAGTCTCTGTGTTCTTGATTTCCCATGTGACATATTATTATATCTTCTGTTCGTGGGTCTCAGAAAAATACGTAAGTTGATAAAGTTTACTGCATGATATTATTCAAAGTCATAGTGGTCTTATGACATTTCGAAAAATTTTAGCTGTCAAATAATTTTAAAAATGTTTTTATTTCCCTCCAGCTGCAAAGCTAGCTGCAACCTGTTACATGGAAACAAAAAAAAAAGACGCAATGAAATCAAGTTGTGCTAATAATAAGTTATCCCCGGAAGTTGCAATCATAAATATGCTATGAAACTGATTGAGTACACGGACACACAAGGTTAAAGGGCAAAGTCGGACCTTATTAAGAAGAGCACTCCTTGAAATCTTGTTTGAACTATTATACAATTTCCATTCTCACAAATCTGGAAGCTTTTACTGTAGTGACTAGTCTCTCATGCATAATTTCCTACTTTTTAAACACTTTTTAATTTGCAGATGCCTATTAATTTTATTCTAAATGATACCTAAATTCTATGTCCAATTGACGTACTTCTCATGCATTGAATTCATTCACATGTGCATTTACCCATGACTCAGACGGCGTTATATACGCGTATATATGTATATATATATGTATATGAGATATGCGAAAAGGTTACGGCGTTGTATACGCATCACCACCTGATCAGTTGGTATATGTTGATGATGTTGCCCACCGTGGCCGAGACGATATAATGGGATACCCTCAGAGGCTTGATGATATTATGTACACCTATACCTATGCATGACACGACATTTATATGCACGTGCATGATATTATAAATATTTTAGGATTTATTAAGTTATTCAGATTTACAAATGGATTTCTTTATTCCATGTTTAATCTATGTCTCGTATGTACTGATTTTCATGTCTTACATACTCGGTACATTATTCGTACTGACGCCCTATTTCCCGGGGCCTGCGTTTTATGCCCGCAGGTGCAGGTAGGCAAGTCGACGGTCCCCCTTCTTAGGATCCTTGATCAGCGAGAGTTGGCGTGCTCCACTTGATCCGGAGCTGCTTTTGATTTTGGTACGATATGTTCGTATATAGATATATTGGTACGATGTGGCTCAGTCCCGTCTTTGTACAGTTGTATTTCTATTAGAGGTCTGTAGACAGTTATGTATAGTTGGATAGTAAGAAGCCTTGCCGGCTCGCCCCATTGTATTTTCCGCATGTACATGTACATATGTCTTTTGGACAGGTTTCCCTCGCATATGTTATTCATGTCTATATCTTAAACGCATGCTTAAAGGTGTTCGACAAGTAGGCCTCAGCACCCGTCGCGGCCCATCGGTTTGGGTCGTGACAGGATGACCTAATCCTCAACTAATGGTACTCATACCTCAAATAAATCTTTGAAAACACTTTGGCACCCTGAAGCTGATCAAATAAGTCATCAATCCTGGGCAATGGATACTTGTTCTTGATGGTGACTTTGTTCAACTGCCGATAATCTATGTACATCCTCATCGATCCATCCTTCTTCTTGACAAACAACACAGGTGCACCCCAAGGCGAGACACTAGGTCTATTGAAGCCCTTATCAAGAAAATCTTGCAACTGCTCCTTCAATTCTTTCAACTTTGGCAGGGCTATACGGTATGTCGGAATGGAAATGGCTGAGTTCCTGGGGCCAAATCAATGCAGAAGTCACTATCTCTGTCGGGTGGCATCCCCGGTAGATCTACAGGAAACACCTCTGGAAACTAACGAACAACTGACACAGAATCCATAGAAGGAACCTCCGCACTAGAATCACGGACATAAGCCAAATAAGCTAGACACCCCTTCTCGACCATGTGTCGAGCCTTCACATAAGAGATAACCCTGTTGGTAGAATGGCCAGGGGTCCCTCTCCACTCCAATCTTAAACGCATGCTTAAAGGTGTTCGACAAGTAGAATGGTAAACACGATCTACTATAATAGCATCTCCCACAGGTGTAGACACATACACAGGAGCACTCAAAGAATCACGAGGCATGACCAAATATGAAGCAAAATAGGATGACACATATGAATAAGTAGAACCCGAATCCAATAGTACTGAGGCATCTCTACTGCAAACTGAAACTGTACCTATGATAATCGCGCCAGATGACTCAGCCTCAGGACTAGCTGGAAAGGCATAACATCGGGGCTGGGTCCCACTACTCTGAACCGCATCTCTAGGACGGCCTCCTGCAGGATGGCCTCCACCTCTAGCGGCCTGACCTCCACCTCTAACAGCCTGACCTCCACCTCTAGCAGTCTGACCTCTACCTCTCGCTCCCTAGACCCTACCTCTAGCTGACTGAGAGGGCGGTGATGCAACTGGTGCTGGAGTCATGGCAATAATCTCGGACAAGTCCTGTTGTGACGTGCTGCCCAATAATCTCGGACAAGTCCTCATGATATGCCCAACCACCACACTCATAACATCTATCTTGGTGTTGTGGCTGCTGAAACTGAGACTGGCCCGAACGGGTCGGATGACCACGGTTGTAACTCTGAATAGGAGGTGCACTGATAGGAGCTGTCGGGGCACTATAGGCGGGCTGCCCAGAATGAGGCACATAAGGACCACGATTCCCTGAAGCACTGTGGGATGCCTGAAGTGCTGACTGATATGGCCTGGCAGGATGGCCCCTACCAAAATTACCCTGCCTCCAGATGAGGCACCACTAAAACCACCGGAATGACGAGGCCTCTTATGTGACCCCTGCCCTCTCTCCTGTGAAAGAACATCCTCGATCCGCCTGGCGACATTGGTAGCCGTCTAAAAAGAAATCTCACTCCCAGTCTCCTTGGCCATCTGCAACTTGATAGGATGAGCGAGTCCCTCAATAAACCTCCTCACCCTCTCTTTCTCTCTGTTGGAAGCAGAAGAATAGCATGACGGGCTAAGTCCACAAAGAGGGTCTCATACTGGGTGACGGTCATACTGCCCTGCTAAAGGCGCTCGAACTGCCTGCGGTAGCTCTCTCTCTCTAAGTGATAGGAAGGAACTTCTCAAGAAAAAGCTGAGAGAACTGGTCCCAAGTAAGAGCAGGCGACCCAACTAGTCTGGTCAACATATAATCCCTCCACTATTTCTTGGCGGAACCCGACAACTGAAATGCAGCAAAATTGACCCTATTGGTTTCCACTATTCCCACGTTCCGTAGCACCTCGTGATAGCTGTCAAGATAGTCCTGGGGGTCCTCTGAAGATGAACCACTGAAGTGAACTGGATAAAGCTTAGTAAACCTATCCAATCTTCAAAAAGCCTCAGAATACATAGCTGATCCATCACCGGCTTGTGCCGCAATACCCGGCTGAACTACTCCAACTGGCTGGGGTGCCGGAGTCTAAAATTGGGGAGCCATCTGCTCCAGAGTGTGAGTAAAGGGAGTCTATGCTCCTCCCCTAGCGTGACAGACACCTGGTACCACAGGAAATGTACCGCCCTGAGCCACAATCTCCATAAGGCCCACCAATGGACCAATGCATCCTGAAGTACGAGGGTGGCGACGAACCTCTCCGGGACCTAAACTGGTCCGACGGGCAAAGTCTGGGTTGGAACCTCTTCGTCAAACTCCAACTGAGGCACCACTGCTGGTGCTGCTGCTCGAGCTCGAGGCTGAGCCCTTCCCGTGCCTCATCCTCTAGCATGGCCTCGGCCTTGACCTCTGCCCCTCATAGGAGCTGCCACTGGGGGCTCTGGCTGCTGCTTCGCTGAAGATGCGGTACGCATTCTCGCCATCTACGAGAGAACATAATAGAAGGGTCCAATCAACAATGATAGAATAAAATCGCACGATAGAGAAGAACAGAAGTGAAAATGTTCCTAACTCCATAGCATCTGGAAGATAAGTACAGACGTCTCTGTATCGATCCTCCAGACACTACTAAGTTTGCTCGTGACTCGTGAGACCTATGTAACCTAGTGCTCTGATACCAACTTGTCACGACTCGGAATTCTCACCGTCGGGACCGTGATGGCGCCTAACATTTCACTCGCTAGGCAAGTCAACATTAGAACAATTTATTTCTTTTAGCAGTTTAAATGATAAAATTAAGAGAGAATTGAAATAACTGAAATAATCTAAAATATAAATGCGGAAGCTAAACCAGCCAAACATCTACTACAAATCCCTGAACCTGGTGTCACAAGTGCACGAGCTACTAGAATAGTACATACAAGGTTCTGAAACAAATACAAAGTTGTCGGAATGAAAATACGCAGCTAAATAGAAAGAGGAAGGGGACTCCAGGAGCTACGGGCGCTGAGCAGTCGTACCTCAAGTCTCTGCAACTGTCCAATCCGAGCATGCTAATAACCGCCACTGGGACCGACTCCAAAATCTGCACAGTGTGCAGAGTGTAGTATCAGCACAATCGACCTCGTGTACTGGTAAGTGTCGTGCCTAACCTCGACGAAGTAGTGACGAGGCTAAGGCGGGTCACTTACACTACGACCTGTACGCAGTATATAGTAATGACATAAAATAGGAATACTGAATAGAATTAAACAGTCAGCTGAGAGTAATAACCACAGCCTCAAGAATAAACTAGTGTCATCCAGAATTACCAATCTTTCACAGTCCGAATACAAATGTCGAAAACCCAACACAACTCAAGAAAATAGAAACATATAGGTTGTTGCGGCGCGCAACCCGATTCCACCGGACAACACATGATCCTCCCTTATTCTACCGTAATAGCATTAACAACAGAGATAATGTATATAAATATGTTGCGGCGCGCAACCCGATCCCACCACATATCAATATCAGTATCACAGTTCATCCTTATTTCGCCATATCAATCCACCCTTATTCCACATGTTGCGGCGTGTAACCCGATCCCACCGCATAGTACAGACTTACCCTAATTCCACCACATCAATCCACCCTTATTACACATGTTGCGGCGTGCAGCCCGATCCCACCATATCAGTACCAAATTCTCAAAGGAGAATCAAATCAATAGTTCAACCACAAAGCCTTTACGGTCAATAAAACTTAACCAAAAGGGAACTTGTACAATAAAAAAATCTGCATGAGTAATACTATACAGCGAGACCAATCCAGCAATTGACAATTAGAAGGTAAAAGTAAGTCAATCTAAACAAATAGCAGGGAATCATGAAACTATGGAAGAACTAAAATCGTGAACAGGAGAAGATATTGGATAACAAGTAGCAATTAAGCATGGAAAGCATATAGCAGTTAAGACAGGAAAGGAAATAATTAAGGAAAAGCGGTAAATTACGGAAAACAAATAATTCGACGGCGTATAAGCACTCGTCACCTTGCATATACGCCGCTAACATGAAATTCATGTAGCACATAGTCCGAGGGTCCCTAATTCCCTCAAGTCAAGGTTAGATACAACACTTACCTCGCTCCAAAGACCACTCAAAGCTCAACCACGGCTTTGCCTTTCAAACTAGCCTCCGAACCAACAATAACTAGAAAATTACCAACCAAACCATTCAAAATAATCCTTAGGAATCACCCACGGTTGCAAAAGACTCAATTTTAGCCATTATTGAAAAAGTCAACAAAAGTTAACTCCCGAGCCCGCTTGATCAAAACCCGAAATTCGGACCAAAACCTCATTACCCATTCACCCCCGAGCCCGGTTATGTAATTTGTTTTGGAATCCGACCCCAATTTGAGGTCTAAATCCCAATTTCTCAAAAATCCCTAATTATACCCAAACCCCTAAATTTCCACCATGAAAACACTAGATTTTAGGTTAAAAACTTGTGAAATGTAATGAAAGATTGAAAGAGAATTGGTTAGAATCACTTACCAATGATTTGGAGAGAAAAGGTCTTGGAAAAATCTCCCCTAGGGTTTTCTTGTTTTGAAAATTTGAAGAATGAGTGAAAATCCCATTTTTCTAACTATTTGGTCTGTTGCAGGTATCGCATTCGCGACCTGGGGTTCGCAAATGCAAACCCCGCAAATGCGAACTTTCCTTCGCAAATGCGAAGAGTGCCTGAGCCTGCTGCTTTCGCAAATGCGGCCTATGATGATCACAATTGCGACCTAGAGCTTCGCAATTGCGAAGGTCCCCTTCCAGCCTCTCTGCTCACAAATGCGATGGCCTCTTTGCAAATGTGAGGCTCGCATTTGCGAGCCAGAACTTGCAAATGCGAAGTCTGCAGATCAGGTGCTGGAACTGCTGTGTTTTCTCTAAGTTCAAACACTCCGTAGCTTATCCGAAACTCAACCGAGACCTCGGGGCTCCAAACCAAACATGCACACAATTCCAAAAACATCATACTCACTTGCTCGCGCGATCAAATCACCAAAATAACACCTAGAACTACGAATTGAACACCAAATCAAATGAACTTTTATTTTCACATCTGGACGTCTGAATCACGTAAAACTAACTCCGTTTCTCACCGAATTTCATAGACAAGTAAAAAATATTTCAATGGACCTGTATCGGGCTCCGGAACCAAAATACGGACCCGGTATCAACAAGACCAAACATCAATCAATTCATAAAAACCATTTAACTTTCAGACTTTCAATTATCAATAAAAAATTCATATCTCGAGCTAGGGACCTCGAAATTCGATTCCGGACATATGCCCAGGTCCCAAATTACGATACGAACCCACCGGAACTGTCGAAACAAGGACCCGGATCTGCTTGCTCAAAACGTTGACCAAAGTCAACTCAATTTAACTTTTAAGGCAACAATTCTTGTTTTTGTCAGTTTTTAACATATAAGCCTTCCGTAAAAGCACCCGGATCACGCACGTAAATCGCGGAAGGCTAAAATAAGATATTTAAGGCTTTAGAATATAGAATTTTGTTCTAATACATGAGATGACCTATCGGGTCATTACACATGCATTCTTGTATATGCTTTCTGTGTGATATGGACTAGATTTGCAGCGCATGAGTGGTCCATACGGGTTGAGTTATGATAGCATGTGAGTGGTCCGTGCGGTTGTTATAATATGGCACTTGAGTTGTTGATGTAGCATGTGGATAAGGATCCATCCCCCTAGGGTCGTCCTCTCATGTTTCTCTCTTGATGACGTACACGCATTATAAGACAAAATTATCAGTGTTTAGTTTTCACGTATCTTCTTTATATGCAAACACTTGGGGTCTATACATGATTTTATCGATATCTTCTCTATATGCTAGTTTTAGAATGTATACTTGCCTCTTTATGCATATCTTCTCTATATGATGCTTTGACTGAAAGATGAAGGCACGATGCATATCTTCTCTATATGTTAACCTATGCACATTGACTTGATAATCTATGCATATCATCTCTATATGCAAATGTTGATGATCCATTGGTGATAAATGCATATCCTTTCTATATGCTGAGATGTTAAACTATTTTAAGACTTACACACATTTTCTTTATGTCCATTGATTTGGTTATACCTATATTTCATGCTTAGTTTTGGTACCGTTACTGCCTTTACTTACGTATTTATGAACTGAGCAGGTTGTTAAGTGAATATCATTGGTAATTCTCGCCACTACTACCTCGTCAAGGTTAGTCATGATACTTACTGAGTAAATAGGGTCAGTTGTACTCATACTACACTCTGCACTTAATTGTATGGATTCATGAGTTGGACCTAATCGAGCTTTATGAGCTGAACTGTTTGTTGAGCTATGGAGACCGAGGTACAACTGCTTCCTGATTATAGTCCCTGACTTCTCTTCCTACTTTCCTTTACTATCGTTGTTTTTTTAGATAGTATTCTGTATTTCAGACTTTTATTCATACTGTAGATCTCATGACTTAGTGTTACCAGTTCTGGGGAGTTGTGTAATGATTTTAAATTATCTATGGTTATTTGTCTTTCAAAATTATTTAATTCTTTAATTTGCTATCATATTTCGTCATTATCTATAATTGGCTTACCTAGAAAGTGGGATTAGACGGCATCACGACGGGTGGTGGTTTTGGATCGTGACATGTTGGTATCAGAGCATTATGTTGCTTAGGTCTCATGAGTCATGAGCAAGTCTAGTAGAGTTTTGTGGATAGGTACAAAGACCTCTGTACTATCTTCAAGAGGCTACAAGACTGTTAGGAAAACTTCTTTTTCTTTCATTTTCCATCGTGCGGATTTGTTCACCACTGATTTTGAATATTTACTCTTCTATTATCTCACAGATGGTGAGGACACATTCTTATGGTACAGCTGGACATGCGCTAGTACCCCAGGCCAGGGCCACGAGAAGCCGCCGAGGTAGAGGAAAGGGTGGAGCACGCGCCGCGCCTAGAGGTCCAGCTAGAGTAGCCACTGTGGAGCCACTAGTAGTTCCTGTTGAGGAGAAGATGCCTGATTATGTTGAGCTGGTGGGACCAATACAAGCTCAGGAGGGACTTATTTCTACACCTGGACTTCAGGAGACTTTGGCTCAGATTTTGAGCGTGTATATGAGTTTGGCTCAGGGGGTATGATCTCTGTTGCTCCATCTACCTCACAGGTTGGGGGAGGAGCCTAGACTCGCGCTGCACATACATCAGAGCAACTAGCTTGTGGTTATCAAACACTGGGGGTTCTGCCTATGCAGCCAGTTGTTGTGGTTCAGTCCGAGATTAGACCATCCTTGACTTTTGAGGAGAAAAAGAGGTTAGAGAGATTTTAGAGACTTCATCCTCCTCATTTTAGTGGAGAGCCTACTGAGGATGCATAGGGTTTTCCTGATCAGTTTCATCGGATTGTACGCATGTTGGGTGTAGTGGGCTCAAATGGGGTTGATTTTACTATCTTCCAGTTGTCAAGGCCATCATACAAGTGGTGGCAGTCTTATGAGTTTAGTAGGCCATTTGGTGTAGCACCACTTACTTGGTCTCAGTTATCACTTCTCTTTTTTGAGAAGTTCGTACCACAAACTCGTAGAAATGAATTGCACCATGAGTATGAGCATCTATGCCAGGAGGACTTGACCACTACCCAGTACGAGATGAAGTTCACCGAGTTACTCTCCATGTAGCGTTTTTGGTCCCTACTGAGAGGGAAAAAGTCAGGAGGTTTATTGAGGACCTCAACTATGGTATTTGATACGGTATGGCCCGAGAGGCCGAGACTGATATTAGTTTTCACTAGCTGATTAAGATTTCCAAGAACTTAGAGTGTGTTCGCAGGTAGGGGCGAAGAGGCCCCGTGGTTTGGGTGGTTTGGGAGGTGCCTTATTTGGAGGCGAGGCACATCATAGTAGAGGCCGTCCTTTCAGGCCCGCTCAGGTAGCTTATCAAGTTTCTCGTGGTTCGTTAGTTAATTGCAGTTCATATAGTGCTCGCCCTGGCCAGCCATCTTTCAGTGCACTACAAACACAGAGTTCATACCATGCTCCATCTGCTCAGAGTTCTACGAGCGGATATTCAGGTTCTCAAGGTCGGTCACGGAGTTAGTAGCCTCGCCAAAGGATGGGTAGTTTTGAGTGTGGGGACTTGAGTCATCTCAAGAGGGATTGCCCTAGGCTTCTAATACCACCTCAGGATACCTAGCCCACAGTTTCAATGCTAGAAGCTACACCACCCACACCGCCAGCTAGGGGTGGAACTCAGTCTATTCGAGGTCATCCTAGATGGGGAGGTCAGTCAAGTAGAGAACAAGCCCGCTGTTATGCATTCCCGGCTAGACTGGAGGCAGTTGCTTTAGATGCCATGATCACATGTATTGTTTCAGTGTGCCAAATGGATGCTTCATATAATTTGGCATGGTTCCACTTATTCTTATATGTCATCATATTTTCTCCTTATTTGGATATGCCTTGTGGTTCCCTTGATATCCATGTTCATGGATCTACACCTGTTAGTGATTTTATTATGGTAGATCTTGTGTATCAGTCTTGTGTGGTTACTGTTGGGTATTATAAGACTAGGGTTGATCATTTACTACTCAATATAATTGATTTTGAGGTGAGTTTGGGTATGGATTTGCTATCTCCGTACCATGCTATTTTTGATTGTCACGCTAAGATTGAGACATTTGCGATGCCAAGGTTTCCAAGGTTGGAATAGAAGGGTTCTGTTGGTCACACTCCTAGTAGAAAGATTTCATTTCTAAAGGCGCAACGAATGGTAGAAGTTGTTTGGCATATCTGGACTTTGTGAGAGATGCTAGCGTTGATACTCCTACTGTTGAGTCAGTTTAGATAGTGAGAGAGTTTCCAGATGTGTTTCATGTAGACCTACCGAGCATGCACCCGACAGGGATATTGACTTTTGTATTTATTTGGTGCTCGAAACTCAGATCATATCTATTCCACCATATCGCATGGCACCAGCTGAGTTGAAGGAATTGGAGGAACAATTGTAGGACATGTTGAATAAGGGTTTCATCATGTTGAGTGTTTCACCAGTGTCTCCAGCATTTGTTCAAACGGAAGGATTTGAATTTGAGGCAGCGGAGGTGGTTGGAGTTGTTGAAGGATTATGATATCACTATTTTGTATCCTTTTGGACAGGCTAATATGGTAGCAGACACTTTGAATAGAAAGGCGGGGAGTATGGGAAGTTTGGCATATATCCATTTGTAGAGAGACCCTTAGCTATAGATGTTCAGGCGTTGGCCAATAGATTGGTGAGGTTGGATATTTCTAATCCTACAAGAGTTCTTTCTTGTGTTGTTGCACAGTCATCCTTGTTTGAGCTCATTAAGGCTCGCAAGTATGATGATCCCCATTGCTCGTCTTTAAGGACACAGTGCAGAGATGTGGTGCTAAGGAGGTTATCGTTGGTTATGATGGTATATTGCAACTTCAGGGTCGGATTTGTGTTCCTAATGTTTATGGCTTGAGAGAGTTCATTCTTGAGGAGGCTCTCAGTTTGCGGTATTCTATTCATCCAGGTGCTACGAAAATATATCGTGCTTTGAAGAAACATTATTGGTGGAGAAGGATGAAGTAGGACATTGTTGGGAAATGTTGCATGGTGTTCGAATTGTAAGCGGGTCAAGTATGAGAACCAGAGACCGGGTGGTTTGCTTCAGAAGATTGATATACTGGAGTGGAAGTGGGAGTGTATTACTATCGACTTGGTGGTGATTCCATTGGGTCATTGTGGATCGGTTGACCAAATTGGCAAATTCATTCCAGATTCCTACACTTCTGAGCAGTTGACTAAGATCTACATAAGATAGATTGTCCGCTTGCATGGTATGTCTTTATCTATCATCTCTGACCGAGGCACTCAGTTTACATCACAGTTTTGGAGAGTCATTTAGTGTGAGTTAGGCACGCATGTTGAGCTGAGCACTGCATTTCACCTTTAGCTGGATGGGCAGACTGAGGGGACCATTTAGATCTTAGAGGATATGTTAAGGTCATGCATTAATGATTTCAGGGGTCAATGGGATATGTTTCTACCTTTAGCTGAGCTTGCTTACAATAATAGCTACCAATCTAGTATCTAGATGCCTTTGAGGCGATGTCATTCTCTGGTTGGTTGGTTTCAACCTAGCGAGGCAATATTATTGGGCACAAATTTGGTTTGAGGTGCTTTGGAGAAGGTGAAGTTGATTTAGGAGAGGCTTACCACAGTCCAAGCAGAAGAGTTATGCCAATAGGAAGGTTCGTGATGTGGTTTTCATGGATGGTTAGAAGGTTCTCCTTAGAGTTTCGCCTATGAAAAGGGTAATGAGATTTGGGAAGAAGGGCAAGTTGAGTCCTCGATATATTGGTCTATTTGAGATCTTGAAGAGAGTTGGTGAAGTGATTATATACTTGCTATTCCACCTAGTTTGTCGAGGGTTCATCCGGTGTTTCATATCTCCATGCTTCAGATGTGTCTTGAATATCAATCACATGCGTTGAATTTCAGCTCAGTGCAGTTGGATGAGAATTTGACTTATGAAGAAGAGCCGTTGGCCATCTTGGATAGGCAGGTTTGAAAGCTTAGGTCAAAAGATGTTGCATCACTGAAGGTTTAGTAGAGAAGTAAATCAGTTGAGAAGGAGACTTGGGAGACTGAGCATGATATGCAGAGCAGATATCCCCATTTTTTCTGCATTCTAGGTATGATTCTAAACATGTTCGAGGATGAACATTTGTTTAATAGGGGGAAAATGTAATGACCAGTCGGTCGTTTTGTGTATTTGAGCCTTGTTTCCGTATTTGATGCTTCATGTATGTGCGTTTGTTGTTTGATGACTTGCTGGGATGTTTTGGTTGGTATCGAGAAGGTTTGAGAATGACTGGAACATTTTGTTTCATTTTTGGAAGCTTAAGTTGTAAGAGTTGACCAAGGTTTTTGACTTTTGAGTAGACGACCTCAGGTTGGTGATTTGATGGTTCCAATAGGTTTGTATGGTGCTTTTGGATTTAGGCATATATCCAAATTTGAATTTAGAGGTTCGTAGAATGTTTGACTCTATTTGCTGAAAGTTAGTGATTTGAAGGTTTGGAAAGTTCTTAAGTTTGACGGGGAGTTGAGTTTATTGATATCGGATTCGGATTGTTGTTCCGAGAATTGGAATAGGTTTGCTTTGTCATTTGGAACTTGTATGCATTGTTTGGATATAAGCCAACTTGGTTAGGAATGAATGGTATGCTTGGTTAGAAGTTTGAAGTTCTTGAATTTAAAAGTTATGCAACTTGAGTTTTGATGTGTGATTCATGATTTTGGATAATATTGTGATGTTTTGAGCATTGGAAGAAGTTTGGATTAGGTATTCGGACCTACTAGCATGATTGGATGGGGTCTTGGGGCCCGGGTGTGTTCCGGATGGCTTCCGAGCCATTTTGGCGTTGTTGGAAAGTATGGTGCTGGTGCATCGCACCTGCAAGTGGGTTCGTAGATGCGAAGAGGAGTCTGGATGGGCAGCGTTCGCTTTTGCGAATATTTGGGTGCTTCTTGATGGTCACTTCTACGGGGGTGGTCCACAGATGCGGGATTCACATTTGCAAAGATGGTGTCCACACCTAAAGGATTGGCCAACTGAGTGGAGGTTGCAGGTGCACAGTTCTGGACCGCAGATGCAGAAACCGCTAGGCAAACTTATATTGTAAGGCCCTATAAAATTTCCTAATGATTTAAGATAAAGCGCACTCAAGAGTTCCTTAACTATTATTTTGCGAGACTATGGACTAGAACCAACTTAAATTGTCATGATAATAGGTGTATTTGATGTGGTTTAAGATCCAGGGAATGCCCTAGGACCGAGCTAAGTTGGAAGCTATGTGACAGACTAAAGTTTCAAATGAGCTTACATATTACCCGATTTCAAACGAGCACAACTACCAAAGTGTAAAGAATAATGGGGTGATCTACCTATCAAACAAAAGCTATTTGAGTCTTGTTTCCGCTGCTTCAAACCATAATTTTTACATTCCTATAAGAGGTTATAACATTTTTACTTATGGCTGTCTGGCAAAATAATACGGTGCCTAGGCCAGCGTGTGGCGCCTCCTCTAGCACCCAAACTAGAAGCCATTTTTGGACCAGCGCATGGTGCCTCCCCCTAGCGCCCAAACCAGACTTTAAAAAGTTCATTTTTGTAGTCTTTTCCCCCCCATTTTGATAACTGTGATTTTGACACGTTTTATGCCCATACTTGTCTATGCTTTATGTATAATTTACCATAAAATATACCCAGAATGCTTATAAGTTGCGCTTGATCGCAGGTTTGAGCAACAAGGTGACGAAAGTCAAAAATCGGCTCGAAACGGAGTGAAACCTGCTCAAGTGTCAAAGATCATGAAAGCATGGATATTCAGAACTTGGTGCGGACCGCACCATCATGTCATGCGGCCGCACCACTGAAGTTCAGAGGGTGGCATTCTCAGCTCCAACCAATACGGCCGCGCTGTAAGTTCACGCGGTCCGCACCACAAAAGTTCAGAGAGTTGGCATTCTCAGTCCCAGCCTATGCGGCCGCACTACAAGTTCACGCGGTCCGCACCTCAAAAGTTCAGAGACCATCACAAGCCACTCATGCGGCCGCACTACAAGTTCACGCGGTCCGCGCCAGTCATTATGCGGCCGCACTTCATCATTGTGCGGTCCGCGTCAAAATCTTCAGAAAGCAAGTCTCAGAAGTAAAGCAACCCAGTACGGCCGCGTGTCATCATCGTGCGGACCGCACAGACCCCGCAGGGGTATTTTTGTCCAGTTTTTCTTAACTTAGTATAAATAGAATATTTGCCATTTTTAGGGTATGAATTAGATACAGAAGAGCTGCTGCACTCGTGAGACAAAAGTCTTAGCCTATTTTGGGCATTTTTCATTGTGTTTAACGTGGATTCTTGTAGTTTTACCTTCTAGTTAATTAATATGTTCATTTTATCTATTTCTCCTTCAATTTCTGTTGTTATTATGGCTAGCTAAACCCATAAGCTAGGGTTGTGGCTCAACCTTAGTGTGGGTAATTAATGGGTATGATTGTTTAATGCTTGAATGATGTTGGGTGTTTGATATTTGGGTTATTTTTATGTTTTCACTTGGATTTGGTGGTTGCAAACACTAAGTCTAGTTTTGTGGTTCTTGACTCTTCTTGAGAAAGAGTGTCTATGACTTCAAAATTAACCCAACAAGGAATTGGGATGGACCTATAAGAATAGTAGTCCCAATTAACGGGTAAAACCTCGAGAGAGCAATTACCCAACTTGAACCCTAAGTTGTTTGGTTTGTTAGCCTACCCAATTGGTCTCGAGAGAGTCAATTAGGCAAAATCATTCTTTCTACCGAGAGGTGTGAGAGTGAGTGCTACCGTACAACGGTTATATCATAAGCCCCATAATCATCATTCTCGTATTAGGAATCTCTACCCGTTAGTTGACCACCTAGGTAAATGCCACGACCCTAGTGCCTTTCTCTATCTTGCATACAACCTAGATTTGATATCTTAGCATAATTTAGTTATAATTAATAGTTGTTAAATTGTAGTTGATAATCACAAAGAAAAACCCAAAAATGATAGAAGATCAATTAGAAGCAAACTCGCATTTCTAGGCTAAACAAATATCCAACTCCCTTCCTAGCTCCCTGTGGAAATTGACCCCGATACCACTATTGGGTAAAAGTATTAGCGCCCACTCTTCCTAAGGTTGAGTCTGCTGCGACCTAATCACTATTTCACTTAGCCAATTTTTGGAGCTCTTTTCCCATCTATCAAGATCGAGAACTCCTCCTATCTTCAAGGTGAGTAATCACCATTGGTTTGGTATTTTATTCCATCAATTCCACACTAGAACTAACTTAATCTACCATGAAATCAGTAGATTTTCAAGGAATTTCTTCATGAACTAAAAGGAGGGTCTTGCAAGATTTCTTCCAAAAGGTAATTTTACACCGTTAGAATTATAAGCATGGATTTGTTATTAGTACATAAGTATGAATTAAGTGTCGGAACTTATGGGGTTGTGATTGGAAGCCATAAGTTTCCAATTTAAAAATCATAGCTATTGTAGAGAATGAAGGGTGGTTATTTGATGGAATTTTGTTGGTTCAGTCTGGATGGTTGGACATGCAGGTGATGTTGGAAGTTATAAAATAATTAAGGATGATAGTGGGATATATTGCCGGTAAATGGTGGTATGTTGATGAATAAATTCTACTGTTAACAATTATAGAGATTTATACCCACTAGGTGTTTGATAAAGTATCTAGATGGCCTAAATTATGGAATTTGCTACTAATATTGTTCTCGTTGGATGTTGTTATTATAGATTATAGTTGTTTAGTGTGGTGGATTATTGTAGTATCATTAAGGGGGATTTTGAGGTATGTTTGGCTAATCTCCTTTTATAGAATTGGATTCCGTGAACTCCTCGTAAAATCTAAATACGTTTTGTACTAGTTCCTATTCCTTTGTTTTGAAATGTTTGAAATGATTGATTTATAAAATGCTTATTAATTCAACTCATATTTCAATTGCCAACATTATGCGCTCCTCTTGGAAATATTTCAAGTGTTTTATGCTCTTATGTACTCATGTATTTTTAGCCATGATTTTCCAATGCCTTAAATGCCTTTGTTGTCTCTTGATAACCCATGGCAAGTGAATAAAGTGAAAGTATGAAGATGAAATGTGGCCATTTTGCAAAAATAAAAATGATGATGTATGTCCCAAGTGACAATAAAAAGAAAAGTTTTATAAAACATTTTAAATGAAAGGTTTTTGGGTGTATTTTTATGTAACCGAGAAGGTGTAGGTTGTAACGACCTATAACCTAAACTACACATGCTGGTGTAGAAGACAATTGGCGACAAGTCCCCTTTCGCACTGTGATGAGATTATGCTCCTTTATTGGGAGATTATTAGACTATGTATTGAAGAGTAAGATTTGAGGATTTGAGGGTCGCTTTGTGGTTGGAATTGGATAATTTTGGTATGGTTGGACTCGTAATTGAATGGGTGTTCGAATTTTATAAATTTTGTCGGGTTTCGAGGTGCAGGCTCGGGGTTGATCTTTTGAATTTGGTTAAAGATCGTAGCTTTATCGTGTGGAATCGATTCCTATAGCTTGTATTGATTATATTAAGTTGTTTATGACTAGATTCGAGTCGTTCGGAGGCCGATTCGCGAGGCAAGGGTTTGTTGGAGCATTTAGTTGCGCACTTCGAGGTAAGTATCAGTTTTAAACTTGGAACTGAGGGTATAAATCCCTGGAAAATGTATTATATGATTTGTGTTGGGGTGACGTACATGCTAGGTGACGGGCGTGTGGATGTACACCGTGATAATTATGATCCTGTTTATTCTTTGTATTGTGTTGTTATCAAGTCTTGTCCTATCCGTGAAAATCTTACTTGTTAGAGTAATTGAACTGTGATGTTAGAAATCATTTTTAGGGTATGTGCTTATTTTGTTGAGACCTAGTGAGATTATTTCTGCTGTTTTGAGTTATCCGCTTTAACTGCAATTATGTACTCAGTCATGATCCTTCAATTGTATATCATATCTCAGTATTTGTTATCCTTTACTGTTACATCACATATTATTATTGTTTGGGATAAGTAGTACGAGATTGTGAACGCCTGAGACTTAAGAGATTATTGACTGAGGTGGGGCCTGAGAACCGGGTTGTGAGTGTTATTTTGGATCGGGATGCACGCCGCAGTAGGCCTTATAGGCTTTATACTAATGCTTTGGCAGGATCCGCCCCTCCAGAGTTTGACATACCAGCGGTGAGCAAGCACAGTGATATATACACGTGATTTGGTGAGGGGCATTGATGCGAGGCACCCGTACAGTGTTGAGTGATTTTATGTGTGATGAGTGGGCATTTGAGATAGATAGATTGAGTACTCTGAGAGTGTGAGTACCTGAAAATATCACTGTGATACCTTACATTTGACATGCATATTTGACATGTAGGCATAGAGATGTACCATTCCTCATGCTAGCGATACTTGACATAATATTATCAATGTTGTCTTTAATTGTGAACTTGAAAACATGTCTAAATTATGTACCATGAACGAGCTGAATATAGAAGTTTCTCTAAGTTATTTACTATCATTGTCATTATCTTACTTGTGTTGTCATTATATTGGTTCTGACGGTATCCTTCTTAGCTCGTCACTACATTCAGCCCAAGGTTAATCCTGTTACTTATTGAGTACATTGGGTTTGGGTACTCATACTACACTCTGCACTTCGTGTGTAGATCCAGGTACATCTGGACGCGGTTATTACTAGATCGTTGCCATTAGTTGCTTGGAGACCTCAAGGTAGCTGTTATGACGTCCGCAAAACTTGGCTCTCTTTCCTTTTATTATTTTATGTACTGTTCTATTTCTCAAATAGTTGTACTAGAGTTTTGGTTTATGATGATACTTAGTAGTGCTCACGTACTTGTTAACACCATATTTTGGGGTGGTTGTAGTAGCATTTCAATTATTTGTATCACATATTTATGAGATTTTTCGTTGTTTTGTTTATTCAAACATAATTTATTCAAATGATTGGCTTGCCTACCAAGTGTGTTAGGTTCCATCACGACAGGTTGGGATTTTGCGTTGTGTCATGGAATGAGTTGTATACCAGAATGGTATATACTATATTATTTTGGTATACATTACAAATTCTTCTTCGGCGGTTCAACTCAATTTCAACCTAAATTTCAAAAATCTACTCCAGAATTTTCACTAATTTGACTCAAACTTTAGCCACAACCTCCAATCAAATATTTCAAACTAAATAATTTTGGTTTAAGAAAAAAATTAAAAAAATATGAGAACTCCGTTGAAAAGTTGAAAAAGAACTCAATGAAAATTTCAAAAAAATCTAGAAGGCCAAATTGTAATAGTATAGTGTTACATTATATAGTATACTATAACAGTATACCGTTGGAATGAATTGCATATTAAAATGTAATAGTATATCATTTTGATATACAATACAAATTCTTCTTCGCCAGTCCAATAGAATAAATTATACACTATTAAATTAAATATTATATACCAAAATGGTATTAGTATGTTATTTTTGTATACAGTACAAATTAATCTTCTTCGCTAGTTCAACTCAAGTTCAACCTAAATTTTAAAAATCTACTCCAGAATTTCCACCAAATTAACTCAAACTTTAGCCACAACATCCAATCAAATATTTCAAACTCAATAATTTGGTTTAAGAAAAAAAATTGAAAATACATGAGAACTCCATTGAAAAGTTGAAAAATAACTCAGTGAAAATTTTTAAAAATTCAAAAAGGACTAAATTGTAATAATATGCTGGTATATAGGTATACTATTTTGGTATACAACTCAAATTCGTATATGTCGCTCGTTTAACTTAGTTTTCAACCTAAAATTCACACATCTACTGTAAAATCTCCAACAAATTGACCCAAACTTTCACCACAACTTACATTCAACATTTCAAACTAACTATTTTTTTAAGGAAAAAATTGAAATAGACATTGAAACATTCAAAAAGTTTGCAATGAAAATTTTTAATAAATTTAAAGGGATCAAATTTTAACAATATACTATTATACTATACTGTATACTGTAATAGTATAATGTTAGAATAAATTTTATTTGATTAAATTAAATATTATATATCAAAACAGTATACATATATCATTTTGATATACAGTACAAATCTATATTTTTTGCTAGTTTAACTCAATTTCAATCCTGCAACTCTACTGCAAAATCTCCATCAAATTGGCTCAAACTTTAGCCATGACCTCTAATCAACATTTCAACCAAACCCTAGGTAAAATCCTATCAAAATAACTACAAACTCAGCAAACCAATATATGAGTTTCAAGTTTAAAGTTCTTCAATGTTGCATTTGGTTTTTTCTAATTATGGATCTTTAAGAAATGGCTTTACCCAAATCTTTCAAATAACTGTCCAAATAAACCTCAAGCTTATGAGTATCAAGCTTTAAAGTTGATGATCATGAAGAAAGTCATTCTAGAAATATTCAGGAGCACTATGTCCGACATGGTTAAGACGGCTAAAGAATTTATGGCTGAAATTGAAAAAGTATTTTCAAGTGTGAAAAGGCTCTGATACCAATTGTTAGAACCAAATTATTTTAAAGATGAAATTCTTCATCTTTTACCCAAGACCTATCATGTAAAATCATCAAGAACAAATACTAGATGCGAAAGCGCACCTAAATCCATAAAAACCGGTAAAACTGGTCGTCATTGCGGATAGTGATCTTCCAAACTGAGACGTAGGAGTTGCACAGATGGCGGCTCACACTTTTACAATGATGTAATATTAGAAAAGAACCCTACATATGATTTGGGACCATAACCCTATTTATAGAAGCACACAGTTTACGTAATTCTAATTTAGTCCATCATTAAATAAGAGATTACATCCGGGTATCTACGCATAAGACCCCATGCTTTAGGAGGTGTCTTGTTGACCCATTTAACTTTAAAACTTAGCAAATCACTTTAGCTTGGGTCAATATTTTGATGATAGCAACCAACAAACAATTATTCTTAATATAAATATATGTGCAAATCAATAAACTCTTACAATCTCCCACTTGGACGACATATATATATATGTACATATAACTTTATAATTGTATGTCAGCTTATGACCTCAAAAATTTTACTATCATAAACCAAAGTACCTCCGAACAATCACGTCCATCAATCATGCCAATATTGGACCAAGGCGGCATTTATTACATTTATCATAACTAAACATTCTTTGATCATGAATACTAACATAACCAAATGACTAGATCAAGTATGGATGTGTAGCAAGGAAATTACATGCAATGTGATCCAAGCATGCATGTTTCCAACTAATCCAACTGAAAAAATAAGTCAGAGTGAAATTAAACTAAATAACTTATTTCTGCAGAAATAACCTCAAATATCCTTAAATTGAAAGCATAACCTGAAACCTTAAACTGAAACCAAATTGTATACATAAAGAACATTTAAGAGGTTACAAACTCCCACTAAAACGGAATATCCTCAAATGACATGACACCCATATGAACAATATGGTTATGAAACCTTGGCTGGTAGTCCCTTAGTGGATCCACAATCATGGAGTTTGTACTAATTTTCTCTATAGATACCTAACCGCTCTGAACTCTTTCTTTAATAACCAGAAACTTTATGTCAATGTGCTTTGACTTTTACCGAACCCCTGTTGTTATTAGAATACAGAACTGGTAACTTATTGTCACAGAATAACTTAAGTGTTCTTTTAACTTTATTCATAAATTCGCAGCCAGTGACAAAACTCTGGAATCGTATTCCATAATTAGATGCCACACAATATGTGGTAAAAAAAACTACGAGTGTTCGGTTAACACTCTTCCTTATATATCTCATCAACCAAGTATGTTCATATTATATTGGCCTCTAGCAAAGTCGGTACCTGAATACCTGATTATTTTTAACTTTTCCGACTTTCTTTATGTGAGCATAAAAAAGTGTATACATGTTCTCTATAAGTACCTTATGAACCTTTTGGTCGCTCTTCAAAGATAGATTTCTAATTTGTTTAAACATATGCCTAACATCCGAAAATCATATGCAAATATCAAATATATACGAATCAAAAAGATATACTTACTCCCGCTAAACTTGTGGTATACCGACGAGCGCAAAACCAGTGTATAAAACTTAGGCTCGCTAGTCAAAGATAGTATAGTATTTAATTCGTCTCCACATGGATTGGTTTAAATAATGTTCTAATAAATCTTCAGCTTAACACTATCCAGGAAAATAAACCTTTGATTTATGTTATTATTGCCTAATAATAAAACTAAGATTTTCGATTATAAGAAACTAATGGAAAATTAATGACTAAGTAGCAACGATTGAATATCAAAGTGAGAAGTAAGGGATGTGACAAGATACACAATCAACTATTATTCTGGATTACTCCGTGCTAAGTTCACTATTTACTTTTATTGACTCTTTCGATTTCAACAGATGATTAAGCTATCTTAAGGATTCAAATTCTTCTTCCGAATGAATGAGAGTTCCGTTAACCAACCTAATAATGGGTCCTATGAACATATGCACAAATACAGTGATAACTCTCTAAGCTCTTTCGATTACCTATGAGAGGCGTAAAATCAATCCAACAAGATAACACAATGCAAACTGAAGAAACATTTCTCTTTCGATTAAAGTAAAACCACACTTGCCCTTGCAATTCAATTAATAACTCATTCAAAGAATTCGGCAATTAACAGAGAGTAAAACCCAAAACAATAGTCAAATCACAATATCCATCAATAACCCTAAGAACGTTTACTCCATGGTGGAGAAGTTGTTTATCACAAGAGTATTAGAAAAACAAGAAGACATTATAATTCCCAAAATCAAACAAACTTCCGTATTGAATGAATTGGATCAAGTATTTCGCGTCTCCATTGATTCCTTGCCTTCTTCTCTCCCAAAGTTGCTCCAAAATCTCCGATCCCTTGTTTTTAGACGGGCTAGGCTTCATATAGGTCAAAAGGGGTTGCCTCCGAAATTACAAAAATAGTCCTGGCTAAAGTCTGCGGAAGCAGACGTCCACGGCCGCGCCCCTGGAGGTGTGACCGCGCATATGGCCGCGCACCTCTGGTAGAACACTGCCTTACCTGTGCGCTCCAGTGCGCGCTGGGGGTCTCTCATGCGTAGTCGCGCATCTGAGTAACGCTCCTGCTCAACTCTTTTTTTCTCCCATTAAGTGCATTATTCGTCCGTTGATCCCCGAATATGATCCCGACTTAATCCCTTGAGCTTTTATTCAGACATCAAAGCTACAAATAGCTCGAAGTATCTCCACAACATCTGCATAACTCGGAATCGCTCCTACAAGGCATAAAACACACACTCAGTTCAAAACAATACCATTTAAAGCTCAAACACTAATAAAGTGCAATGAATTAGAGTGCAATAAGTGACCAAAATACGCAATTCTAGCCTACCATCAACACCCCACACTTAAACCATTGCTCGTCCTCGAGAAATCAAACTACACTTCACATAAAACATGACCTTTTTCAACAACTCTCATAACTCATAACACCAAGACTCTTTAAAACAGATTAAGTACAACATCATAACATCATAACATCTTAACCTCAAGAGTTGACTCAAAAGCACCACGCATTATTCATAACCCGCTCACTTACTCTAGCCTAGAGGTCAATGACATTACCTTTCCTTCATGAATTAAGTGACCTCACACAACAATAAAGAGTACTTCCCCACACAATAGAAATTAAGAACATTTAGGAACTCAAGATAGAAAGAACTCGCTCACTCTCAGAAATAACATTCATATGACACAAATGACGTACCATAGGCTTGACCATAGTGTACTACTTTACTAATTGAGCTCATTCAGTCAAAGATCAAGTAGGACTTTATTTGGTTGTAATGTAGGTTGCAGGATGTAGGATACATTTGGATACCAGAGTGACTACACCTCCCTAAGCACTTTAATACATACACTTAACCATTTACATGCTTATGTCAAATCATAACGCCACCTTCACCTCAATTTACGTTAACTCCCTACTTCTTTAAGCATAATTACATCAAGAGTCACCACTATCAAAGAATATTTTACACAACAATACAACTATATATATTTTTTATTTCTTTCTTTTCTTTTTCAATTCAAGTGGCTCTTACAATTTCAATACGGTGGACCTTTCTCCTTAATTCATTTGTTCCACTCAAAAGCCAAACCAACCACCCCACACTTCAACTTTTATAAAGTTCATAACCAATTCAAGTGCTCACGGGAGGTAAAAGTTTTAAATAGATGATCAATTCAAACAAATGGATAAGGCTTGTAATGTGGTTGCCAAAGAAACAGGATTATAGGCTCAAAGGGGTTAACTAAGATACATAACAATTAGTGGGTAAAAGCCTATAACTAGCTCAACAAAGAAATTCCTATATCACTTTCAAGACTGAATAAAACTACTATTTCACCTTGCAAACACACATGGCAAGTTCTAGACATCAGATTCAATGCATAGAATAACACAAAACCTCACACACACATGGCACATAACTCACACAAGATCGGAATCACGATACTCTAGTCAGAGCAGTTAGGCAACATTAAGATCATACACTTAAAGGTACTTATGCAAGAGTCAAAAATTGAGTCTAAGCGTCATAACTAAAGCACTCACTATTCTCAAGGTATAATAGAGTCAATAGATATTGCCTTCCCTTTAGATCATAGCACATGGTTTCCTACTCCTACCAAAATAAAAACTAACTACACCCGGTTCAAACAAAGCCCTTGAAAAAGAACCGCGGCACAAAGAAAAAACAAGGAGGAATTAATACACTACCTAACAAAAGGAAATCTTGTCTTTTTTCTTTTGACTTTAATCCCTCAAAAACCTGTCGAATGATATCCATCGTCGGGAAAAAACAATTTTTCTTTACAATTTGAGTATCTCTTTTTGCACCACCTCCTCAAGGTTTTTGTTGAATTTGCATTGGGGCTGCACCACCGGTTTACTCCCTTCTTCTAACATGATCTTGTGCATGCAGATTGCGGGGTTGATCCCCTGAATATCGGCTATACTCCAACCGATTGCCTTTTTATGCTTCCGTAAGCATGTGTTCTTGTTCACCTATCAAATCAGCAGCAACAATCACGGGAAAATTGTTAGTCTCCAAAAAAGCATATTTCAAGTGTGTCGGGAGTACTTCCAATTCCAGCTTCGGCTTGATTTTTCTTTCTCAAATTCTTCTTCATCTACCACCAGGTTCTCATCTTTCAGTGCCTCAACTTCCTTCTTGATCTCAGGATCTTCATCCTCTGTTGTGCTTGATTGAATAATGCATCTCTCTAATGCATCACCTACCAGCTTATATAGGTTGTGTTGTTCAGCAAACTCTCACACCACATCTAGCTTGAGACAAGCATAGGTAGATGCCTCATCACACGAGTATTGTGTTATTCTCTTCATTTGAAACACCACTTTTTTGTTTCTCACTCGTAGCATGAGTTGCCCCTTATATATAACAAGAATATCCCGGCCATTGCAAAGAAACGATCTCCTCAGGATTAGAAGTACCTCCTTATTCACTTCCATGTCTACTACAATGAAGTCTACTGGGAAGACAAATTTGTCTACCCTCACTAGAATGTCTTCAATTATGCCCTCCGGTATGATCGTGGTCTGATCAACCAGTTGCAAAGATACCGGCACCGATTTAATCACTCCTAGTTCTCCTTCCAATTTCTTGAACACCGATAATGGCATCAAGTTAATGGATGCACCTGAATCGCATAAGGTTTTGTCAAAAAATTTCGCTTCCCAATGAACAGGGTATAGTGAAACTGCCGGGATCCCCACACTTTTGAGGAATTTTGTTTTGTATAATGGCATTGCAGTGTGCATTAAGTTTGACAACCTTCGCCTCCTCGAGCTTCCTTTTACTTGAAAGGATTTCCTTCAGAAATTTTGCATAGGCTAGCATCTAGGTGAGCACCTCGGTGAACATGTTCACACATAGCTGTTTCAGCATCTCCAAGAATTTCCCAAAGCATTTGTCTAGTTTCTCCCGCTTCATCTTTTGAGGAAAGGGT
This sequence comes from Nicotiana attenuata, assembly GCF_001879085.1. Classification (NCBI taxonomy): domain Eukaryota; kingdom Viridiplantae; phylum Streptophyta; class Magnoliopsida; order Solanales; family Solanaceae; genus Nicotiana; species Nicotiana attenuata. Next base: position 1,551,472 of record NW_017670239.1, read on the forward strand.
AACACTACATGTGCTTGCTTTTCTCAACTGCACTGCTAAATTTCTGTTTATCAACCTCCTACTACTAATATCCTCCTTAGGCAGAGATTCGCCGATTTTCTGTTCTTCTGCTATCTTGGTTGAGTTGATCTCCTTCTCAGCCCTTGGTTTTCCAATGGGCTCTGCTAATGTTTTTCCACTCCTAAGAGACACAGCCTTGATCATCTCTGTTGGGTTCTTCTAAGTGTTTGCAGACAAAGTCCCCGGAGACCTTTCTGATAGCAATGATGCGAGCTGCTCCATTTGTCTTTCTAGATTTCGGATGGCTGTTCCTTGCTCCCGGATAACGATCCCTTGAGTCTCAAGTTTTTCATCTGATTGATTTATGAATGCCTTCATTAGATCTTCTAAACTTGAGTTATTGGACTGTGGAGGCTGGTATGGTTGCCTCTGTTGGTTCTAGAAGCCAATAGGTCCTTGCATTTGTGCTCTGGATTTTGTTGCTGCCATGAGTTCAAGCTACCATTTAAAGTACTCCATGAGAATACCGGATGTCTCTGTCCCATAGAATTGAAATTACCACCTCCTAGGTAGTTGCTTCTGTTAAAATTACTTAAAGCCTTAACTTCTTCTTCTGCGGTGAATGTTTGGCACTCATGAGTCGGGTGTCCCAATCCACAGATGTCACATCCCATCTGTGGTTGATTTTGCACCTGAGCCATCGCAGTTGCTTGATGTCCTTAGCCATAGCTGCAATTTTTGCCTGCATTGCTACAGACGATTCTACTTGGTACACCCCTACTGATCTTCTTTGATCCCCTTGGTCTATGGACCATTGTTCTGCGTCTTCTGATAGTTCATTCAGAAGTGTGACAATTTCTTCTGGAGTTTTCTTCATCAGAGGACCTGCAACCGCACTATTAAGACAATCCTTGATGACGGATTTAACTCGTCCCAGAAGTCCTGTAGTTGCATTCATTACTCAATTCCATTACGAGGGCACCTCCGCAATAACTCCTTAAATCATTCACATACCTCGAACACTGTCTCCTCTTCACCTTGGCTGAAATTGTGAATCTCTTTCCTCATCGTCCAGTCTTAACAGCAGAGAAATATTTTTCTAAGAACTTGGTAGTCATCTCCTCCCATGTACGAATTGACCTTGTAGGCAGACTTATCGACCACTGATTTGCATCATCCTTGAGTGAGAAAGGGAATGCTCTGAGGTAGATGGCATCATGTGATGCTCCATTGTAGCGGAATGTGTTCATAATTTCGTCGAAGTCCATCGGATGGTTGTTGGGATCTTCATTGGGTTTGCCTCTGAATATGCAATTGTTCTGAATGGTCTGGATGACTCCCTGTTTGAGCTCAAAATTGTTGGCATCAATGGGTGGGGGCCTCACACTAGATTAATGTTAGTTGTACACCAGTCTGGCATAATCTCCTAAAGACCTCCCAAGTATAGGGGCTGCATTTTCAAATTCATCTTCGATCATGTTTCGGTTGGGATTGAACCTTCGATCCCCGTCGATTGTTTCATTCGCAATTCTACGGGCTACTTCAGCTGCTAACCGTGCTTCCTGTTGCTGAGCTCCCTCTCTCGCAGCTAGGTTCACATCCTCTTCATTTTTCATCATTGTATTTTGAGTCGAAGTCTGACCCAACAACAATCTGCTTGATCCTTTCTCCCTTCTCAACTGCCGCAGGTGCTTGTCTAATTCTGGATCGTGGCACCAATTCCTTGGAAGAGGATCGAGTCATACACCGCTGAACTTAACATGTTGCCTGCACACAGATGAGAAGAGCGTAAAAAAAGAACATAAAATAAAATTGTTCCTAAATTAGCACCAAAAATTAATTCAAACAGTATTAACAGCCAAAACCCGACAACGGCGCCAAAATTTGACGAGCGCAAAACCAGTGTATAAAACTTAGGCTCGCTAGTCAAAGATAGTATAGTATTTAATTCGTCTCCACAGGGATTGGTTTAAATAATGTTCTAATAAATCTTCAGCTTAACACTATCCAGGAAAATAAACCTTTGATTTATGTTATTATGGCCTAATAATAAAACTAAGATTTTCGATTGTAAAAAACTAAACAATTGAATATCAAGGTGAGAAGTAAGGGATGTAACAAGATACATGATCAACTATTATTTTGGATAACTCCGTGCTAAGTTCACTCTTTACTTCTATTGACTCTTTTGATTTCAATGGATGATCACGCTATCTTAAGGATTCAAATTCTTCTTCCGAATGAATGAGAGTTCCGTTAATCAACCTAATAACGGGTACAATGGATGAATGATCTTTCGAAGAACGTCTCTCGACTATTCTTCCCAATTAGGTCAATTGATAGCTCTCTAAGCTCTTTCGATTACCTAAGAGAGGCGTAAAATCAACCCAACAAGATAACACAATGCAAACTGCAGCAACACTTCTCTTTCGATTAAAGTAAAACCACACTTGCCCTTGCAATTCAATTAATAACTCATTCAAAGAATTCGGCAATTAACAGAGAGTAAAACCCAAAACAATAGTCAAATCACAATATCCGTCAATAACCCTAAGAACATTTACTCCATGGTGGAGAAGTTCTTTATCACAAGAGTATTAGAAGAACAAGAAGATATTACAATTCCCAAAATCAAACAAACTTCCGTATTGAATGAATTGCATCAAGTATTTCGCGTCTCTGTTGTTTCCTTGCCTTCTTCTCTCCCAAAGTTGCTCCAAAATATCTGGTCCCTTGTTTTTTGACGGGCTAGGCTTCATATAGGTCAAAAGGGGTCACCTCCGAAATTACAAAAATAGGTATGGGTAAAGTTTCCGGAAGTGGACGTGCGCGGCCGGGCACCTGGAGTTGTGACGGTGCATATGGTCGCGCACCTCTGGAGGAACACTGCCTTACTTGCGTACTCCAGTGCGTGCTGGGGGTCTCTCATGCGCGATTGTGCATCTGAGTAACGCTCCTGCTCAACTCTTTTTTCTCCCATTAAGTTCACTATTCGTCCGTTGATCCCCGAACACGATCCCGACTTAATTCCTGGAGCTTTTACTCAGACTTCAAAGCTCCAAATAGCTCAAATTAGCTTCACAACATCTGCATAACTCGAAATCGCTCCTACAAGACTTAAAACACACACTCGGTGCAAAATGATACAATTTAAAGCTCAAACACTAATAAAGTAAAGTGAATTAGAGTGCAATAAGTGACCAAAATATGCAATTCTAGCCTACCATCATATACACAATATCAACAAGATTCATCTCGATACCAAATGAAACAATACCTTAACTCTAAGATGAAGAGAACCTCACATTACTAGGGGGGAAATTTGCCTTAGTAGTAAAATAAAAAATTTGAAAAATTTAGGGGATAGAAAATATCATTGGACAGAAGTCTCTTAATTCTCCTTTGGAGATATTACCTAATCTCTCGTGCCATAAAGAAGCTGACTACTGGATGGTTAATTTACCCTTATTATCAGCTATGTTAACATGCACGGTTCATTGATCGAAGCAATCATATCAAGTATAGATTATTGTAACATGATAAAGAACCGGGACCAACTAATTTTGAATTATGAAAGTGGCTGACTTTTTTATTTCCAAATAAATAAAAATAACCAAACTTGTCTAATACATAACAGAAATCAAATTCCATCAAAAATGGTGCAACATAAGTCTCCTTCAAATTCAAATAAAATCGGTTCTTAATAATAATCTAAAAGTTCCACTTGCTTCGAGTTCCACCGACTTGTCATCACCATCATAGATGTATCTTTCACCATTATTAGGCTTTCGATAATTCAAGTAATCATGCATAGACATAATGATATGATTTGTTATACCGGAATCTATCCACAATCAGTGTCTTGGTACCGAAGTCAAATTAACCTTAGAACAAACAAAATGAAGAGGTGTACCTCTCTTTGCATGCCATGCGTGATAGTTGGTACAATCTTTCTTCTTATGACCTGCAGCTTTACAAAAGAAACAACCATCTATAGTTGGTTCCTTATATTGTTTCTTTTGTGTTGCTGTATCCGCAGATTCCTTATTCTTTCTCTTCTTGTCCTTCCTTTTGTCCTTAGGCACAGCGGTTAAGTGAGCACTTTCTATCTTTTCCTGCTTTAGTCTATCCTTTTCCTGAACACAGTGTGAGATGAGCTCATTTAGAGACCAAGTCTCTTTCTGACAATTATAGCTCACCTAAAACTGGCTAAACTGTGGTGGAAGGGATATCAAAACTAAATACACTAGTAGGTCCTCGGAGAGGTCTAACTTAAGTGCTTTCAACTTAGAAGCAAGATGAGACATTTGCATGATATCCTCCCTGATGTTACCTTTGCCTTGATACTTCATTGAAATCAGACTTGTCTGCCCCGCAAATTTTTATAATTATTTTGGGCTAATTTTAATTTAAGAATATAATATAGCTAAATTTGATATACATGACATTACATGAAATTAAACAACCTTGGGATATATTAAGTTACAAGTTGATGAGTGAAGGACCTAACCTACATGTAAATAAGAAAAAAGGTTAGTTGGCAAACAAAGGAGACAAAACAGAAAGGGATTGGGGTCAAGAAAAGTTACGTGGCAGTTGGTGGCTATATAAGGATCTAACTATGGTTCCTTGGAACTTAATAACAAACAAGCGGACAAGAGAATTAAATAACCCATTAAATATATGTAAATGGGTCTCGTGGCTTAAGGGATGGGTTGTGGGTAGGCGGGTAATTTGTTTTAATCGTTTAGGCAGTTTATGTAATTATTTTGAACATGGATAGAAACGGGTAATATAAATGGCCAACGTAGGCATCTTGTGTAGTTTCCTCCTTTTAAAAGGGAAGCAGATTCAGGTTTTAATTAGGCTAGCTCAACTATTTTGAAAGGAAGGCATAAGGTATATCTACTTATGTATATATTCCTTTACACATTTTTACAAGACTAAATGTTTTTTTACTATTTTTTCATCAATTATTAAATCCCTTTTGTACATACTTTTACATAGATTTCTTAATACTTTAGTCTTTTAATATCTATACTCTTTTATAATTGGTAGGTAAAATAATTAGATAATATCCCTTACTTATTAGACTAAGTAACAAGAAACTATTTTAGTGTAGATTTTAGAGAATGCCCAATCTCTTTCCTCTAGAATAAATTAAATCCCTACATAGAATTTCACTATTATATTTTTGTAGACTAATGAAGTATTACATATAAATGATGTGTGTGTATCCTAGTATACCTTAAATGTTAGGTGGCGCTTCCTAAACCTTAACATACCTGGATATTTTTATTATGTTGAATTCTATCTTAATACGTATAAAATAGGCGCAATAATATTTACATGCTTTACTTGTATTTATGATTTCAATTCAGTTGCTTTACTTGTATATTATTTTATACTTGTATTGCTTTACTTATAATGTATGTATGCATTACTAGCAATTTGTAAAGACTTTCCTAAGAGGTAAGCTGGGAGAGCGAGCCAATGATATTCCTAAGTCTTTTAGACTCATAGTAACTACGTGTGCGCAAGTACAGTAGAGGTAGATCCAGTTGTTGACCAGTAATTTGAGCTAGTTGCCAGATCTATCTAGTTGAGGTGATCCACCTCTAGTTTGTGGAAGCAGCTTCAACTTCTATTCTTTATTTCTGGTTATGACTCTTTTATCGAGCTGCGACTCGTATTTGTTGTATACAGATTCTAGTGCACCATAACTTAGTATATCTTTTGGGTACTATGGGATGATTTGAGACCTATCTATGCTTTCACACTGTTGTTATATGAGAAATTTTCATAAAGCACGATCGTTTGGTAGTAATTAGTCATCTATAGATACCATTTGCTATATTACAGATTATAGATACCTTTTGTGTGGTTATAAGATGTATTTGATGTATTTAAGCTATTGTATTCATGAATACAGTAGCAAAAAAAAGGCGTGAATCAGGGAAGTCCAGCTAATCAGTTGTTGTATTCGAGTGTATTCGACTGTATTCATGGAGTGAAACATGGGATTACAGCTGGACAGATTATTGTATTCAATTGTAGTCGACTGTATTCACGGCGTGAAATAGGGGATTACACTGTTTTTAAAACGGAAAGTGAATCAATTAACATAATAGACTCCTAATATAACTCAACAAACTCAATTATAACACACAAATTTTATATTTTCAGTTATAAAAAAAATTCTCAACCGAAAAATACCTCAAAAACATAGCAATCTTCAGAGAAATTATATAATACATCTGAATACATAAATTATATTAATTAAAAAAAACATATGAATACATTTATGGCATATAGCGAGACATTGAATATAATGAAATACATATAATACAGCGGGATACATTGAAATACAATGAAAAAAAGACAGTGAATACAATGAAATACATGGATTATAACGAGATACATTGAATTACAATGAAAAAAAAAAGACAATAAATACAATGAAATACATGAAAATACATTGAAATATATTAACAGAAAATCAAGTTGCTCAGCCCCAAACTCCGTCGTCTTTGTTGAAGAACAAACCCTAATTTCCGGCGCATCCTCCGTTCACCGGAAGCCGATAGTGAAAACACGACCCAATGGAGATTGTGGAGATTGTGGAGAGTGTGAGGATGGGTTACTATTAACCACGAAATCAAGGAAAACATTGTTTGGTTGCCGGTGTTACAAATAAAACACGACCCAAATTCTTATTGCACAATTTGAGAACTAAGAAATTGATTCAGAATGATGGGTTGCTATTAACAGGGCTGAGCAAGAAATTGATGGGTTGCACAATTTGAGAACTAAGAAATTGATTCGAGAGATCACTGTTGTGTGGAGCAGAAATATGGCGTTGAGAGACAACCATGGAGAAATATGGCGTTGAGAGAGAGAGAGAGAGGGGGTGGAGAAAAATCTGAAAGAATGAGAGAGAAAAATAATACAAAGAGTATTTTATGGCTTAAGAGTAGGAGGTAACCATAAATAGATATTTGGCTATAAAAATCAAAAGGTATCTATAGAATATAATTTTTTTAAAGGTATTTATTTAAAATAAATAAGGTATCAATCTTTGCTATAGGAGGTAAAAATTCGTTGTTATATATATGAGACTACTTTAATGTTTTTCTTTCTTCTCTTATTATACGCTTTCTGTCACATTTTAGCTAGAGGTTTTGCCAAATAAATAGTGACTCGTGCCCTGTCGCGACTTAGATGCCAGAGTTGGGTCGTGACTCCCTGATCTTCAATTTATTTTCTCTAGAATTTGTATGTTCTTTGTGTTGGAAATTGTGAAATACTTGCGGAAATAATCACACAAAAAAATAATAGGAATAGGAAAAAAAATAAGGATACCAAGATTTTCGCGTGAGGAACCTTTCCCAATAAAGAAAAATGATGATTCGAGAGGAGCAAAATAATGTTAGTCTAATGAGCCAAGATCCACTGAGCATGTGAATATCACAAAATCATAGGAGCAACAACACTCGAAGGAAATATTTTCTTTGAACAATCCCCTCTAAAATACTGCTCATATTTCCGACTTGATTTTCTTTTAAACGGTATTTTTGTCTTTGTGAGTTCGTGTGGTGAAATGAGGGAGCAATGTCCTATATTTATAGGGGTAAAATGCCCCTGTTGATCAATGGCATTAGTATAACAATACAAAATGCAAATATAGCTTGTGATTCATTTAATAAAATTATGGATTCTAGATGGACTTGGAATTTAATCTTGCGAATCTCCCCCTCCTAACCCATGTCTTCCGAACTTTAATTTGGGACTAATATCCATCCACAAGTTCATTACACACCTTTAACCTTATCGTCTTATATATTTCGTCTGCATATGCGAAAGTTTTTTGCTTGTGTGAATCTTGTTAACCAGCAATGATAGATTTCTCGCTTAGACTCTTTCCCTAAGCTAATTTGTTATACAAAAGTCAAAACATATAGTCCATCCGTTTATCACTGGTCATAATTTATCTAGACCACAATTTTAACAGTCAAATAGGATAGTCACTCACTGAAATGATTTCGCACTTAAACATTAGCAATAATATATTAGTTATGACTGATTAGGCTTGCTATTAAAAGCTTATAGTCATAGCTCAGGTGAGACATTGATCCTAACCTTTCATTGGCTGAACCATGTTTGATTGTGCTGAGATTAGTTGTATAAACAAGTAAATCAATCATAAATGTCACACCTATGAGCTACTTCGCTCTAACCAAAACCTATGTATTTACATATGTGCAAAACTAGTTTTGAAGCATATACAATTCGTTCTGTAGAAGGAAAAATTAGTCTTCAACCTTCCCAGCAGACACTCTCTTCTGGAATCATACATTGATTTTGATGGCCTATGAGAAATCCTTCTTCTTACTCAAGCCGCATAGGATGTCCTGGAGAAGATGTTTGGGCAGCAGCAATGTTATGAGGTCTAATATTCCTACAACGCATGTACGCTAGAAACTGCCCAGGTAGCTCCTCTAGAAGTGCTTGAACAACTGAAATTTGTCCACCTGCAGAATGACAAAGTAGAATCAAGCTTATCGACAATGTTAAAAGGATATTGACTGATTCTAACATAACAATTATGCAAGGAAACAAAAAGCAAATGAAATATAGAGCAACTGAAGATGTATTATATGTTAAATCAAATTGGTGGAGAAGAACCAGCACAAGCACAAAATATGAGTAAGGACGCAAATGTTATTGCAGCAAATAAGCTATCAACAAGTCCGCGAAGGAGAATTCTTTGCATGCAATAGTAAAATCATGGAAACACATCCAATCGATGATTTGACAATCTGTAAAACCAAAGCAACTAATACGACAAACCTTGATATTTCTACACATCAGAAGTCAATTCCCAACTAATTGTGTAATGTCATTAGCATGCAGACTAACTTTGCCTCAAAAAGCAACATTAAGGACAATGCTGTGTTATGAGGGTATTCAACTCACTATGTACTTCTCGCATTGGAACAAATTGAACAATGTCTCGTGTAGCTACCCTTCCAATGGAACTCTCTAATCGATGTCCATTGTCAGCATCAAGGATCTGAAAGGAAATAATAAACATGATTAGTTAATGATGTCACTACAACTTTTGTGTAGATAAGAGGTAGATATCATGTGCTCCGTTTAGAGGTTCGAGTGCTGTGATGAGAATATACCTCCATCTGTGTAAAATCTGCACTTCCAACTCCTACAATAAGAATTGAAAGTGGCAGGTCAGATGCCCTGACTAGAGCATCTTTTGTTTCTTGCATATCAGTAAGGACACCATCCTACAAATATTAAAAGATTAAGCTCGCCAGATAAATTTGCTGATATTACACATATAAAAATAATACTGCCTTGATCCGTTAATTACCGTTATAATGAGGAGGACAAAGTATTTCCTCTGGTTGTACTTGAGGGACTCAGCAGCAATTTCTGCAGCCTTGTTAACTACATGTCCGAATAATGTGGGTCCAGAAAGAGTAAAATTCTGCAAAGCACTTGCATAAGCAGCCATGATACCTCCCACACCGTCCACCTGTTAAAAAATATCAAAAGAGAAGGGAAAAAAACAGGAAGTTACTCGTTCAAAAAAAAGGAGGAAATTGTCAAAGGCATTGCACTGCCATGGAAAACTGAGTTGAGATCTCAAGATATCAGTTGGGAAAGGCCACAAGAGAACCGCATAACTAAATATTATTATAAGAGCCTCATGGCAGTTTTATATGTCATCCGCAAAATATCTGCAGTGCTACAACCATCAGTAGAAGTGTTAGTCATGTTCCTGATATCGTTGCGAACTTCAGCAATGTTAGTCGATCAACAATAGAGCCACAAGGTACTACCTCCAGCCCTTTATCCGTCGTTTAAGGTTTTGACAAAACCATTAAGAAAACTATTTGATAAAATTAATTACAAGGAGTATTTGACTAAGTTACCCTTATCTTTTCCTTAAATGAGTAATTAATGATAATAGGCCCTTATGAGTACTAATGTTGGAATTCATATGATAATAATTCCAATATTAATAATAATAGTAATAATAAGAACAACAACAACAACAACAACAACAATAATAATAATAATGTCTTTTTGGCTTTCTAAAATGACAAATATTTTCGAAATTTATTTTGGGATTAAGTGACAGATAAAAAGGAGCAGAGGGATATAATATATAAGATGACTCGCAACTGGACATCTCTAGCAAGCAAAACTAATTAACTCTACCTCAAAGGCACCTGGGCTTCCAGCTAAGTTGAAACAGTGAGATACTGTTCCACTATATGCCCTGCCACCAAAGCCCCAAGCAGGAAAGCGTTTATCAGAATCATAAAATTGTATGACATCTCCAACCTCCATAATAGCCTGTAACAAATACATTGACCAATTATCAACAAAACTTTTCTGGCATGCAGATACTGAACATGACAATTAAAACTCTGTTTGTTTGCATAGCTAGAACCAGAATACTAGGATTTGTAATAGAACAGAAAGTTTAACACGTACAATCAAACTTAAATGTGTATACTTTCAGATTATGAGCAAACAAAGGTAAGACAACATTTCTTTTGGGTACAGAAATTGGACAAATTCATTGCTAGAGCCTAAAACTTCACAGTGTGTAATGCAGTCAAGCAACCACAGTACATTATAAATATCATCAGTCACATGATTTTCTTTTTCCTGGCATATAAATAACATTCAGCTGTTCTATTAGGCAATGGAAACATTGGAATTTAAAGAAGATGTAGTCAGTAAAAAAAGGTCATAAACTCTTACCCTCTAGTAAGCATTCAAACAGCCAGAAGGATCAATATAATGCAAGGAATGAGGATCGCGAGGATTTCCATTAGAAGCTGGGCATTGTAATGCATCAGAAAACTCTTTACCTAGACCAATTTAAAAAAACTGTAAACATAGTTATAGTGCTTTCACCAGTAAAATCCACGGCAACCATAAAGCTAAGCTCAAATCCACTAGAAATGTAGTCAAGAAAACTATAGAGTTGCTTCTCAGCATATCCTTCAACAAAAAGTTGACCTTTCAGGACCTGAAAACAATCAAATGTGTTCGGATATCACAAAGATGTTAGGCCCCCAACCCCTTCAACCAAAAAAAGAATAATTAAATAAAAACATCAACTACAAAGGAAAGTTTACCTTTTCATTACCCCGAAAACCAGAAGGTGGTGAAATAAAATTTGCACCAACTCTGCTCTTATGCATATTTTCAAGGTCTGCCACTGTCTTTTGTAATTTCCTGAATTAAAAGTGGTGATAATTTATTCAAAAAAAACAAAAAGAATGACAAAAGTTCTCCGACAAGCAAAAAGGAGTTACTTTAACTGAAACAAAAAAACTAACGAGCTACGATAATAATATTTCTTTATACGCTTAACAGATACCCGATGAGGACATGGTTGCCACTGCTGTTAAAATCAAAGCACTCTATAACTAGTGGATTATCCTGCAGGAAACAGAAAGACCCACTAAATTCAGAACTAAAATAAATAGGAAAGGGAAACTTTTAGTTGCAAGGAAACCATATTCAAAATAAATAGTGAAAGATACTTTTAAGCCTATTAATGCACTATTGCTCCATATTTTTTTATTTTTTCCCCTAAAAATACACTGTAGATCAGATAAAAACAACAAAATAGCCAACTGAAAGAACTATCAGTTAGATAGAATAAAAATGTTGTATTGCACCAGGCACACCCAATGTTAGAAGCAATCAAGGTACCAATGGTCAAAGGTGAAGGAGTTTTAGTAGATGATATCAAGTAGCAAGCATTGACTTCTTGCAACGAAGAAACTACCTTATTCACAAATTGTTGCATAGTTAGACAGACAGGCTTCCATATGGGATATAAGTTATCATTTACGACCTCTGTCTTGCAAATTGGAACAGAACCTCCAGTTTCGACAATCCTAGATATTCTCAAAAAAGGATCCTGAAAGAAGATAGTATATGACAAAGAGCAAATGAGACTGAAAACACCAAGAAGCTCCATAAGAAAGTACAGTTCAGTGTTACATACACTTTTTGAGAATAAATCCTTGTTTTCCAGGTTGGTACATCGCAATGTCATCTCCACTGCAGTTCTTGAAGTGACTGTTTCTTCTGCAAGAACAGTAAGTTTCCCTAAGTTTTTCAGGCCATGACCATCCCTGTTGTGCAGATTCAGTGTTATACTTCGGTTGCGCTTGGTCACAATCTGCAGGAAGATAAAAAGGAAACAAACTGTGTAAATTTCCATTATTATGACACTAACAAATATAGGAAATTGCAGTAGCTAGTGAATCTGAGGTGAAATACTACTAGCAAAGGAATTTTTTTCAAAGAAGTTGCTGTGGATAGTTAAATGATAAGCACGTCTCTTATACAGGAAGCCAGACATGTCTCCCATCAACAAGCACCCAAGCTTGTGGAGGAGTCAGCTTATAAAAACCTATGCTACACAAATACCCCATCTGATAGCCTGTTTGGCCAAGCATCGCAAATTTGCTTATCAAAAAAGGATTTTTAGTGAGAAGCAGTTTGTATTTGGCTAATTAATTTGAAAAGCACTTTTGAGCAGGAATTAGTGTTTAGCCAAGCTTTTCAAAAGTGCTTCTAAGTGTATTTTTCTCAAAAGTGCTTTTCAAAAAGTGCTTTTGGAAAAAAGCTACTTTTATCTGCTTCTCAAAAACTACTTCTACTTCTATCAAAACATTTTTTTCCTTCTAAAAGTTGGTCAAACACCTAAATTTTGGCAAAAAGTACTTTTGACTAAAAAAACCTTTTGGCCAAAAGGAGCTTGACCAAACAGGCTATGAGGCTTCTAGTGTGTAAAGAAAAACTCTTAAATAAGGATCAAGGTTATTTAGTTACACTTAGTTTTCCTCTTGTGATAATGCTTTTCAAAGTGTGCCAATTAGTGAAATTGATACCGAAGCTTCCTCAGGTGTGAGTAGGCCATTTAACTGTGTGGATATTAATCATGATAATTGTGGTGTTGATTCCTCGGGAGTACTTACATGTGATTCCACTTGTGAAGTTGTGTGTTTACTTGAGGATGAGGCTGACCTGTGTTGGTGTAACTTCTTTTAAAAAGATGATTCTTGTGTTGATGAGCTAATTGAGGAGCTAAGAGTATTATCAAGATGATGCTGATGTCGAACATGTTTCATTAGTTTATAAAGAAGCAAGACGGCTATGGACTTTTATGAGGGATATGATTAAGTGAGCCTTAACTATTCCTTAGGATGAAGAAGCAGAATCAGTACAAAGATATAACAGTTTATACAACAAGTATGTGATTGAGAATAGAATGTGCAGTTTAGTAGTTGATGGAGCTAGTTGTGACGATTTGGTAACTGCTACCTCGCTGAAGGAGATAAATTTAGGAACTTTTTAGCATCCTAGAACTTATAAGTCAAAATTGTTAAATGGTTACGGAGATCTTAAAGTGAACAAGATGGTGAAGATTCCTTTTGTTATTGGGAAGTACAAGGATTAAGCAAAATACGGCGTAGTGCAATTGCATGCTTGTCGTCTCATTATTAGGAAATCATGGTTATGAGATCACAACACATTTGAGCAAGGAGGAAAATTGATCAATCTTACACTATTGCAAGGAAGCTAAAAAGTCATCCTTGAAGGCTACTACAAAAGATATGTGCAAAAAAGAAAGGATGAGAGAGAGAAGTAAAGGTGTGCTTGTTGACATCCCAAGAGAGGCAAAATGAGAGGTTAAGAGTAGTGAAGAGCATGCGATATCAAGAGGACAAAAAGAGAGTGAGCAAGAATAAAAGAGAGTTGAGTGGCAAGAAAAAGGTGAATCAAAAGAGAGTTTGAGTGATTAGGTTCCTTGTTTATCTACTAGCATATTAACTTATTCTCTTTCTAGTGTCTTTGTTTCCAATGTGAAAGTTCTTGAAGATGATACGACTTGGAGGGTGGAGCAACCAACACAAGAAGCCACCAATTGAATTGGTCAAGAGGATCTAGAAGTTTTGTTGAATATTTGATTAGCTTAATTATAAGGATCTTATTTTATTTGATTGTAAACAGCATTAATTGTCTTTCCTAAATTAGAGATAGGACTTATTATATAAATATTATAGCTCATGTATTGTACAGATATATTGAAATACAAAGAAGCCTTTTCTTCTTCATTAATTTCAACATGGTATCAGAGCCATTGTTGCCCTTTTGATGCGAGTTTTCTCTCTCTACATCACTAGGGTTCCAAGAGGTTGAGTTTTCTTCTCGCTTTTTATTGTTTCGAGGTGGTTCCGGAGGCTATAAGTGTTGAAATTAATGTCAGTGGTGTGCAAAAACAAATACCACCACAAGCAGCTCCGAGAAAGAACGCCGCACACGCCGGAATGTGCCTCCGACAGTCCAGATTCCGGTGATGCATAAATTTCACACGCCAATGTGTGGACCATTTATCGACGACCTTTTTAGAGAGTTTTTAACTAAGTTGGGTCCCAGGTTCAACAATTTTTGAGCATCAAAGCTAGGGTTCCGACTAGTGGCGTACGCAGGATTTTTCATAAGCGGTGTCACTATTTTAAGAAGTGACGAAATAAATAAATTAGTGTAGCAATATCATATTAATAGTAACAAAATTCAAATCATATTAATAAAACACAACTCAAGCATATCATTGAACTCTTTATGATAAGTTTTTTTATTTTTTGAAATGTATGCAAAATAACCTGATTAGAATAATACTAAATTTTGTTAAATTTTTTTTTATAGAAGGCATTAAACAATAAGTCAAAAGCTAATTATTTATTTGATTCCTTAAATCATTCTTAACTTCATAGCCGAGAAACCAGATGAAGAAGGAAAAAAATAGCTGAACTAACTTATTGAAATGGATGAAAGGAATAAAAAGACCGTAATGAAGCTATGAGGATTCGAACCTTGGCTTTCCCTAGAAAAACAACGCACTTGACCAAGAGAGCTACTTAGCTCTTTGCGCTGAGTGGTGTCACTGTTTTATATTTATCCAATTTTTAGTTTTGTATTTTAATTATATATACCTATTTAGTAAACTTTTCGACCGCTTGGTCTAAGGTAAATTCGCCCCTGGTTCCGACGTGTCATAAATATATTTTTTCCATCGATAGAGTTACTATTTTCTGTCTCTTTCCTAAATTTTCGGCTGAATTCTGTACTTCTCCTCCCTAAATTTCAGTTTGGTAAGTGTTTTTACATATTCAAATTCTTTTAGGATTTGCTAAGGGGGACACAAAGACAGTAGATAACATTTTTCATGCACTAATTAAAGCGCAGCCGGTGCACAAGGCATCCCGTGTTCACGCAGGGTCGGGGGAAGGGCCGGACCTAAGGGATGTGATGTAGACATCCTACCCTAATGCAAACATTAATGGATGCTTCTCATGCACTAATTACTGGGGTAAAATTAGATGGGGCTGGTACATAACTTGCTTGGTCAAGATCTTGTTTGCTATTAATAGTCTAGAAAGTTACTTTGTTATATTGCTGGAGAAAAGAAAGAACCTATTGTGACTGATGCTCACTATATCGGATTATGATAATTCCCTTGTTACGCCATCAATGAGTCAATATCACCAAGAAGCAGCTGAATAAGTATAAGAATGACTAGGGATACTATGGAATTTGTGTCAGCCCGAGCGAATGCAATTATCTTACCTCTGAGAGAACACAACTGCCTTCACCAAGGAAATCTTGGTCCTTTAATTTCAGGTCCTGCAGTGCAAAAAACCTTTCAATTTAGCCATAATGCTTGGCAAATACGTCACTGAAAAACTGCAAATTATTTGTTGATCAATAAAGTAGATAACGCATAAATATGCAAATATGGTCAAGGGAAAGAAAATAATATTAAACATTAGCAGTTCCATGAATTATTCGAATTGAACATTCCAAGCTTGATTGTTACAACAAACTTTCAGACGTAGATTACTTTCATTTATAGATTTTTTAAAGTCCATAATAGACTTTTTGAGTTTAGATGCAAAGAGATAAAAGTGAACATTTGCAGAAAGACAGATTGTTAAGAAGTTTGCTTCCCTTCTTCTATTTAGTTTACATGTTTTCTTTCTAGTAGTAAGGAAGATTTTAAATCTCAAGTGCTAAAGAATGGAAAACAAAAATATTAGATCCAGAAAATCAGCAAAATTGTTCGGGACTACCCTGAACTTGGCAACTTTTATTTAGTTCCTACTTAAACTTCATGTGGTCTTTAACACCCCTCTGAACTTGGCATTTTGATAGCCTCAACCCCCTGGATGCTGACAATCCATGGGAGTATGACACACGCGCTGCCACATGGATTTTTTTGTCCATGTGGAATTTTTTTACAATAAAACATATATTTTTACCTTTTTAAGTCCACCAATTATTTAAATTATCTTTTTCGTGCCAATCTGTTACAAAAACTTGGAACAACATTATTTTGACTATAATTTTTATTTGGATACTGTAATTTTTACATATTTGGTTAGGAAAAGAAGGAATACATAGTTAAAACATATACTCATTGCATCTAAAGAAAAATACGTTATTGGAACTCCATATTTTGGCTAAAAATAATAAAACTCCAGCAAAATATTTTACGAATTTGACCCGAAAAAAAATAATGCATAGTTTAAATAAATAGTCATCTCATGAAAAGAAAAATACACAATACTTTTTTCTTTTTGTAGAAAATACACCATTTGAACTTCATTACTTTGGCTAAACCTTCTTTTTATTTGGCTAAAAGAAATAGAGTTTCAACTAACTTTTGTAGATTTGGACCGGAAATAAAAATACATAGTTGAAACAAATATTCAGTGTATCTAAAAAAACACAATTCAGATAAAATATGCAACGTATATTAAGAAGAAACAGCGACAAATACAATTGGAACAAATAAATCATTATATTTGATTATGTAGCAATTAATATTTCAAAAGTACCCCACTTAGAAGCTGATTTTTCGATTCTTTTCCCTCCTACGCGCCTAAAAGAGAATGTATTCACGCTCTTTGCCACATCAGCGTCTAGGGGGGTTGAGGCTATCAAATTTCCAAGTTCAGGGGGTAATAAAGACCACGTAAAGTTTAAGGGGGAACTAAACAAAAGTTGTCAAGTTTAGGGGGGTCCTGAATATTTGTGCCCCAGAAAATCTCATGTCAAGCTAAAGAATCATACATGTGACTCAAAGTCAAATGCCTACTTCAAACGGATGACACAAAAATTGTTTAAATCAGATGATGCACAAGAACATTTCTCATAGTTACTTTTGTCAAAGTATCATTTCCTACTTGTGACAAGCACTTGCAGTGTCCACAAGTGAAAACGATATTGGAGTTTCTCCAACTGTATCAAGTAAAGACAATAAAAATTAATTTAAGTTAAGAAAAAAAGGTCCAGACCAACTACATATGTATCATCTTGCTCAAGACACTGACACATACAAATAACTGTGGTGAGTAAAGGGGTTAGCTTATTCATTAAGGATTCATGTTATGGAGATTAAGGGCTTATTCAACCCATTCTGAATCCCTGCTCATCTTTCCCACCCCCTCACAAAGAAAGAGGGGAAGGGGAAAAGTGATAACCAAATAAAAGCTAAAGTTGAAGTATATTTCTCAGTATCCTTCAGCTGGACTTTAAAGATACTGGAAACTGGTAACAATTGTCTACTTACAGAAAGTAAGCATACCTTAACTGGTAAATTATGATATTTTGTGTCTATATCATAGACATGGAAACTGAAAATCAAAAGATATGGAAAAGCACGTCAGGGGCTAATTGAACATAATAGACATCCATAAATTCAGAGATCAAATAAGCACGAAGAGCAAAAACCTACATCAGTGTCTGCACAGTCTCAAACTGGTACATGATATGAATTTTCTGTATCCATACGGCGTCCAAATTGTTCATTATAACTTCTGTTCGACCAAGCTCTTCCAGTGTCCCATCTCTTTTTCTAACGCATACTACTGCCATTGGAACACTCTGAATTTAAGTAGAACACCAAAATCATTGATAAAACAATGCAAAAGAAGAACTTGAACATTGGGAAGGAAGGTATAAAAACGACGGAAACCCAGCTATGTGACTGGGTTTTGAAATTTCAAACTAGAACTGTTATAGGGATAACACGAGAAAAAGAGAAATTGACCATAAGAAAGATTTAAAGTTTCAGGCTTGATGCAAGCTTTTTGGTTTACAATTCAGACAACACAAGAAGTATGAAATGAAGAGTACAGTTTAATTGAGTTAAACATAGGTGAAGCAATCAGAACACTACTACACATGAATATATTGTTCAGACATGTTACTGATGTTACCACTTATCCTAAGTTACATATTTGTAATATGGTGACAATACTTTAAATCAGAAAAGTAAAATTTCTTTGAGTGTCAGTTCTTTTTGGAATAGCTATTTCTATAAATTTAATGGAATTACTAACGGAGTAGATTCATTCATATTTATATTTCTATCAATTTATCCCAATGCTTCAATTCAACCAAATGCAGTAACTCTGCAACATTATGCATTTTATTTGACATTACATCATAAATCTTTGCAGATGTTCAATATAAGACAAAATTAGACGGTTAGCTCCTTGTAAATACAGGCAATGCATTCTCGAATGGAGAGAGTATTATACAATCTTGTTAACAGAATTTACAGCAGGTATATCAGCTACACATAGTTTCAACTTTCAAATAAGAACTCTGCTACCTTAGAACGCATAGCAAGGGATTGACATCACATAAATAGACAATATGACAGTAAGACTTTAATACAAAAATGGTAAAACAAAGATTAATAATCACTGGATTATTGTATTAGTTACCTGATCTTTTATTTTCCTTATAAAAGTTAAAGCATGTGTTTGGTATTAAATTAATATCCAGTAATACCAATGACCCAAGGTTCAAATAATCCAATATCAGTTTTATTATATGTAACTAAAATAATTAGCTTGAAACAGTTGAATATTCAATAAAATTTATAAGTACCAATTTTTTATTTTCTCATATGAAAAGATAATTTTACATGGAAAGTTAAAAATGGCGTATACTAAAATATGAAATAGAAAACTAAGCAAATCCTAAAATTCCTCTTTCAAGGATAAAAGTTTTACTCTAAACACTTTCTTATAATTTTACGGTCAATACCACCAACCTTATTAGAAACTTGAGAAATAGTAATAAGAAACATTATAACTAAACAAATAATAGTTTAACGGACAATTCATTTGTGGGATTAAATACATGTATTGCTAATACGTGTATTGTTATTCAATATTGAATCCGGTATATAATATAATTAAGAAATGTTGCAAAAGTTATGCAGGTATCTGTATAGGAAACAAAATGGGTAATCAAAATGCTGATTGATAATACGAAGTTCCATATAGACATTGTTTTTTCTTATACCTCATAACAAATGAGCCCTAAACTTTCACACCAAAACGTATTCAGTAATTGATAACGGAAAGGAACATATTACACTTTGATTCTATTTATTCATGAGCCACACTGACTTGACTATTTGCATGTTTATAACTGACATGATCCTATAATCATTTTAGCTTAATATAAAAGAATTTAAAACAAACAAATCATTGTCCATGATGACAGAAGGAAGTTTTGAGCAACAACTAGCAAGTATACCATAATATTCTCAAAAGATAGAATAAGCTTTAAAAATAATGACTGGGATACACAGACAGATATCACCAATAAACCGGAAGTTTAACATTCAAAAGAGAAGGTACCTTAGAAACAATATCAAGATCACGTAGCTTTGAAGCCGATAATGATAACTGCAGTTGATAATCAAAGCACATATGTTCAGAGCAACATAATATTCTCATAATCACAGCAATAAAGAAACTAATGCCATGGGAAACTCCTTAAATGGAAACTGCTAGGAAAGCCACAATTGAGGTCGAGTTCATTGTATATCGGTAAAAAAATGTAGAGAGCCCAATATTGTTGAGCATTGGCATAAAACGGGTCCAAATGGAGCGAAATGATTATTGAATATTCATATAATCAACTCAACTAACATGGTAATGAGGCATAGTGTTGTAGGAATTGGTAATAAAGCTTTATTTCATTTTGGTGGAGCTGATGACTCTTAAGAAGTTTTAGGTTTCTGTTATTCTATTTCTTCACCATTGTCATTTGTAGTATTCAACATGTAGGCCAATTTGGATACTGTATATATTTGCTTCGAAGATTAATTTTGGATCCTCTTGGAGGAGTTGACTCTAATGCAAAAGTGTGCATCTAGACTTACGTACAACTTCTGCAGTAACGAATGTATTCTTGTTTACTGTTGAGACTATTAGGGTGTGTTTGCTACGAAGTAAAATATTTCTTGGCTTAAATGTTTTGGAAAACATTTTTCTCATCAACTCATTTTCCTCCAATTGGAGGAAAAAGTTTTCCCAAGAGAAGGGAAAACATTTTCCAAAACTCTTTTTCAACCTTTCCCACTCTATTCTCCGTCCCCATCAACCCCACACCCCCATCCACCCCACCCCACCCTACCCCCTCCCACCCCCACTCCTACCCCTACCCCTACCCCTGCCCCTACCCCGGATAGAAATATTGTTAAAGAGTACTTTCTTTACATGTTGTAGATAGAGTACTTTATTTTTTATTTCAACAAAATAAGTATTTTCCTTTCGTGATGTAAAAAAAGTATTTTTGTTCATTTCAACAAAACAGGTACTTTCATTTCATGATGTAGAAATTTTTTTTTTCATTTCAACAAAATGATGTAGTAAAAAGTATTTTCTTTCATTTCAACAAAATGAATATTTTTTTTACAGCGTAGAAAAAATATTTTATTTGATTTCAATAAAATGAGTATTTTCTTGTCATGATGCGGAAAAAGTATTTTCTTTAATTTAAGCAAAATGAAGTACTTTCTTATCATGTTATAGAAATAATACTTTCTTTTTCAACTAAAAATAGAGTTTTTTCTTGTTAGTTATGGAACATAAATTTCAACATTGTTTTTTACGAAAAAAAGTAAAGTAGCACATTAGTTCTTTGGATTTGTGTGATTTTTATAAGAATAATTAAATTCTTGAAGAAAATAAAGTCCTAAAAACGTTGGGTATTTTTTTTGTGGGGAGGGGGGGGGGGGGGCACAGAAAAAATGGGGATTTGGGAGAAGAGTCTGAGGAGAGTAGTTTAAAAAAAAACTATTTTTCGAAAAAATAATTTTTTTTCTCTCTAACCAAACAGTAGAAAATATTTGCCGGAAAAAAATTTCACTCACCCAAACAAGGAAAATAAGTGATAAAATCACTCATTTTCTAAGGAAAACATTTTCCATGGAAAACATTTTCCTTCGTACCATACACACCCTTAATGAACAAAATAATTAGAGAAGGAAGATGTATTTCCTCTCCCTTAGAACAATATCTACCTAAATCAAATGAAAGCTAAGAGAAATTTGGTTTGTTGCTTAAACTACATTGCTAGATACTTCAAGTATTTGGGAAAGGCTAGTCTGATAGGGTTTTATCTTAGACTGCTAGTGGTTCATGTTGTCTTCATATTATTCTCTAGTTTTTCTTTGTACCAGGCCTTATTTACTGGTTATTGTTAGTGCTTTCCATCTATTCTCTAGTTCTTATGTTGCTGTCATTATTTCTATTGTTTTTTGTTGATAATACTGATATATTGTTTCTCTTTTCGTCTTCTTGAGCCGAGGGTCTACCGGAAACAACCTCTCTATTCCCCCGAGGTAGGGGTAAGGTCTGTGTACACTCTACCCTCCCCAGACCCTACTTGTGAGATTTTATTGGGTTATTGTTGTTGTTGTCAGATACTTCAAGTCAAACCTTCAGCTAATCAGGTGAGTAACAGAAAGAGTGGCGGCATCTTATGCCGAAATGCAGATCCTGAAATTCCTTCAGATAAGTTAAAAGAGTTTTGCCAGGCTAAATCTTTTGTTAAAGTTTTCTTTTTCGTATAATGCTACTACCTCGAACAAGGATTTTAAGGTGACATCATTATCCTAAGCCTAATTACCTATGGAACTCCAGTTGATAGTTTAAAAGTGAAAACTTAACGCGGCTTTCATTCTCAATATCCCAGTCACTTTTCCTGGAGTGTTTATAACTCATTATCTAGATGGATTAATATAGAGATTTCAAGTCTGGAATTAAGAAAAACTTTTGACAGTAATTGTTCCCAATATATATATATATATATATATATATATATATATATATATATATATATATATATATATATATTGGCAACAAAGTTAACTACTCATGCTTGGTAATGCATGCAAAGGAACCCATGGAGAAGCTACTGAACATTGTTAAATAAACTTAACTAGTACGGCACCTCTATCATGAGTTTGTAAACCGTGTCTATTCAATAAATTAATGAAAAGTCAGGATTTATAACCCCAACAACAACAACCATTGCTACACCTATTTCAAACAATAAAATAAGGTTCATAAACCCCAAAAAGGAAAAAGATACTCTTCTAAGCCCAAATCAGAATGTTATCCCAAAACCACGAGTACACAATGGAAATAATATTAAAACAACAGTGGAACTTATTTTATTCGAAAGGCAACTTTGAAACAAAGTCAAGGAAGTTAAATTGCAACTTTAAGATGAAAAAGACATATAACCTCGATTGGCGTGTAAAGGGCGTGAAGTCCGTTTGTCCTACAGAACAAGTCAACAACATCATTGGGCCCTCCACCACCACCAGCACCACCAACAGCAGCGGCGGCTGCTGGGTCCATATGGTGGCCCACTCCTACTATAGCCTGCTTCCCTCCTTTCACATCCGACATACAGTTCCCCATCTCTCTTTCTCCTTTCTCTCTCTCTCTCTCTCTAAAATCTGATATGCGATTTTCACTCTCCAATAACCGCGTTAAAAAATACTCCTATATATAACAGCGGAGCTCTTCTTTTTTTTTCGTTTTTGGTAGTAAAGAAAAAAAGAATTTTCGTTCCAAATAAATCCCAAAAATTTACCCCAAATTTTACGCCTAATATTCAGACAAATTGGATGAGTGGAGGGGAGAAGGAAATCCCGTTAGAATTATTCCATATAGCCTCTCCTTCATGCTATATATAGACATGCATAGTACTTGCTTTCCTTTCACCAATTTTTTGTACAACTACCCACTAGTCACAAGTCCCATTACTCGGTACTTTGTAGGCAAATTCAAGTTGCCCTTTTCTTCGTAGAAATGTTATTCCACGTTAAATAATATTGTGCAATTGGATATGTATGAAAATATGAATAAAGTGACAATTTCAAAAAAGGGCTCCAACTCAGCCCTTTTAATCCCTTCTCAATTTTCGGAACTCTTATGGCAAGTCATCCTTTTCTAATATTGTATGTATGGAAACTTCACAATAGGTCAATTCTTATACAAAGCTTAATTCTTTGTCTCAGGACACGTGGTAAAGAAGGATTTTTAATCCAAACAAACGTGGATGGTCTTCCAAATATAATCTCATTCCCGTGCTTATATTAATTAACTTACGATGTACTCTCACATACCGAAACATGGGATGTAACATCACTCCCCCTTTAGAACATTCCTCCTCGAATGTTGGCTGATGCACCTATTAGTCTTATAACCTATAGCTTTTATGAATACTTTAATACTATCCTTGCCATCTAGGCAACTGTTCTGTGAATAAATTCAAAAGCTAGTGCATTCCCCCCTTTAGGTCTCTTTCTCACAGCATGACTTGTGGTAAAGAATTCTTCCAATCTCGTAATTATTGCTACCTTCTATCATGCAACATGTACGACTTTGACCTTATAAGTGCACCTATGCGACTCTTCTCTCCTTTTTCCTCCAGCTGTTAGCCAATCTCTAGGTCTCGCTTTATGAACATATACAGAATTATGACAAGTTGTCCCTTTGGACATCTATATGTGTACTAAAATTCTTCGCTCGGTGCTTTGTCGAACTTACGACTATTGATATATCTTGTTTCATAGCCTCAGTTATCTATGCTTATGGCTTTACTACAACTAGGTAGGTCATACTATACTCTTACTTCAGTTTATTATTACCAAGGTGTGCTACCCAACTCCAGGTTACTCTTTCGCTGCTTATCCTATATGTATAAATCTAAGCCCTTTAATGCTTCCTTATTACTGTTTATCTAAAGAATGGGTTCCTAATCTCTGTCACACTTTGAAAATTTTATCCGTCTATTGTTGATTCACCTTAATGTTGACCTATAATTTACCGTTGATAACTTGAAACCTCTTACGTAATACATTATCACTAGGGCTCACGTCTCATTGGGGAACATCTAGAGTGATTTGCCTGATCAACCTAGGGGCGATACTATACTTCAATAATCGTATTTCATAGCATTCCAACATGACCCATGTTATGGGGGTATTCTAATTCTGTGCAATTCATGAAAACCCTTTGTTTTTGAATCATTACCCAATCAAGGGCCTAAATTTCATCCTCTTGCAGGCTATATTGAGTCTTTTATAACATACGAAATCCATCGGCTCTCTTGTTTTGATGGGCTTAATCCCGAGACATTACCTATTATCGTCACCTTCTTACTCTCATTTACCATACTTACCTTTAAATCTCGCATCGTATCTTCTATCGCTTAACCTCCCTTCCACATTGGTGGAGCTCACATCCACACCTTAAAGATCTACTACAATACTTGCGCCCCTGGTGCATACACAATCTGGTTGGAGCTTCATATTGACGTCTTATGAGGCTGGTACTCTTCTAACTATCTTTATCGTAGAGCTTTTATAGAATATGGTCGTTTATTATCTCTCTTGTACTTCTGTTATTAAAAGTCATTCTGCAATGGTTTGAGTAATGATTTCTATAATCATCTGGGTCTAACAATCGGACTCCTGATGTAACTTTTGAGCTTTCTCTTCCCCCTCAGCTTTTATGTAGGCTTAAGCTGTCTTCCGATCTTCGGTTTAGGGTATTAGCTATTACATTAGCCTTTCATGGACTCTATGTAGCATCCATGATATAATCTTCTAATAATTCAAGCCTTTATCCGTGACGTGGACTTAATTCTTTCTTTTAACTTATACCGGAGTCTCTGATAACTATACAAATGTCAACATATATGCTGCATGGATATCACTCCGAAATCTTAAGTGAGTTCATGACGTAACTAACTCTGGGTCAATGATTGAATAGTTCCTTTCGTGCCTTCTCAACTTTCTTTAAATGTAAGCAATTACTTTTCTTGGTCGTTCTACCACTTGTTGCATGAATACTTGGCTTATCTTATTGCCCATGAATACTGAAATTTCCTGTAACTCATATGATCTCAAATATCACCATTAATTTTTTTCCCGTTCGTTAGCCACGATAGGTGCCACTTTTTTATGGAGTGCATACAATGTTGTTCATGATCGATGGTATTCTGATCTACATAATTCTTCTTGAGCAATAGGTGTGACTCTTACCGGTACCTTTAGCTTCATGAATGATTTATTCGTTTTGCATCAATATTTGTATCTACAGCATGTGGCATCCACCAACAATATGTTAGCTGGTGCTTTGTATAAGGTGTTCATTGCTTCACCTGATCAAGCTAGGAATGAGATGCGCCAGGCGTGCTTCGACTATTTGAGCCTTGGAGGAGTTTTCTCAGTAGGACTGATATATCTTTGCTTTCTGGCTTAAATCCCCGACCGTTGATTCTTGTTTGTCATTTCTTTGTTGTCGCAATCTATGGTGTTGGCCGGTTGTTGCTTCCTTTCCCATCACTCAAAATACATGTGGATTGGCGTGTAAAGGGCGTGAAGTCCGTTTGTCCTACAGAACAAGTCAACGGCATCATTGGGCCCTCCACCACCACCAACAGCAGCGGCGGCTGCTGGGTCCATATGGTGGCCCACTCCTCCTATAGCCTGCTTCCCTTCTTTCACATCCGACATACAGTTCCCCATCTCTCTTTCTCCTTTCTCTCTCTCTCTCTAAAATCTGATATGCGTTTTTCAATTTTTCACTCTCCAATAACCGCATTAAAAAATATATATCAAGTGTCCATTCACACTTAGTTATTAATATCCCGGGCGGGAACCCTTACTTCCTCTCCCCGGCATCGTGCTTGCATAATGTTCTGGAGTCGTAGTATATCTGTGGGATCCGAATAAATGCAAACTCATTCCTTTCGCCTTCCGCATTCTTCCTTTAATATTCCATAGTTACCTCATCATCTTTGGCGTCTTCTTACATCTTCACTGACATCTTACTCCCCTTGAGGTAACCCTTCTATACCAAGGATAACTGAATTTTTTTTTACGCGCGAGGGTGACACCTAGTGTAACTAGCACACTTAGTCTCTTAAGCTTAACTCTGCTCACAGTGCTTGCATTAGGGAATCGTCTTCTTGAATTACCTTTAAAGATTATTCTTCTGTTGTCCATTCTATTACTTCCAGAACGCAATCTCTGAAATTCTCACGATGTCGACTATTATCAAATTCTTCGTTCCCAAATTCATTTCAATTTTATCTTGCACAATCTTATGATTTTTCTGAACATTCTAGTATTCATATCTAATTGTACTATTCTAGAGTGCACCATCTGTGTATCTCACAAGAAGATCGATTACCACATTTGCAATATCATTCAGAGATGTCAGCTAATGCTAACAATCCATCAAGCATTTTAGGTTACTCTAATCTCAGCTGGATCTTAATATCACATCCTTCTTTTAACTATATCTGTTAGCTCCCATAGGGCATAATAGTGATGGGTGTGGCCAATTGTACATACCCATGTTACTGTTGAAGGTAACTCAGAATGCTTATATTTCTCTGTATGAATAGTAAATTCTAATAATCTTCACTAACTGGGTACCTCGTACCCTTCTTCACCTTGCCTCTTTCACTTGTTGAAACTTGTATCTACCTTGTGATTCTCTTATTTCTTTTTACCACATGGGTAGATAGATATTCATGCCTTAGGGCTCCTTATCAAGAAGCTTACACGTCTTACTATACAGATGATCTACTGAAAATCTCACATTTACTCATCATAAGCATGATGCAAAATTGAGTTCCTCTGGCTTAACTCTTCCACAACCACATTCAATCTCGTACCAACTGTTGTTTAGGATGTAGGTATCGTTGTACTGCGAATAAAATGGAATTTAGGAGTTTGAATTCTTACAACTGAGCTCTACCACACGATCTAGAATAAGAAGAAAAAGTGATAGTCCTAAATGCCCTATAGTCCTTCTACTTATAAGTGTGGTGCACAATACACCCATAAAAAAGACACTACTAGACACGACTTTTAGACTCCCCAGGACACAACTGCTTTGATACCACTTTTGTCACGACCCAAACTGATGGTCCACGACGGGCACCAGATGCCTTAACCAACCGAGTACCAACGTAACGTATTTGTTTCTTATCATACCATCATGGATAAAGGGGCCAAAAGGGCCTTTATGATATAACCAGAATAAAACATAAGGGAATACTCGACATAGGATGACCCAACATGTAATACAAATTTATACATGTGAGATACGGGCCTATAAGACCAAAATGATCACTCGTACACTAAACATAGGCCGACAAGGCCATACAATCTTTCATATACATGACATCTATCTACAAGCCTCTAAGCCTACGTAAACGTCATAAAGGCTGAGACATGGGCCTGCCATACTAGTAAATACATGTCCAAAGCATACCGACCAAATAAGTAACTACGGAGCAAGTGGAGTGTACTAACACCTTCCGCTGAGCTGATAGCCTACTAGGAGGACTGTCAACCTGTCTATCGGGACCACCAGGCATGAAACGCAGCGTCCCCAGGCAAAAGGGACGTCATTACAAATAAAATACCAAGTATGTAAGGCATGAAACATAGTATATAAAACACATGAAAGAAACATGAGTAAAGAATTCAACATGTAAGTCTGAATAGCTCTGTGAATCATGAAACATTTATAATGTCATGCATATATGTAAAATGCCATACCATGCATAGGTATATGCGTACATAACATCATCAAGCCTCTGAGGGCATCCCATCATATCATCTCGGCCTCTGTGGGCAAAATCATCAATTTATACCAGCTGATCAAGTGGCGGTGCGTATATAACGCCATAACCTTTCCCCATACCCTAAATACATATAATATACGCATATATAACGCCATCTGGTCATGTGTTAATATACATGTATAAATGAATGTAATTTATAATAAAGTAAGTCAATAAGATCTCTCGGAATGTCATGAAACCCATGAACAGACGATATGGTAGTAGGACATATGGGAAATCAAGAACATAGGCAACCCTAGTACTTATAAAAATAGAATCATTTGTGAAAGTGTTGTGCTTGCTCGTTTCGTTGTATCATATGGACCATGCCAAAAGGAAAGAAGGGATTGAATTAATATACCTTAACTCCGTTGATTCCTTAATAACTTTCAAGCAATTCTTCAAACAACTCAACTCAATCTACCATAGCATAATGAGATTCAAAACCAGTGCTGAGTAAAGGCTAAGTCGGCAACTTAAATTAGTAGCTCGTTTATGTAAATTTGTGTAGCATATCCCCTGTAACAAGAGCCTCCTCCAATACCATATACCAACAACAACAACCATAGAAATCTAGCAAGATATAAATATCAATAAAAAGACACCATATAGCAACAACAAGTCACAACTACTTCATAACGAGTGGCAAGCTCGGATTGGAATCTGTATACCCCATATCACCCTTTATAGACTTGTTACATTAACTTAACATTATCATTAGTATGATAATGAATTCATTCATCAATGATTCCAGCCCTATACCATATATTTATTACAAAGAAAATAATCCACAACTCCAACTATCCTCAATTAGCAACTTCATTCACTAGTTCATGTCTAGTCCATCCATTTAACTTAATCAACATCAAGATAACCTTAAGAACATGCAAGAACACAATATAAATACCTCCTACAGTAGCTTCAAGCTAAAATCCAAGTTATATTTAGCTTACAACATCCCTCAATGGCAATACAACACCATAGAAGTGACTTAAGCTAATCCAAGTATTATCTTGTAGTTTATCATCCTAACAACTTAACCAACATACAAGCAAGCTTAATCACAATTATTAGGCTATTATAATCACCTTATCCAGTAGCAACAACTTGAAATTTCAGCAAAACACAGCCCACAACTATCCTCAATGATAACACAGCCTCAAAGAGGTGTTGTTTTTCACTAGAACTAACTTTTGATATTAAAATATGGTGTAATCACTTTGGAATCACTTCAAACCCTTATGGTATCTGTTTAGGAGGGTTAGGAGAAGTTTGGAGACGAAGTTGAGTCGAAAATAATAAAAAAAATTAGGCGTCCAAATCGTTTATAAAGTGAAGTAGGTCAACCACTGCCTAAGTGGGTCCCATTGGGAGCTGCTTGCGCGGTCTTGCAAAAATGCAAATATATCTCTACTCCAACATTGTATTGACAAACAGTTTAATGCGTTAGAAACTAGACTCATAGATCTTCAATTTAGTAGGTAGATCACCCCGTAATTCCAAGTATATTTGGAGAAACGCTCAGCTACATTTGACCTAATTTTTAGCACATTTATGAATGTAACTTGTGATGACCTTTGCCAACTTTTGTTTTACAACTTTCTTGACTTCAAAACATAGCACATGACTATCATAAGACTAAAATAACTCATAAAATAACCTCCTTATCATGTTACGAACCCTAGTCTTACCCCAAAGTACATGTTATAACAATCCAAACTTGTCGACTTTCGACAAAATTTATTTTCTTCAATTGGTTTAGCTTCTAAGCTTTCCAACCCTCTTGGTACTTGTTATTCATGATCTTAAATATTTGTAACCTCCAAGGTAACATGATTAAATTACTTTAAATTCTTCTAAATATAATCTCATTTATGAGCTTATATCAATTGACTTATGACGTACTCTCACATACGGAAACATGGGGTGTAACAGTCAGGCCCTACTTCAAGGATTGATTTGGAATCTGGAGATACTGAAGATTGATCGACCAAGTCAAGCCACAAATCACTCCCTTGATTATGGATACCAAAAGGAAGACGTAAATGAATCCAACCCTTCTCTTGTGCATGATTCAGAGGCACCCCTTGGGTCAAATCTCTTAGAATATTTTGTTCCTCAATCAAGGGTCAATCTGCTACAGCTACTCAAAACTCTTCTATAAGAAGATTGGCAAACTCAAGAATTCAACTACGCAACTTACCACTGTTTTCTATGTCTTCCTAGTTCTCAAACACTATATTCCTAAGTTTACTAGTGTCTCACAAGATAGGAAGTGTTATGAAGCAAAACAAGAGTTGTTTCAAGCTTATAAAATATTATCGCTGAAAATCGTTGGTGGTGAACGATCCATAAAACCACTGCTTTTGTAACCAACTGTTGAAGATCTTAGAGAACCCTTGTGACCCAATGGAACTGGATGTAGGTATCACACCGGTACTGAAATGGTATAAAACTCCTCTGTTCCCGGTCTTTAAATTTCTTGCAATTTACTTTTCATCGCCAATCAAACTTGCTGATAAAGAAAATTCGATTAAGTCGACTAAGTTTTTTAAATTAGTTATAATTCACCCTCCCCCCTTGTACTTTCAATTGGTATCAGAGCAAGGCTCACGAGTTTTGCTTAACAGAAAGTGAGGAAAATATCATGGGATCAAATACAATCGTTGCATCGTTATTCCAAGAAGGAACTTCTCAGGTACGACCACCGTACTTCAATGGTCAGCATTTTTCTCACTGGAAGTAAGCATGGAGACCTACACTATGTCATATGACATTAAAGTTTGGCGCGTGATAAAAAAGGAAAATCTTCTAATTCTGCCAAAGAAGGATGACAATGGTCAAGTCATAGTGTCATCTGATCCTCTTTATTTAGATGATTACACTTAAGAACAATCAGCTGTCATACAAGTGAATGCTAAGGAAAAAAATCTGATGCACAATGCTATCAATGGAGAATAATATGAAAAGATATCAAGATGTGAAACTGCAAAGGAAATGTGGGATAAATTAGAGGTCACATATGAAGGAACCGACAAAGTGAAAGAAACAAGGATCAATCTCCTAGTTCGAGACTATGAATTATTTCAAATGAAGGATGGAAAATCAGTAAAAGAAATGTTTTCCAGGTTCAGCAAAATCCTTGTAGACCTAAAATCATTTGGTAGGCCAATCAAAAGCGGAGAACATGTCAGAAAAACTCTAAGAAGTCTTCCCACGATTTGGAAACCCAAAGTCATTGCTTTGGAATGTCAGGATCTTGACAAAATGTCCTATGATGAACCTAGAGGCGATGTAATTGCATTTGAGAAAACACATTTAGACAGGCAAGTCCAACAAGAAAATAAGAAGATAGTCGCATTCAAAGCAATCATGGCTGAATCAAAAAATAAAGAAGAAGAAGAAGAAGAAGAAGAAGAAGAAGAAGAAGAAGAAGAAGAAGAAGAAGAAGAAGAAGGAGAACAAGATGAGAATATAGCTATGATTTCCAAAGTTGTAACAAGCATGATGAAGAAGAACAAAAACAGCAGAAGAGGTAAATAAGACTTCAAAAAAGGGAAGATGAACAATGATAACGACAAAAATGATAGAAGATGCTACGAGTGTGGAAAATATGGACACATCCAAGCTGAATGCCCTGAACTGAAAAAGAATCTTAGCAGGAACTTTCAAAAAAAAAATCCCTTGGAGCTTGGAGTGATGAAGAAGAATCTGATCATGAAGATATCGCCAACATGTGCTTCATGGCCATCAACGAAGATAGCGCTGAAGACTCAGGTGAACTTGTTCTCATGGCAGACGAAGGTACAAGTGAGGTACGTCTTCCTACATGTCCTAACTGTCATGAACTCCAAGAATTTATTAACATTGCTCTTGCAAATATTAAGAAAGTTCTGAATGAACTTCGAAAAATCCAAAGAGAAAAGAAAGACTGGGCTTTGAAGTTGGAAGTATGCTTCAAGATGAAGTTAATGAACTTCAACTTCAACTGAATGGATTACGAAAATCCACCAATCATAGTTGAGTTAGATCAAATCAGTTTGCTCCTCATAAATCTCCAGCTAGAACTAGAAATATTTCTTCATGTACTCACTGTGGCAAAAATGGGCACAACTCTAACCATTGCAAGTTTAGAATTAGAGGAGAAAAAGCCTCTGAAAATTCTAATAACCCCTCATGTTTCTACTGCGGAAAACTCGGTCATACCTCTTACCATTGCATGTTTAAGAACATCAGGAGATGGGTCTGGTGACCCAAGCCCTCTAGTCAAGCTAATACTCAGAACACTAACCATTCAGGACCCAAGCAGGCTTGGGTACCTAAAAACAAGTAATTGTTTTTGTAGGAACATCACACAAAAAATAAAAAAGGTAAATGGTATCTTGATAGCGCGTGTTCCAGACATATGACTTGTGACAAACAACTGTTCAAGACGGTCACCAAACTAGATGGAGGAACTGTCACTTTTGGAGATAAATCAAAAGGGAATATAATTAGAGTTGGAAGAGTCCCTCTCAGCTCAACATGTGATGTAGATGAAGTATACCTGATTGATGAACTTGGTTTCAACCTTTTTAGTATTATTCAACTATGTGACAATGACTATGAGGTTTGTTTAAAAAATATGGTTGGTTTATTGAAGATGAATCAGGTAGAGTTATTCTTTCTTGAAGTAGAGACAGAATGTTTATACTATCAGTAACATAGATAGTCTTGGTAATCAAATTTGTCTAGCTTCTATGATTGATGATCCCTGGGTATGGTATAGAAAGTTTGGTCATGCTAGCATGCATACTATTCAAAAACTTTGCAAACGTGATCTTGTCATTGGTCTTCCAAAACTAGATTTTTCAAAAGATCATATTTGTGATGCATGTCAATTAGGAAAATAAACTCGTTCATCTTTTAAAATTAAAAATATTATTTCTACTACTAAACCTCTTCAACTCTTGCATATGGATTTGTTTGGTCCAACTAGAACTACTAGTATTGGTGATAGAAAATATGCTTTTGTTATCGTAGATAATTTTTCTTGTTTCACTTGGGTTTTTTCTGAGCCATAAAGATGAAGCCCTAAGGAATTTCGAAGTCATCTATAAGAAGGTACAACGTGAAAAGGGATATTACATTTCTACTATCAAAAGTGACCATGGAGGAGAGTTCGAAAGCAGAGCCCTTGAAAACTTCTGTAATGGTCAAGAAATCTCTCACAACTTCTCTTCGATAAGATCACCTCAATAGAATAGAGTGGTAGAACGTAAGAACAGAACTTTGCAGGACATGGCAAGAACCATGATTGTGGATGACTCTCCACCTCACCACTTCTGGATAGAAGCTGTAAGCACAGCATGTCATATTATCAACAGATGTCTGATTCGACCCATTCTTAAAAAGACTCCATATGAGCTATGGAATGGTAAGAAACCCAACATCAGTTACTTCCACCCATTTGGATGCAAATGCTTCATTCACAATAATGGAAAGTACAATTTGGGTAAGTTTGATCCAAAAAGCGACGATAGGTATTTTTCTTGAATATTCTCCCTCAAGTAGAGCATATAAAGTATTCAATAAAAGAACTTTATGCATTGAGGAATCCATTCATGTTATTTTTGTGGATGCTAACCCTCGCAAAAGGAATGAAAAACTTCCTGAAGATGAAGAAATCTCTATTGTCCCAAAGTCTGTTGTTACAGGAAAAGACAGTCACAATCAGTCGACCAATCAGTAAAATCAGTCAACTGAGGAGCATATTGAAGTCCATGAACCATCTTCTGCTGAACAGTCAACCACTGTGGAAAAGGAGCCAGTCACAGGTGTTCCAAATGAATGGAAAAGTGAACTTGGATATACCCACAAGTTCATCATTGGAAATCCACAAGAAGGTATCATTACCAGAAGATCTCATAAGCTCAACTCTCACATGGCCTTAATATCACAACTTGAGCCAAAAAAAGTTGATGAAGCACTTAAAGATGACTACTGGGTCAAAGCCATGAAAGATGAACTTGATCAATTTGAAAGAAATAAAGTGCGGGACTTGGTTCCAAAACCATCAATGTTTCCATTATAGGAACTAAATGTGTTTTCAGAAATAAGATAAATGAATCTAGTCAAGTAGTTCGTAACAAATCAAGGCTAGTTGCTCAAGTTTACTCTTAGCAAGAGGGAATCTACTACGATGAAACATTTGCACCTGTAGCAAGATTAGAATCCATTCGAATACTACTTGCTTTTGCTGCTCATAAAGGATTCAAGCTATTTCAAATGGATGTAAAAAACGCCTTCCTAAATGAATATATCTCTAAAGAAGTATACGCGAAACAACCTCCTGGCTTTGTAAGCAATAGCTTCCCAAACCATGTATTCGAGCTGTCTAAAGCTCTATACGGACTCAAGCAAGCCTCTCGAGCTTGGTATGAAAGACTAAGATCTTTTCTCCTAAATCAAGGTTTCAAACGAGGTAATATCGACATAACCTTGTTTATTAAGCACTCAAATTCAAGTAATCTTATTACTCAAATGTAGACGATATTATTTTTTGGAGCCCTAACTCTGTATTATGTGAAGATATTGCTTGTATTAAGAAAGGAGAATTCAAAATGAGCATAATGGGAGAGATAACTTTCTTTCTTGGATTGAAAATCAAACAATCTCCCAAAGGGATTTTATTAGCCAAACCAAGTACACCAAGGAACTCATAAAGAAGTTTGGTATGGAGAATGCAAAGCCTATTGGAACTCCAATGAGTCCAACAACTATGCTTGAAGAAGATAAGAATGAAAAAAGTGTGGATGAAACAATGTATAGAGGAATGATTGGATCTTTACTGTATCTCACTATTAGTCGACCAGATATAATATTCAGTGTATGTAAGTGTGCAAGATTTCAGTCGGCTCCAAATAAATCTCATCTGACTGTAGTTGAACGCATAATTATATATCTCATTGGGACCTCTGAATTAGGATTATGGTATGCTCAACAATTTTGGTTTAAATGGTTTTTCAGATGTAGATTTTGCAGGTGACAGGATTGATAGGAAAAGTACTAGTGGCACATGCCAATTGTTGGGGAATGCTCTAATTTCTTGGCATAGCAA
The DNA here is from genome assembly GCF_001879085.1 of Nicotiana attenuata. Lineage (NCBI taxonomy): Eukaryota > Viridiplantae > Streptophyta > Magnoliopsida > Solanales > Solanaceae > Nicotiana > Nicotiana attenuata. The sequence goes on from NW_017670239.1 coordinate 1,586,663, forward strand.
GAAACAAAATTGTGTTGCCTTGTCAACTACTATAGTAGAATATTTAGCTGTTGGAAGCTGTCATACACAAGTTGTTTGGATCATGCATCAATTTCTTGATTATGATTTATCTCTTACCTCTACTCCTATATCCTGTGATAATACCAGTGTTATATGTCTGTCAAAAAATTCTGTGCATCATTCTAGGCCAAAACATATAGAAATTAAGCATCATTTTATTCGTGATCATGTTACAAAAGGTGATATCTTGTTAGAGTTCATTAGTACTGAGTTTCAACTTGCTGATATTTTTACAAAACCTCTTTTCGAAGAAAGATTTTATCTATTGCATAAAAAGATTGGTATTATGTCTATTATGTAAAAAATCTTCCGTATCTTTGTAAAATATTTTACTTCCTTTTTTAGTTTTCTTAATTGATGAGTGTATTAATTTGATGTGACTGCTATTATTACACTTCTATTGGTGCCGCCAAAGCAACTCATTGGAAGTGTCACTTCAATCTGAACCTGCCCTTTCCTCTAACCGATGCAACCCTTCAATCTTCCAAAAGCCTAGATAAGTACCCCCTTCCTCTCTCATTCTCCATTACTTCTCACCAATTTCTCTACCATGGCGAAGAGAAACCTCTCATCTTCCACTACAACAAGACAAAGCATACGATTTTAAAAAACCCAAAATCCTAAAGAAACCATCGACCTTGAATCATACCTTGATTCAGACTTCTTCAAAACCGATAATGAAAGCAGTGACTCATCGGAGGATCTTCCTATTAGCCAGAAGAAGGCAGGAAAAAGACCTATGGAGCAAACCCTCAAAAGGCCTGCATGCAAGAAAGGGAAAGTGGAAAGCACATATTTTGGCTAGAGGATGAACTGAACTTCTATGGACCAAGTGAGAAATCAAGGTTTGAGTCTTATAAGTCTAAATCTATGGCCTATGGATGCTCTGTAAGTCTCTCTCTTACGAAAAAGTTGCACTGTGGTGTGATTTCTATCTTTGATTTTGAACATCTTTCTCCTCTGTTTGATACTATTGGAAATTTTGTGTATGAAGAACCCGTGAGGATGTTTTATACAAATCTGTTTGTTAATGACAAAGATGACTTGGAGTCAATGGTTTTAGGCACTCGGATTGTTCTTGATTCCTATCAATTTGAAAAGATCTTTTGTGCTAAGTTTCATGGTTATGATGTTTTTGTGCAAAACTCCTGGCCTAAAGACTTTGAAGTTTCTTTAGAAGAGGCAAAAGTTTTTCTGTCTGAAAACCCTCCTGACATTGGTCCTAAAAGTCTCAAGTTTGAACACCGCGTTTCATGATCGATACTACTCTACTTCCCAGGACTGGGTCTCTCAGCACTTTGACTACTAGAGATATCTGTCGCACCCCCTTTTTTCCCTCCTCGCGGAGAGAGGTCCGGGTTTTGAAATTCCATGGGGTGTGATAACTCATTTCCTTTTGGAAATTGGGTATTTGAAGAGTCGCCACCTAACGGATTACGGTGCGTTAGGGCACCTAGAATGATTAACTCTTGGATTGGTCTGCATAACCAGAGATTAGGGTAAGGGCTCGAAATAACCTCGAGGGGAAGGTGTTAGGTACCCTTCTTGGTCCACAACTGTGGGTCCTGGCCGAACTTATATTCACAAATTAGTCCATATAAATAAATAGTTGAATCAAATAGGTTGCAAGTAAAGCATGTTGGGTAACTCAAGTAATAAAGATTTTTTGAACAAGTTGTAAACAAAGGTGTTAAATAGAAAAAGGAGTTTGGCAAAGGAGGAGTCCTAGGTTGGTTAGCCTATAGGATCATCCACACAATGTCCGGTAAACACTCCTCGATGAGGGGCTACACGTGACATTAGCGCGTAGTCATCATATCCCATATCTACCCTTCCCATCCCCTTAGTGGTCATGCAAAGTGAGTGTGTTACCCGTCCCTTCTTAATGGACCTGGAGGGATTTAGGACCTCTACCTATATGTGGTTCTAGACAGACCCCTAAGGTTTTAAAGGTGAAAATTCTAAGGCGACAGGCAAAACAATTAGGACTTTTAGCACATAAAAAAAAGGAGCAATTAGAGGCTCAAAGTTTCCTCCTAAAATAAGGCACATAAACAGCATGACTCAAGCACAATTAAGGGCTTTTATTAAATAGTATCCTGAGGCAGGATGTCTAGGTGAATATGCAGAAGACAAGCAATTTATCTCATAAACTGAGGAGTAATGACCCTAGCAGTTGCCTATTGGTTTTTAAAAACCCGTTAGGATTAGAAAAACATTAAGTCATAGAAAACAGTTTCAGGATTGCAAGTTTTGGAAACGCCCTACAGGCTTGCCTATACGCGGAATACTGATGGATACATTTTTAAGGTAAAACAGGGCAGATTTTAAAACAGACTTTTAAATCCCTATGTGCATGCTGTCTAATAATAGATTAAGGCAGTTTTTAAAAGAACTCGTTTCAGGAAACATAAACCATTAATTAAACCAGTTTCGAAGTGAATTAAACGTTAACTGGATTGAGTTATTTAAACTAAACCTAGGCGAGATCCATAGGCATGATTTGATATTGTTCCCTATAGGCATGAAAACATGTAAACACTTATTATAACAGAGGCTAGGTTAAATTATATCCTATAGGCATGGCATCTACTTGTGAAACTGATTTTAAGACTTATAAACATGATTTCTATTATGAATCACTTGAAACCTATAGGCATGATTTCTAAATGGTGAGACAAACATGACGAGATGTGAAAATCCTGTAGGCATGTTTTCTACTTGGTAAGGCAATCATATCAAAATGTAAAGTCCTATAGGCATGGTTTCTACCCGTATTACCCCACAAACATGTAACTACCCACCCCTTTTCACTAATTACCCCAATATTTGTTTACAAGTTATTACAGACCATATGAATGAATTACATAAGTAAATAAGAAAATAAGAAGCTATTCTATAGGGAGCCTTCAATTAGGCCCAGATTTCCACAGCCTCCAATAGCCTCAAATGCTTCAATCCCATAGACAATATCATAGTCTAGGTGCATCAAAGTTCCCTAAGGATCTCAAGGATCCCGGGCAGTGCTTACACCTAGACTTGGTAACCAAAATTAAATAAGTACAGTGTGGAAGGGCCAGCCTCAGTATGCCAGAGTTCAGAGGGTTCTCAAGAGGATACCAAGGCAGTACACATACTGGAGGGGGCATAACTTATTGACTTAGGAGTAGAGTGAGAGTACTTGAGATAGTTTGAAAAGGTTTTAGTAAGAAAACAGTGTTAAAAGAGACTTGTTTGAAACAGTTTTGTAGAATAAAGGAGAGGGTCAGGTAGTAAAACAGCTTTGAAAAGAGACAGTTACATGATCAAGCAACAGTAAATCAAATATGGAATCTAAAATCACATCAGCAATGTTCACAGGACCAAAACCAAGAGGGGAAAAATTACACACAAGGGTGATGGGGATTGGGCACACATGGAACACATGATTGTAAACACAGAACCAGCCAAGGTCTTAGGAAGTGGTACAGACATGCTCAAACACAACTGATCAAGCACAGTCACAGAACCAGCAATAATTAAGGGGGTTTAGTATAGGATCCAAATGATTTAAGATCAATTCCAGAACCATACAAGTCAAGAGTGTAGACTACATAGAGGGGATTCATACCATAGACCAGATAGTGCAAAAACAGACTACATAAAGGGGGAACATGCTCATACTGATCCTAAGGAAGGGGGTTCATAATATGCTAATTATGTAATCACATTAACTGCAAGTTTCACAGCAAAACCATAAGTAGAAGCAAACTAGAAACAAGATGAACTGAAGCAATAAAAGAACCATGTTGTTGTTGAAACTTGAATTGAAACTAGAACATACCAGTAAAGAGGACAGTAAGAAAAAGTGAAGGAGCAGGAGACAAGTAGCACAAAGAAAGAGCAGAAAGTTTTAAGTGTGAGAGAGAGAGCTTTTGAACCAAAGTGTTCGTTGTCTTATGTTAATGAAAGAGTGTGTATGCATAGTTTAAAAGCAGGTATCACATAAGGTAAAAATCACAGTTCATCAGTAATTATGGGGACTCAGAATCAATCAATCACGAAATCATGGTAAGTACTCCTTTAATTGAGGAGTCAACTTCAAACGGTAATAAACATGTGGCAAATAAGGAAGGAAATCGTATAAGGCTGAGCATAACAAATAAGGAAGTATTTTCTGCATAGTACCAGTACACACATGTAATAGAGGCTAGGTTCAGCATATTTCAATCAAGGAAAGACTTACGAAATCAATTAATAGCATAATTGGCTGTAGAGTAAGGTCAAAAATATTTTACAAGGTTAAAAATCAGTAGAGATATCAGGCGAAAATAGTGAAAGATCAATCATAAAGATTCAAGGATTCAAAAATAGAAAATAGCACTGATTTAGCACAACTTTATAAGAATAAGCACATAGTAAGCAAAAATCAGAACTCTAAGAGGTCGAGTAGGACCAAAATCATATATAAATTAGGGATTCATGTAGAGCATAGTCTGAATTAGTAGAATAAGCATGATACAGGCAAGAGAAGTGGAGAATCAGAGACATTGGTGAANCCTTCGACTCCATACAAAGCCTAGTTACATCTGCTGACGTTCATAGTATTTTGAGATCTCGCCAGAGCGCGACGGCGTACGACTTTAGTTGTTTTAGATGTTACAAGAAGTAGCTTTGCAACTTCACATCGAGTGTAGTTAGTTTTGCTGCTCAACACTGAATCATGTACTAGCAATTTTAACCGCTCTATATATGTACAAGGGGAATTCTTACTGTGCTTTACTACTATCTAAGTTTAGCTTTATCATATTGCCTTAGCTATAGTGAGACAGTACGATCATGTTGTTAAGCTCAGAGAACTCCTTTATGCTAGAAAGTTTCTATTGGATCAAAATATCTCGTTCATCTTATTTCCCCTTTACAAGGTCTCTGTTCTAGCTTAAAAAAAGGAGCCTTCTTGTAGTAACTTCTACAATTGCATTTCGCAAATGGGCATCGTTCAGATCAGCAATAATGTTTGTTGAAGATGGGGCAAGTGCACAGATGGTCATTCTCAAGGATGCTATTTAGAGATTAGTAAGTACTTATGTTGTTCTTGTTATGAACAATAAAAGAAGAAAATCAGAACTCTAAGAGGTCGAGTAGGGCAAAAATCATATATAAATTAGGGATTCATGTAGAGCATAGTCTGAATTAGTAGAATAAGCATGATACAGGCAAGAGAAGTGGAGAATCAGAGACATTGGTGAACAAAATAGGGTAAAATCACACAATAGGCAGGGATAGCCATAATTACGAACCTTAACAAGCAATCATAGGGTAAAATCACAGAATCACAAAAACGTATAGATTAACTGAACACGTTATCAAAACAAAACTCAGAAACCCAAGATTAGAACTAAGAAATTAGGGTTTTCAACATAGGCAAGTTGAAGAGGTAGTAAAATCATAGAATCAGTCGAAATATGCAAGCGATAGAAGTTTAAACATAAAGAGTCGGTTTAAACAAAGTTATAGAAGAAGTTCCGAAAACCCTAATTTGAGAAGAAGGTGAAAACACTTTGAAATCGATGATTCTTGTAAAGAGTTGCAAGGATAGTGTAAAACATCAAAGAAACAGACTCATATCGTTTAAAAATTGTACAGATCTAGGAGATGTAAGCAAAAAAATTAGGGTTTTCAGAAGAAACCCAAGTAGAGATGAAAGAACCTGTCTAAAATCTCAAGGATCGTGCCAAATACAGCGTGATTTCACTTGAAATCACACTGGAGTAACCAAGATTAGACAATAGCAAACCCTAGATGCAAGTCGGCGTGGCCCAGGGCCCTTGAAGACCTTAGAGAAGGTGAGCATGGCAATAGAGGAACCATTGGAAGCTTAGAAGTTAAAGGGAGATCACCGGAGAAGAAGGTCGGCGGTTGAGAAGAGCTAGGGTTAGGTTGAGTGGTTGAGAGATGAGAGAATGCAGGCGGAATTTGGAAATGAGATAGGGTTAGGGGGTCGTTGGAATAAAAAAAGGAAAGGATTAATACGGGCCGTTGATCTGAGAGATCAACGGCCAGGACTTAATTGGTGTTGGGTCGGGTAGGCGGGTTCAAGGTTTGGGTCGGATAGTTTAATATGAAATTGGGCTGGGGTTGGGTTTAATTTAGGCTACAATTGAAATGTAAATCTGGCTATATTTTAAATAGCTAATTTTTCCCATATAATTTATAATAAATAATAAATAATTTTTGGAAAATAATTTTGTGTACTAAAATGATTTAAAATAGATATTTAACATTTTAAAAATATAGGAAACCGATTTTATGCATATAAATGTAATTATACATTAATAAGGCTAATATTGCAATTATATGCAATTTAGCTTTTAAAAATATAAAATGCAACTATAAAAATGCACAAAAAATATTTTAACCATATTTTGGCATAAATATAGAAATTAAATGACTAAATTATCATAACAATAATTTGAGGGATAATTATTGAGGATTTTATGAATAAAAGGGAAGGAGATAAATCAATTTAAAATCTTTAAAAATTGTGGAAAAAAAATTATAAAACCTTGTGCATGCTTGTATATGCATATATATGCTATTTTTAAAGTATTTATGCATATAAAAGATATAGAGAAAAATTGGTTATCAACAATATCTTTGTTCTTTACTGTCGTGTGAACTATAAAAGGCATGACTGGTATGCGTGGATTCGTCAGTATATGCTTGAAAGTATCAGGGATATATTTTCTTCTGCTGCTTGTTTACCCTATGGCTTGCTCATCTCACATATTCTCGAGGTCATGAAGGTTGATTTGGCACCTTTCTCGCCTAAGCACATTACAAGCACCTATGATATGACAGCCTTTGCTATGATAGGTTACACCTTAAGTGACGATGGATGGGTTAGACGTGCCAAGGTTGAAAGCGCTCCAGTACATGTTGAAGCACCCACTGAACCAACAAAGCCTCAGTCCACTGCTACCAACAACCTATAGCAGATTCAACAAAGTCTAGATGGGATAAAAATAATGCTCATTGCAATGAAGGAACAGGTGGACAAGATCAGGGAAGTCACCAAAGAAATAGGTATAGATGTGGCTAAGCTCGGGATGGACATGGGAGGCACAAGGAGGCAAGGAATTAGGGCATTCAACTCCATGACAGAAAAGATCGAGAAAATTACCAAAGAAGTTGAAACCTCCTATGACTCCTTCTGCACTAAAGTGATCAATACCCTGAAATACTTTCTGGGGAGGAATTAAGGCAGTTGTGTGTCTGTTTAAAACGATCACTTTTGCTCTTTGCTTGTTTTTATTTTGTGAACTAATTTTGCGTTGGTCTATAAGAACCATCACCATGTGCCTCTGCTGAAGGCATAACCTCTGCTACCCTAACTACTTTGTTTATTATCTACTTTGTTATGTCTGTTCTATCTGCACTTGGTTCTTTCTTTTTGATTGATGTCAAAAGGGGAGAAACGTGATGAGTAAACCAGAGCAACAACTCAGGGGGAGAAACACTTCAGTTTACATGGTAACAACTCAGAGGGAGCAGGCATCTTAAGTTATGACATGGAAGTATACTCTATTTACTCTTTTTTATTGTCATCATCAAAAAGGGGGAGATTGTTATACCTAAGTTTCAATAATGACAATAGTGCAAATCTAATTATATCTATTTAATTGCAGGAAATTAGGAGGGCGGTATTACTTCAAAGAAAGTCCTTTTGTTAAAGATATCAGAAAGGAAACAAGATCAAATGCACCAAAAATAATGCTAAATCAAAGGACGTCAAGGCCATCAAAAAGGAAACAAAATGAAGTGCATCCACTAAAGGAAGTCAGACCCTACTTCAAGGATTGATTTGGAATCCAGAGATACTGAAGATTGATCGACCAAGTCAAGCCACAAATCACTCCCTTGATTATGGATATGAAAAGGAAGGACGTAAATAAATCCAGCCCATCTCTTGTGCAGGATTCAGAAGCACCCCTTGGGTCAAATCTCTTAGAACATTTTGTGCCTCAATCAAAGGTCAATCTGCAACGGCTACTCAAAACTCTCCTATAAGAAGATTGGCAGACTCAAGAATTCAACTACCTTCTTACCACTGTTTTCTATGTCTTCCTAGTTCTTAGCAAAAATACTGTATTCCTAAGTTTACTAGTGTCTCAAAAGATAGGAAGTGTTAGGAAGCAAAACAAGAGTTGTGCCAAGCTTATAAAACATTGTCGCTGAAAATCATTGGTGGTGAACGATCCAAAAAGCCATTGCTATTGTAACCAACTATTGAAGATCTAAGAGAATCCTTGTGACCCAAGGGAACTGGATGTATGTACCACACCGGTATTGAACCAACATAAAACTCCTGTGTTCTCAGTCTTTAAATTTCTTGCAATTTACTTTTCATCGCCAATCAAATCTGCTGATAAAGAAAAGTCGATTAAGTCTCTTCTAAGTCGACTAAGTTTTCTTTTATTAGTTACAATTCACCCCCCCCCCCCGGTACTTTCAGATATGCTCATGACTCGTGAGACTTATGCAACCTAGGGCTTTGATATCAACTTGTAACGATCCAAAATCCCAACCAAGGAGTTGTAATAGCACTTAACCTCATTTGCTAGGCAAGCCAATACTTAAAAGTAAATAAAGAAGAAAAACTAAACAATTAATAGCATAATATCATAGAAAAAGAGTAAAAGCTCTAAAAGTATATAATAACTTTAAAACCAATACAACTGTCTAAAACTCCCCAAAGCCGGCGTCACTAAGCACATGAGCTCTAAGGATTACAAATACGAACTCTGAAAGAAATATGATACTATCTAATACAAATAAATAGCAATAGAGACAATAAAGGTGACTCCAAAGTCTGCGAAAGAATATGCAGAACTACCTCAAGGCTCCCAAATATCCAAATTAAGCACCTCTCGAGACTTCGCTGGGACCAATGCTTGGATCTGTAGAAGAAGTGTAGAAGTGTAGTGTGAGTACAACCAAGCCCATGTACTCAGTAAGTGTCGAGCTTGATCTCGACGAGGTAATGACGAGGCTAAGACAAGAAACCTACTTATAAACCTATGCAGTTAATAAGTAAGAGAAATAACAAGAGTGTCACGACCCAAAACCACCACCAGTCGTGATGGCGCCTAACCTACTTGCTCATAAAATAATAACGGAAACATGGTAAAAAATTATAGAATAGACAAGTCTAAAAGACTAATAACCAGAAATAATATCAAATGATAATACAACTCCCCAAAACTAGTAACGCTGAGCCATGAGCTCTACATTATAAATACAAGTCTGAACTACAAAAATACTGTCTAAAACAACAATAACAGTAAATAAACATAGGAAGAGATGCTAGAGACTGCAATCAGGAAGCAACTCTACCTGTCCAAAACTCAATGAACAACTCCGGTCACAAAGCCCGACTGGATCTAACTCTTGAAACAATTAAGTGTAAAGTGTAGTATGAGTACAACTAACCCGATATACTCTGTAAGTATCATCACTAACCTCAATGAGGTAGTAGTGGCCAGAATTACCAATGATACTCACATAACAACCTGCTCAATTCATAATTATACAAGTACACAACAATGATACCAACTAAGCATGAAACACTGGTATAACCAAATCAATGCATATAGAGAAGGATATGCGCAAGTCTTATAACAGTTTAGCGTCTCAGCATATAGAGAAGATATTCATTTATCACCAAAGGATCATCAACATTAGCATATAGAGAAGATATTCATTAAGAATCAAGTCAATATGCACAGGTTAACATATAGAGAAGATATGTACCGTACCTTCACCTTCTAGTCAAAACAGCATATAGAGAAGATATGCATAAAGAGGCATGTGTACATTTCAAAACTAGTATATATAGAATATATGTGATAAAAATATGTATACACCCAAGTATTTGCAAAACGAGAAGAGATGCAAATACCGAACACTGATCAGTTTTTCTCATAACGTGATGTATGCTGGGCATATTTTCTTATGTTTCGATATTAATTTACTCGCATTTTTATTGCTTTTCAGTTATATTTGATATTGAATATGCTCAACAAGGTTTAATTATGATATTTTATACTTATTTGAGTGTTAAGATATAATATAGGTATATTGGAGATGAAAGTTGGAGAAAAAGTGCTGGAACTGGATCTAAGTGAAATTGTCAGATAAAATATTGAGAAAAGGGAATTTGTTGGGAAGATTTTAATCTAACTTAGCAAAAGGAAAATGAAGACAAGAGAAAATGTAATAAAGTTAGGCAAAAGGCACAAAGAAATTGGAAAGAAAGCACATTGACAAACAGAAATATTGATTACGTGAGCACTTGAAAATTGAAGAGCAAAAGAGGATGAGCGCCGCTGCATGTACCACACACCATTCTCTCGCGTTACAGGCTGCGAGGCTTCATCAACGCGAGGTTCCTACTCGCGTTACATTGCGCGAGGCGCGGTCCACAATGACCAATTTCATGCGCGACGCGCGGGTCACAATTTTGAAGTTATTTTTTTTCTTCTTTTTAATTTTGGATTTGGTTATTTCGCCTAGGCTTTTATCCTACACCTATAAATAGTCCTTAAACATATTTTTTACACAACTTTTGACGAAGGGAGAGCACAAAGCCGCTGTAGAGGCCAGGTTTTATCTTTTCTTCTACCAAATTTAGTAATTTTATGTGTTTCTTTGTATGATTTGTTGTTTGACTACCATATCTATGTGGAACTAAACTTCACGCTCTAGGATTGTGGTTCTCCCATGAATAATGTTATTCAAATATTGATTTTGATTTCTTAGTTTATCGTATTGATTTATTTATTCAATCTTGCGCTTAATTACTTGATTGCTTGATCACCAATTAAATACTATCTACGATCTAGAGTTGAACTCGAAAGTGAGAATTCTAGATTGCACATAGGATCGAGTAGAGCATGTTCTTGAACCTGGGCATCGGGGAATGGATTCGCGAAAAGTAGACATATGCTAATTTCCTTGCTTGGTTATTATACGGGAATCGTAAATGCATTCTTGTTGATTCTAACTCTATAGACATATGTGTTTGATTAGCTTGAATAGGCGAGTAAGAGATCGATATATTCTTATGAGCAATATTAACCCCGTCAATTAATAAATCATATAAATTAATTAGTCAATTCACTTGAAGAATACAATAGGATTGTTAGATAGCTCGTGACGTTAGATCGTCTTCATTACATTGATATCATAAAAATCTTCTCTTCTTTTGTTCAGAGTTCATTATTTGCTTTTTTTTTAAATTTTAATTACCTTAGAGTCAAATACTTCTAGGTTTAATTCTTGTTTAGATAATTAGGATAGTCTAATTTAGTTAATAGTTGATACCAAGTCCTCGTGGGTTAGACATCCGACTTCTAGGCACTTTATTACTTGACGATCGAGTATACTTGCATATGTGTTTGGCTGCAACATACCACGTGTACGTCATCAAGAGAGAAACATGAGAGAACGACCCTAGGTGGATGGATCCTTATCCACATGCTGCACATGCAACTCATATTGCATAATATAACAACCGCATGGACCATTCACGTGCTATCATAACTCAAACTGCACGGACCACTCACATGCTACCAATTCAGTCCATATCACACAGAAAAAGCATATACGATATATATATATATATATATACACACACACACACACACACACGAACAGTGGATATCATATTACATACTCATGGACTAATAAAAGTGACATGCTAAGGTGCATACATGTGCGAAGTATGCTACCATAGGTCAGATTAGGCGAATACGCCACATAATAGTAATTATCATGTTTGAACAGGAAATTAACCGACACATGATCTCTAGAATGATTCAAGTGGCTCACGAAGGGGGTACAAATATATGAAGCATGATAGCAAGAAGCTTAGTATTTAATACAAGGCTCATCCCCCGTGTGTGCATCAACGTCGACACAAAGTCGTCATCAACAATTCAAGCAACCAATGCCTCGAACCAAGACTAGGCAAGATACTTACTTCAAACAAGCCGACTAATATTCCAAAAATGCCTTCCCTAAAAAAATCGGCCTCCGAACGGCTCAAATATAGCCCAAAACTACTCAATAACGTCAAATAAAGTTATAAGAATCACTTCCCAGCAATAAAGCTTCAATCTTTACACAATTCTTAAAAAGTCAACAAAAGTCAACCCGAGCTCACATGGTAAAAATCCGAGTCAAGGGGTAGATCCCGACCATCCACAATCCCACAAGTCCAATATGTGATTAGATTCCAAACTCAAGTCCAAATTGACCTTAAAATCCTCAATTTTCACTCTCTTAAGTTGTAAAAAATAATCCCAAATTTTCCTCAAAATTCCATGTTTTACCAATCATCTGATTCATGCCTAACCAATCCGGATTACAATCAAACTTTGCACATAAGTCCCAAATGACAAAATGAACCTATTCCAACTTCCGTAACAATAATCCGATTCCGATATTATCAAAGTCAACTCCCGGTCAAACTTATGAACTTTCCAAACCTTCAAATTTCCAAATTTCGACAATAAGTACGCCTAAGTCCAAAGTCACCATACGAACTTACTGGAACCATCAAATCACTAATCCAGGGACGTCTACACAAAAGTCAAACCTTGGCCGACTCTTAAAACTTAAGCTTCCGACGATGAAACTAAGTGTTCCATTCACTCCAAAACCTTCCCGAAACAAAACCAACTATCCTCGCAAGTCACAAAAACGAGGCTCAAATACACAAAACAATCATCTAGGTCGTTACATTCTCCCCCACTTAAACAAACGCCCGTCCTTGAATGGGTCTAGAATCATACCTGGTATGCCGAAAAGCTGAAGATATATGCTCCACATATCATGTTCGGTCTCCCAAGTCGCCTCCTCAACCGGTTGACCTCTCCACTGTACCTTCACCGGTGCAATATCCATTGACCTTAGCTTCCGTACCGGCCCATCCAATATGACCAATAGCTCCTTCTCATAAGTCAAGTTCTCATCCAATTGCATTGTGCTGAAGTCCAAAACTTGTGAATGATCTTCGTGATATTTTTAAAGCATGGAAACACGAAACATCGGATCAACTCCCAACAAGATGGGTGGCAAAACAAGCCTGAAAGCCACCTCACCCACTCTCTCGAACACCTCAAATGATCCAATATACCGAGGGCTCAACTTGCTCTTGTTTCTAAATCTCATCACGCCCTTCATAGACAAAACTCTAAGTAGAACCTTCTCACCCAGCATGAATTCCACATCACGAACCTTCCTATCAGCATAACTCTTCTACCTGGAATGAGCAGTGCAAAGTCTCTCTTAAATCAACTCACCTTTATCCAAAGCATCTCGAATCAAATTTGTGCCCAAAAAGCTAGTCCCACCAGGCTCAAACCAACCAACTAGAGAACGACATCGCCTCTCATATAATACCTCATACGAGCCATTTGAATGTTAGACTAGTAGCTGTTGTTGTAGGAAAACTCTGCTAAAGGTAGGAACTGATCCTACTGGCCTTCAAAGTCAATAGTACAGGCCCTCAACATATCCTCCAAGGTTTGAATAATCCGCGCAAACTGCCCGTATGTCTGAGGATGAAATGTCGTACTCAACTCAACATCCATGCCCAACTCACGCTGATCAGCCCTTTAGAAGTGCGATGTAAGCTGAGTGCCACTATCCAGGATGATAGAAACAGGTATACCATGCAAGCGGACAATCTTTCTAATGTAGATCTTAGCCAACTACTTCGAAGTGTAGGAAGTTATAACACGAATGAAATGCGTCTTCTTAGTCAGCCGATCCATAATGACCCCAATAGCATCGAACTTCCTCAAGGTCCATGGAAACCCTACCAAAAAGTCCATAGTAATACGCTCCCACTTACACTCTGGTATATCAATCTTCAGAAGCAAACCACCCGGTATATGATGCTCATACTTGACCTGTTGACAATTCAAACACCGTGCAATATGCCCAGCGATGTCCTTCTTCATACTCCTCCACCAATAAACGTATTATGGAACTTCATCCTATATCTGAATACTTACCTCAGATAGATCAAACATCTCTAGGGCTACACTAAAACATAAATGTGGCACTTACACGTTTCAATGGAGATCGTCCATAAGGCTTACTCAACATGAATAACCAGTGGCTCGTACGCGAAACATAGTAGACCGTCCCTACGGATCACAACAATCATGAATAGCTGGTTGCTCATACACGTAACATAATAGACCGTCAGTATGCCTCATAATACAAGTCTGGTTATGCGTGCAACTGAGACCGTCCATAACCAACCCTCATTATGCACCTATGCATTCATAGATCGTCCATAGGGCTTCAATGTACACCTACGTGTTCATAGACCATCCGTAGGAATCATGTCTTATACATATTCATTTCATATCACTCGTGCAGACATCATTCAATCATCAATGGATAAACTCGTATTCATAAACAAATAAGTTTGTTAGTAACTCGTTACAATAACCAATCCTTATTCCTTTGTCTCTTTCTATATTATCCTTCGTATTTTATATTATTTAGTCGTAAAGAACATTGTACCTATTTCAGAATCACACTTCTATCATTATTTCACATCACGACTAATTTTTGGGGATTACATGATTCTATCTACTTTTAGCTATGTAATATGCTTAGTTTGTGATATATATATATATATATATATATATATATATATATATATATATATATATATATATATATATATATATATATATATATATATATATATAGATTTATCAATATGTAACAAGAGATGCGGGATTTACGCTCTATCAACTTATATTCTTATTGCTAAACTTATCATATTCTGTAGTTTACGACTCCATAGGCAACGTATATCGTCTCTTAACATCACCCTTGTATATAATCAACATTACTTAACTTGAGAGCAACATGACTTTTCTTCATGGGTCTTTATCAGTTTCGTGAACACAAACATGTAAGTATTGGAAGTCGTGGAATTCTTTAGGTCGAATAATTCTTATCATTCTACAAACTATACAATATTCTACCTTGTTGAACTATTTGTGTATAACTTTTCCTTATTATACGGACATTATATTGCTTCCGATTCATTAGACCATTCGCATGCAATCCTTAATTGACATCTGAATATCTTGTTACATATAGAAGACAAGGACCTTTTGGAAAGCTCTATTTACTCCTTAAGAATACATGAAACTACGACCAACACAACTCATTTCAATATTCGTATGACTACACCCGTGAACGAACCTTAATCGTCATAATACTATGTATACAAAGACACGCCCGCTTGAATTCCTTATAAGGGCAACATAACTTACGGAATCATGCCAAAGAAAAGGAAGGAAGACCTTACATACCTCATAATATCCTGTCCAATCCTCAAACAAACTTAACTTGCAGCTCTTGTGTCTACAAGCAATGAACAATATTATTGTCACAATACGAATGTCTTCTTATTGCTAAATTATCATATTCTGTAGTTTACGACTCCATAGGTAACGTATATCGTCTCTTAACATCACCCTTGTATATAATCAACCTTACTTAACTTGAGAGCAACATGGCTTTTCTTCATGGCTCTTTATCAGTTTCGTGAACACAAACGTGTAAGTATTGGAAGTCGTGGCATTCTTTAGGTCGAATAATTCTTATCATTCTGCAAACTATACACTATTCTACATTGTTGAACTATTTTTGTATAACTTTTCCTCACTATACGGACATTATATTGCTTCTGATTCATTAGACCATTCGCATGTAATCCTTAATTGACATCTGAATGTCTTGTTACATATAGAAGACAAGGACCTTTTGGAAAGCTCTATTTACTGCTTAAGAATACATGAAACTACGACCAACACAATTCATTTCAATATGCATATGACTACACTCGTGAACGAACCTTAATCGTCATAATAGTATGTATACTAAGACACGCCCCCTTGAATTCCTTATAAGGGCAACATAACTTACAGAATCATGCCAAAGAAAAGGAAGGAAGACCTTACATACCTCATAATATCTTGTCCAATCCTCAAACAAACTTAACTTGCAGCTCTTGTGTCTACAAGCAATGAACAATACTATTGTCACAATACGAATGTCATAACTTATTGCATTTGAACGATACAATTATTCTACAAGAAAACTGACAGCACATCCCATGTTTATATGAATTCCCACACGTCACAACAGCCACCAACAACTTAAACAATATCAATAATAATCATATTAAGCCTCCCAAATAGTCCACCAATCAACAACATTACTAACAAGCTTTTTTATAGATATCTCACAAGTTCTAGCATCCACGACTTAGCCGCAACATGGATAAGCTTAAATACATGTATAGTAAGAGTTTCCTCAACTTTAGATGGATAGAACAACTCGATTTGGAGCTTACTTCACCACAAAGTATCCTTCCAATGCAGCCATAAGAACAAGGAAGCAAAACTAGCAGGCACTTCGGATTTCTCGGCACTTGAATCACTTTGGAAGAGATGAAATCACCTAGGGTTGATATGAAAACCTTGGGAGAGTATTTTACATAACTTAAAACACTTACAAAAACCCCCCACACGAGCTAGAACCACAACAAAATCAGCAACCACAAGAAGAACGAGAACTCTTTAGTGCCACAGGATTCCCAACACTTGATTTGTGTTGTTTGGCCTTTGTTTGGGTCTTGGATCATGAGAGAACTTTGAGAGAAGGTCTTTAGGTGTCTAGGATCTGATAGAGTGGAAATGAATGAGTAAAAACGGGTTGTAGGTGTCACACACACACACACACATATATATATCAAGATATCCAATCGAATAAGTGGGTCCCATTGGGAGCTGCTTGCGCGGTCTCGCATAAACACGAATATCATTCAACTCCAACATTGTATCAACGAACGGCTAAATAAGTTAGAAACTAGACTCGTAGATCTTTAATTTTGTGGGTGGAACATCCTGTAATTCCAAGTATATTGGGAGAAAAGCTCAGCTACAATTGACCTAACTTTCAGCACATTTATGAATGTAACTTGTGATGACCTTTTCCAATTTTTGTTCCAAAACTCCCTTGTCTTCAAAACATATCACACGACTATCATACGACTAAAATAACTCATGACATAACCTCCTTATAATGTTAAGCACCCAAGTCTCAACCCAAAAGTACATGTTATAATATTCTCAACTTGTCGACTTTCGACAAAACTTATTTTCTTCAATTCGTTTAGCTTCTAACCTCTTGGTACTTGTTATTAATGATCTTAAATATTTGTAATCTCCAAGGTAACATAACTAACTTACATTATGTACTTCCAAAGATGATCTCATTTTCGAGCTTACATCAATAGACGTACGACGTACTTTTACGTACGAAAACATGGGGTGTAACATCCACGTTCGCAAATGCGAACCTTTATTCACAAATGTGACGAACAGGCTTCTGAACTAGGCAATTATGGAATTTCAATTTTTTGTCCCAAATCACACAAATAATCGACCTAGCTCATTTTGGGAAAAATGGCAAATCTTTGGCCTTTTAAACTGATATTCAAGCTTGGAGCTAGGGTTCTTGCACTCACACTTGGGAGTTGAAGATTTGAAGACTTTGGATGAGATTTTCTTACCCAACACTTGAAACTTGTTTAAGGAAATATTCATTGTGAAAGTTTGGATTAAATCTCTTGTTATGCTTATGCATTGTATGATTTTTATTAATTAGGAAGTGAATTAATTATTTCTTTAATTATTGTTATTTTTTAATATTTCCAAAAGGGATTAGCTAACCCTAGGACTCGCCCATTAACTTCGGTTTAATCTTGAAAAAGGCAAAATCGGGGTTGGGAAAGATTAATTAACAATAACTTGAGGCGTTAATCCTCATTTTATAGATTCTACCTAGGGATAGGATTGAACTATTTGTAGCTACATTTGGGCTTACTTTATTCTCCTAATTATTTTAGGTATAATTCAATTAGGAAGTCTTGTTAGTTTTTGGAAGAACCTAATATAGAATTATAATCCAAGGCTAATAAACATAAACTTGCTCATATGTGCAAAATCGTAACATACATTGGATCATTACTTGAGTGTAATTCCCCTTGTACCATGCTTGTAGTCATTGGTCATTTTACTTGCTTTCTAGGTTAGTTTACATTTTCACATTAGTTATAATATTTTCTCAAAAACATGTAATAATTTTTGGCTTAGCATAATAAGCGATAATTCTCTTACTTGCCTAATCACCTACATATTGTTCCCTGTAGGATTTGACCCCAACCTTGTTGGGTTTTTATTGCTAACGACCATGCTACCCTTTATTTAGAGGTGTAGGATTGGATTCACCAGACTCCCAATGAATCCCATCTCACAGCGGTAAAATGTATCGTTAGATATCTTACCAGTATAACTGAATTTGATTTATGGTATCCTTGCTCTAACAATTTTAATCTCAAAGGATTCTCAGATGTGGACTTTGCAGGTGATGGAAATGGTGAAAAAACACTAGTGGTCGTGTCAATTATTGGAAAATTCTCTAATATCATGGCATAGCAAGAAACAAAGTTGTATTGCGTTATCAACTACAGAGGTTGAATACCTCGTAGTTTGAAGTTGTTGTACTCAAATTTTATGGATTATGCATTAACCTTAGACAACGACCTTCATTTAATCTCCACTCATATTCTATGTGATAATACCAATGTTATTTTTCTGTCAAAAAGTTTTGTACATTACTCTAGGTCCAAGCATACAGAAATTAAGCATGATTTTATTCATGATCATGTTTCCAAAGGTAATATAGTGTTAGAATTTAATAACATTGAGTTTTAACTTGTTGATATTTTTTAAAAACCTCGCTTGAAAGAAAGATTTTGCTCGATGCGCAATCAAATTGGTATTATGCCTGCTCCTTAAAGATTTTTACTTAATAGAATCCTACTGTATTTTCAAAAATATTTTTATTTCCTTGCGCAATGTATAGTTGATAATAGGTGAATTATACTATAATTGGACCCTAAAAGAACCACATTTTTGTATAGCTTTGTGGTAAAAAGTGATAACCAAATGCTCTGATTAGTGCTTTTCATGCTTTGCAGGCTATATCCAACTAATGAAGTCGATGGAGCAAGTTTGGGATCAATTACGGAGAAAAGGAGGCCAATCAAACAATGCCCACGAAATGCACCAAGTGAAGAGACAAAATCAGAGCTAAACTTGGCCTGCCGCTGTTAGACCGTAACCGCGATAGGACCGCGGCAGAGTAGAGCTGCAGATTCAGAGGACCTATTTGGCCGCGGTCCTGGTGTAACCGCGGTGGGACCGCGGCAGAACGCGAAAAAGCCAGGGATGAAAGTGTCAAGTCTGGAAAACTTGGTGTAAAACCCTTATAGAAAGTAGGAATTCGGCCATATTAGGGCAGATTTGTTTTGGAGAGTTCTTGGGCAAGAAACACAAGTGTGAGAGATCACCCAAAAACATCAGAGTTCTTTATTTCTTCTTTTTCTTGCAATTCTCCATGATGAATATTTTCATAGATTATCTTTACGTTGTTATGAGTAGCTAAAACCCATTATTCTGGGGTCATGGGTGAAACATGAAAGTTGTTGTTTGACGTTTAATTCGACGAAGTTGGTTTGTCAAATTGGATTGTTTATTTAATTCTGCTTTTAATTATTTTGCTGAGTAGCTAACAGTGAAATACTATCTACGAATCGAGAAATGAACTCGAAAGTGGGAATTCTAGATTGCATATAGAATTAAATAGAGCAGGTTCTTGAACCCGGGCCTCGGGGAATGGATTCGCAATTGGGATAGACATATAACCAATTGCCCTGCTTGGTTGGAATACAGGAATTGTAAATGCGTTCTTGTTAATCTTAATTTGAGTTAGCTTGAATATGCGAGTAAGAACTCGACGGATTCTTATGAGTAATATAAACCCTGTCAATCAACAATCCAGATAAATCAATTAGACGTGTTAAGCCAAGAACACAACACGATTGTTAACTAACCCGTGACCTTGGAATATCTTCTCCTATTGTTTGTTAATTGAACTTGCTATTCGTTTGGTTAATTGCTCTAGTTAGATTATCTCTTGATAGTTAGATAGTACAACAAGTACATCTCGATTTTGTGAGAAAAACATCTTGGATAGATAAAGTAATTGGGTTTGAATCAGTCAACAGTTAATCATAAGTCTTCTTGGGAATGATACTCTACTCACTACTCTATTACTTGACGATCACGTGCACTTGCGTGAGTGTTTTGGTCGCAACAAGTTTTTGGCGCCGTTGCCGGGGACTTAGAAATTAGCTACTTGACTGAATTGAGCTTTTATTATTTATTTATTCGCGTTTTAACCTTTAGTTCACTTTGATTTTGTTAATACAGGATTTTCTATTGAATGCGAAGAAGTAGAAGCGCAAACAATCTCCTTCCTCTCGATCCCGAAATTGAACGAACACTTCACAGATTGAGGAGGGAGGTGGACGCCAGAACCAGAATTGAAAGAGAGTTGGACATCGTAGTTCAACCATAGCCAATTGAGATGGCGGGTAATGAGGAACGCGCGGTGATTGAAGCCGCAAGGCCTAGTCTGGCTAATATGACTCAGGCTATCATGAAGCCTGATATCACTGGGCACTTTGAGCTGAAACAATACATGGTGCAGCTGATCCAGTCCACAGGGCAATTTGTGGGCCTACCTCATGAAGACCCGTAGAGGCATATTCAGAATTTTCTAGAAATTACGGATACTTACAACTATCCGAACGTTTCCAAGGACTATGTCAGGCTGACACTTTTCCCCTTTTCTCTGCTCGGGGAAGCTAAGGAGTGGTTGAATAAGGAGCTAGCAAGTTCAATCCGCACTTGGGATGATTTGGCAAGGAAATTCTTAATCAAGTTTTTCCCCACCAAGAAAACAAAGATGTTGAGGAGTCAAATTCTTGGGTTCGAACAACGAGCTGGCGAGACACTTCGTCAAGCATGGGAAAGGTACAAGAAGTTGCTCAGAGACTGTCCTCACCATTGCCAGACGGACGAGGTATTGGGTCACACTTTTGTAGATGGGCTAGATGATGCTTCAAAGATGAATCTAGATTCAGCTTGTGAGGGTAGCTACATGGCCAAACCGTACAGTAAAATCCAACTCTTGCTGAATACTTTCACTGCTAATGATAATAACTGGCAACGTGATGGTGACTCACGAAAGGCAGTTAAGCAAAAATCATCTGGGTTACCTGAGCTCGACGAGGTGTCAGCAATGGGAGCCGAAATTGCAAAGCTGGCCAATTAGATGACTAGGATAACAATTCAGCAGCCACAACCAATGCAACAGGTACAATAGATGACTATTTGCTGCGAACTGTGTGGCGACAGTCATATGAGTGATATGTGCCCCACGAATCCAGAATCCATCTATTATGTGGGGCAACAAAACAGGGGTCCACCGAACCAGCATGCACAATACGGGAATACTTACAATCCAAATTGGAGGAATCATCCCAACTTCTCATAGGGTGGAAATCAGCAGAATCAGAATCAGTATAGACCCAAGGGGGTTTCAATCAGCCTCAGAGACCACCCTAACAAATGGAAGAGAGCACAAATGATTTACAAAAGAAGTTGTTGATTGACAATCAGCAGCTCAGGACCAACTTCAGAAATCTTGAGAGAAAGATGGGGCAGTTAGCAACAAATCAAAACACTAGACCTGCAGGCGCTCTCCCCAGTGACACAGAAAAGAATCCGCAAGTGAATGCAGTTACACTTAGAAACGGGGGGGAGCTTGAGGAAGTGCCAAAGAAAAAGAAAGATAAGCCTGTAACTGAGGGGGAGTTGATACCTAAAGTAACAAACGAGCCAGAGAAGACTGCTGAAATTCCAGAGCCAGTGGAGGCCCCAAGGCCACCACCACCTTTTCCCCAGAGATTGCAGAAAAAGAATGATGATCGCATGTTCAGCAAATTTCTCTCAATGTTGAGCCAGGTGCAATTGAATATTCCACTTGTTGATGTGCTTCGTGAAATTCCAAAGTATGCTAAGTACATAAAAGATATAGTGGCTCACAAGAGAAGATTAACTGAATTTGAGACAGTTGCAGTTACTGAGGAGTGCACTTCTAGGGTCCAAAATAAGCTCCCTCAAAAGCTTAAGGATCCTGGCAGCTTTACATTCCTGTGCGCATTGGTAATATTGATGTGGGTCGTGCTTTTTGTGATTTAGGGGCAAGCATAAATTTGATTCCCCTATCGTTGTTCAGGGAATTGGCTCTGGAGCTCCAAGGCCAACTACTGTGATGTTGCAGCTGGCTGACAGATCGATAGCACACCCTGAGGGGGTGATTAAAGATGTGTTGCTGCAAATTGGGAAATTTATCTTCCCTGCTGATTTCATTATCCTCGATTATGAGGCTAATGAACAGGTCCCAATCATATTGGGGCGACCTCTCTTGGCTACTGGTGACGCAATTACCAAAGTGAGAGAGGGAAAGATGATCTTGAGGGTAGATGACGAGGAAGCAATTTTCAATGTCTACAAAGCAATCCAACTTCCTCGTCACTATGAGGAGCTTTCCATGATATCTGTTGTTGAGGCTGATGAGCAAATTCGTGACCCAAGTGTATATCTAGACGATTCTCTAGAGAAAACACTTATGTTGTTTGATAGCCTGGGGAATGATGAAGAGGTCGAGGAGATGAAGCACATCCTTGATACATCTTGTGCATACATGCAGGGGATACACCCCTTTGAACCTTTGAACAGGCTAGAGGGACCTCCTTCAAAGCCGTCAATTGAGGAAGCCCCGAAATTGGAACTTAAACCTCTCCCATCTCACCTGCAATATGCTTATTTGGGAGACTCTGACACTTTACCTGTTATTGTTTCCTCTGACTTGTCTAAATTGCAGGAAGAAAAGCTGTTGAGAGTGCTACGTGAGCACAAGCGAGCAATTGGGTGGACGATGTCTGACATAAAGGGCATTAGTCCAGCCTTTTGCATGCACAAAATCCTCATGGAGGACGGGCACAAGTCCAGTGTAGAGCAACAACGACGACTCAATCCAATCATGAAAGAGGTGGTAAGAAAAGAAGTGATTAAGTGGCTTGATGCAGGTATTGTATTTCCTATCTCAGACAGTAAATGGGTAAGTCCCGTCCAATGTGTACCTAAGAAAGGGGGGATGACCGTAGTAGTAATGAGAATAATGATTTAATCCCTACAAGAACTGTCACCGGATGGAGAATTTGCATTGACTATAGAAAATTGAACAATGCCACCCGGAAGGACCACTTCCCCCTCCCCTTTATTGACCAAATGCTTGATAGATTAGCTGGCCAGGAGTACTACTGCTTCTTGGATGGTTATTCTGGGTATAATCAGATTTCTATAGCCCAGAGGACCAAGATGGTTATTCTAGGTATAATCAGATTTCTATAGCCCCAGAGGACCAAGAGAAGACCACTTTTACGTGTCCTTATGGCACGTATGCGTTCAAGAGAATGCCCTTTGGTCTTTGTAATGCACCTGCGACTTTTCAAAGGTGTATGATGGCCATTTTACTGACATGGTCGAGAGGTTTGTGGAAGTATTCATGGATGATTTTTCTGTGTTTGGATGTTCTTTTGATAACTGCTTGATGAATCTTGATAAAGTGCTTGCTAGGTGTGAAGAGACTAACTTGGTGCTAAACTGGGAAAAGTGCCATTTCATGGTACGCAAAGGTATAGTTTTGGGGCACAAGGTGTCCAAAGATGGTTTGCAGGTGGACAAGGCAAAGGTGGAAGCGATTGAAAAATTGCCTCCACCGATATCTGTCAAAGGCATTCGCAATTTCTTAGGCCATGCAGAATTTTATCGTCGTTTCATTAAAGATTTCTCTAAAATTTCCTCTCCCTTGTGCAGGTTACTTGAGAAGGATGTCGCCTTTAAATTTGATGATGCTTGTCTGAAGGCATTCGAGGAGCTGAAGGGAAGGTTGGTGACTGCACCAATCATCATTGCTCCGGATTGGGAGCAGCCATTTGAGTTGATGTGCGACGCGAGTGACTTGGCTATTGGAGCTATTTTGGGGCAAAGGAGAAACAAAGTCTTCCACTCCATCTACTATGCAAGCAAGACTTTGAATCCGGCTCAGATGAATTACATAGTCACTGAAAAAGAGTTGCTTGCAGTGGTGTGGGCATTTGACAAGTTCAGGTCATATCTTGTGGGGACCAAAGTCATCGTCTACACAGATCATTCAGCCATCAGATACCTATTTGAAAAGAAGGACGCCAAGCCGAGACTGATTCGGTGGGTCCTACTCTTGCAAGAGTTTGATTTAGAGATCCGAGATCGCAAAGGAACAGAGAATCAGGTGGCTGATCACTTGTCCAGATTAAAAAATCGGAATCATATAGCTGAAGGGGGTGTAATCAAAGAAACATTCCCTGATGAGCAGTTATTGGTGATTGCCTCAAGCACAACCCCATTGTATGCAGATTATGTGAATTTTATTGCAAGTGGGGTGGCACCACCAGAGTTGACACCAGATAATAGACGAAGGTTCCTGCATGATGTGAGGCTTTACATGTGGGATGAGCCATTCTTATACAGGCTCTGTGCAGATCAGTTGGTGCGGAGATGTGTTCCTGAGGAGGAAATGAATGCCATACTTCATAGCTGTCACGCATCACCATACGGAGGTTATCACGGGGGAGGCCGGACCGCCCAGAAAGTGTTACAATCAGGTTTCTATTGGCCAAAATTGTTTAGGGATGCACACGCCTTTGTTAAAATGTGTGACAGGTGCCAAAGAACCGGAACGATCACAAAGAGGCACGAGATGCCGCTGCAAAACATTCTGGTAGTGGAGCTCTTTTATGTGTGGGGAATAGATTTCATGGGACCGTTTCCACAATCTAACGGTCATAGGTACATCTTGGTGGCAATCGACTATGTTTCCAAGTGGGTAGAGGCCATTGCTCTTCCCACTAACGATGCAAAGGTGGTGGTGAGCTTTGTCAAGAAGCACATCTTTACACGCTTTGGAACTCCAAGAGTATTGATCAGCGATGGAGGAACACATTTTTGCAACAAATTGCTGAATAATGTCCTTGCAAAGTATAAAGTCAAGCACAAGGTGTCCACTTCCTATCACCCCCAGACTAGTGGTCAAGTGGAGGTGTCAAACAGAGAGGTAAA
Organism: Nicotiana attenuata; assembly: GCF_001879085.1. NCBI lineage: Eukaryota > Viridiplantae > Streptophyta > Magnoliopsida > Solanales > Solanaceae > Nicotiana > Nicotiana attenuata. Next base: position 1,611,940 of record NW_017670239.1, read on the forward strand.
GCAGATTCTTGAGAAAACAATGAGTGCAAATAGAAAAGATTGGGCCGGGAAGCTAGACGACGCATTGTGGGCATATCGAACTGCATACAAAACTCCCATAGGTGCTTCTCCGTATAAACTGGTTTATGGGAAGGCATGTCACTTGCCCGTCGAACTTGAGCACAAGGCCTATTGGGCGATTAAAAAGCTGAATATGGATGGGGACCTAGCTGGAGAGAAGAGGTTGCTGCAACTCGATGAGCTTGATGAGTTTCGATTGCACGCGTATGAGAATGCCAAATTGTACAAAGAGAAGACTAAGAGGTGGCATGACAAGCACATTCAACATCGAGAGTTCGAGCCATGGCAAGAAGTTCTTTTGTTCAATTCGAGGTTGAAGCTTTTCCCCGGAAAGCTAAAATCTCGTTGGTCAGGCCCTTTTGTTGTAGTAAGGGTGAAACCTCATAGAGCTGTGGAATTGCGAGATATGAGTTCAACTGGTACCTTTTTGGTGAATGGTCAAAGGATAAAACATTACTGGGGTGGTGACTTTGCACGTCACAAGACCTCGGTGGACTTGACGGATGCTTGAAAACGTGTTGAGTCATGCCGCGACGTTAAATCAGGCGCTGGATGGGAGGCAACCCATTGCATTGTTGTAACCGTCGTGCCACGACGTTAAATAAGGAGCTGGCTGGGAGCAACCCAACGATAGTAGTAGTGTTTGATTTTATATTTTAGCACACTAACTAATGCAGGTAACAAAGGGCCGGTGAAAAGACCATCGACCAAGAGCAATACAGGTGAAAAAAGTACAAAAAATGAATGTTTTGCCCAGATGCGCGAACAAAACCCCAACAATAGGCCGCCAGTAATGGGTCCACCGCGGTCGCGGCGTAACCGCGGTAGGACCGCGGTCGTGACCCCTCTCTGAAGTTATCCCACCGTGGTAGGACTGCGGTCGTGACCCCTCTCTGAAGTTATCCCACCGCGGTCACAGCGTAACCGCGGCAGGACCACGATGGACCAGAAGGGGCCCAGGTATGAAAACGCAGAAATTTTTTATTTTTTTCTTTTCTTTTTCTCCCTTTCATTAATCTAACCTAAACTAACCCTCCCCAACCAAAACCTCCGCCCCTCTTTTCCCCATGTTCTCTATTCTCTCTATCTTCTCTTATCCTATTCCCCACTCTTCTCCTTCCTTCTTCTTCCCCAACTCTTTTCCCCCATTTTTTTCCTTCTTCTTCTTCTTCCCAACAACCTACTCTCTCTTCTTTCTTCTTCTTCCCATAACCCAAAACCCCCATTACCCCTTCTTCTTACCCCCTTCTCTATCCAAACCCTACCCACCCACAACCCCCTCCCCAAAAACGCCCCACCCCCTACCCAGCCACAACCCCCCAAATTTTTTCCTTTTCTTTTCTTTTTCAAGACTCCGCGGTAATCCTCAAGTAAGTTGTTCTACTTTTCCTTATGTTGTATGTATTTTGCATTACGTAGTGATTATTGTAGATAATTCTTGATTTTGGTTGCTATGGGGTTTTAGACTCCAAGTTTGGTGTTGTAGTTGGTGTTTGGGGTTGATTTGTATAGGTGTGGGGTGTATTTCTAGTTGATAATTTGTGTGTGTGGGGTGGGTGGTGGTAGCATTTAACTGTATGTATTGATGGAAGCTTGTGGTGGGGTTTTATAGGGCGAAATTGTATCGTTGATGAGTGGTGTGGGGACAATAATGGATGTTGTCCACTTTGGGTAATTGTTTGGTGCCAGCGGGTGGAGAAGTCTGAGTATCCATTCGACTGGCACATGTTTGGCTGGCCCTGATTGTTATGATGAACTAATTGCAGGTACGATGGCCCGAAAGAAGCGAAGAAACTCGGAAAGCACTTCCGACGCCCCGACTTATGATGCCACCCGGTTCACATCCGAGGAGGCCCAGGACAGGTTTCATGCGAAGGCCACCAAAAGCTTTATCCCGGAAACTGGTATTGACAGGGCTGCCCTCCGTGTCGAAAAAGCAGACATGTACGAGAAAATCCGGCGGAGGGGGATGAAGTACTTGTTTGATGAACCTGATACGGCAAACCCAATGATAGTTCGAGAGTTCTACGCGAACTGCCCGGAACATATGTGTCGTTCTGTGGTTGTGCGGGGCAAAGTGGTAGATGCCTCAGTACATAGAATTCGCCAGGTCCTGCAGCTGCCCCCCTTCACTGGTGATAATGATTATTACCACAATTCTCCAGGGGTCGATTGGGACACTCTGATTGAGTCCATATGCTCAGGGGGTCGGCCAATTTGGATACAGGAAAACGTGACCCTGCATTCCAAGTCATTCACATGGGAAGCTAAGTGCTGGTTCACTATGATTTGCAGCAGGTTATTGCCCACGGGCAACACAACAGATGTGAACAGCTTGCGGGCTTTATTGGTTTGGTGCTTCGTGACCAGGAAGGACGTGGATGTTGCTAAAATCATTAAAGATGAAATGATCCTCCGGTCACCGCTGATGACTAAGGGGTTTTATTTCCCCTCCCTGGTGACCAGGTTATGTCTGCTGGCTGATGTCCCAGTCAGTCCTACGGATGGCACTCTACCCCCAAAAACAGCTTTCAAAGCTTCCAAGATCAAAGTGGGCAGAGATGCACCTACGCCTATTGACCTGGACGATGATGATGATGATGACGACCCAGCACCTACGGCACCACCCAGGAGGTCTTATGATGCAGCTGGATCCTCACGGCAACCCCAAACTGGGGCGGAGTTCTCTAGAACATACTCCAGGCGACCCTTGTTGACTTCTGTGGAGGAAGACGTGGCAGAACTTCGCACCTCTGTGGATAGCCTGCATGTTCGTTTGGATGCCATGTCTAGACGGCAGGTCAGGTCTAAGAGCCGGGTGATGGCTTGGTTCCGTGCTCTAGGGAGGGCCTGTCACGTGGATCCCAACACCATCTCTAACTCCGAATGATGACCAGGGAAGTCCTCTTACCCTTCTGTGCTTTAAATTGTTTTATGACATGAGGACATGCCATACTCTTTGTGTGTGGGGTGGGAGACTTGGGTTAGTGTATATATGTGTTGTTAGTGTATATATGTGTTGTTGTGTATGTAGCTTAGATGTAATCGACTTGGCCCAACGACGGACACTTGTCGGCGGGTCTCTTGAGGGCTAAAGTCGGATAAAAAAAAACTAGAAAAGGTAGGAGACTCTTCCTGATGACGGACCACCTAGACAGTATTCTTGAGGGAAGTAGTCTAATCAAAAAGCCAAAAAGATTTTTTTTTATATTTTTTCCTTTTAGGTAGTGTAGAAATTTCCCCTTGGTTTTTCTTTTGACCGCGGTTCTTTTCCAAGGGTTTTTCTTGAACCGGGTTAGGTAGATTTTTCTTTAATAGATTTTAGGACCCTTAGGACTCTTGTGGGCTAAGATGGGTTGGGCAAGAATGCATCCCGTGGTGTACATACCTGCAAATACTTAAAACGAACTTGAGGATGCGACGCCTAGGCTCATGTGTAGACTCTTAATCTTATGCCTTAATTTTGCACACCCTGTCTTGCTTGAACACTCATGTGAATGTGTTGACAAACTAATTTGGATTGAGTTATATGCCAAGTGTGTGTGAGGTTATACACGTATTCTAAGCTTGCATGCGATACCTAGAACTTGCCCCGTGTGTGTGCAAAGCGAAATAGTAGTTGTTTGGTCTTAGAGATGATTTAGGCATTTCTTTGTGTAGCCCATATAATCATTAATCCACCCGTACATATTACCATAGTTAACCCCTTTGAGCCTATAACCCTTTTTCTTTGTCAACCACATTACAAGCCTTACCCAATGGTTTGAATTAACCATCTAATTGAACCTTTTCACCTCTCATGAGCACTTGAATTGTTATGAACCTTGTAAAAGTTAAAGTGTGGGGTGGTCGGTATGGCTTTTGAGTGGAACTAATGAAATAAGGAGAAAGGTGCACTGTTTTGAAAAAGGAAGAGCCACTTGAACTGTCATAAAAAAAAAGATATGTATATATAATAATACCTAGATAAGTGTTGGCTCTTGATGCAAGTGTGCTTAAAGAAGAATGGGGTAGTTACACTGATGTGAAGGTGGAACTTTGGGGTGACATAAGGATGAGGTTTAATTGATAAAATGTATGTATTAAAGTGCTTAGGGAGGTGTAGTCACTTTCATATCTAAATGTATCCTATCCGTCCCGTAGCCTACATTACAACCAAATGAATCCCTATTGATCTTAGACTGAGCAATTCGATTAGTAGAGTATTACACTAAGGGCAAGCTTATGGAGTATCTGTGTGGCATTTGAATGTTCTTTGCTAAGGGTGAGTGAATTCTTTCTATCTAAAGTTCCTTGTTGTTTGATTTCATGTGTGTGGAACTTCTCTCAAAAATATGATGTGAGGGCATTTAACTCAAGAAGAAAAAGCAAGTCTTCACTTCTGTTAGAGTACATAGAGTAAGCATGAGTGTGGCATGGCATTAGAGTTTTCATCTGAGGTGTGGCTGTTGCACTGCTTAGGTTGTTCTTTCATAATAGCAGGTGTGACATAAAAAGGGTAATGCATCAAACGATTAGGCCTAGAAGTGTGGTTCAACTTGCTCGAGGACGAGCAAAGATTTAAGTGTGGGGTGTTGATAATAGGTGAATTAGACTATAATTGGACCCTAAAAGAACCACATTTTTTGTATAGCTTTGTGGTAAAAAGTGATAACCAAATGCTCCGATTAGTGCTTTTCATGCTTTGCAGGCTATATCCAACGAATGAAGTCGATGGAGCAAGTTTGGGATCAATTACGGAGAAAAGGAGGCCAATCAAACAATGCCCACGAAATGCACCAAGTGAAGAGACAAAAGCAGAGCTAAACTTGGCCTGCCGCGGTCAGACCGTAACCGCGGTAGGACCGCGGCAGAGCAGAGCTGCAGATTTAGAGGACCTATTTGGCCGCGGTCCTGGCGTAACCGCAGTAGAACCGCGGCAGAACGCGGAAAGCCAAGGACTAAAGTGTCAAGTCGGGAAAACTTGGTGTAAAACCCTTATAAAAAGTAAAAATTCGGCCATATTAGGTCAGATTTGTTTTTGAGAGTTCTTGGGCAAGAAACACAAATGTGAGAGATCACCCAAAAATATCATAGTTCTTTATTTCTTCTTTTTCTTGCAATTTTCCATGATGAATATTTTCATAGATTATCTTTACGTTGTTATGAGTAGCTAAAACCCATTATTCTGGGGTCATGGGTGAAACATGAAAGTTGTTGTTTGACGTTTAATTCGACGAAGTTGGTTTGTCATATTGGATTGTTTATTTAATTCAGTTTTTAATTATTTTGCTGAGTAGCTAACAGTGAAATACTATCTACGAATCTAGAGTTGAACTCGAAAGTGGAAATTCTAGATTGCATATAGAATTAAATAGAGCAGGTTCTTGAACCCGGGCCTCGGGGAACAGATTCGCAATTGGGATAGACATATACCCAATTGCCCTGCTTGGTTGGAATACAGGAGTTGTAAATGCGTTCTTGTTAATCTTAATTCCATAGACATATAGGCATTGAGTTAGCTTGAATAGGCGAGTAAGAACTCGACAGATTCTTAAGAGTAATATAAATCCTTTCAATCAACAATCCAGATAAATCAATTAGTCGTTTTAAGCCAAGAACACAACACGATTGTCAACTAGCCCGTGACCCTGGAATATCTTCTCCTATTGTTTGTTACTTGAACTTGCTACTTGTTTGGTTAATTGCTCCAGTTAGATTATTTATTGATAGTTAGGTAGTAAAACAATTACATCTTGCTTTTGTGGAAAACCTCTTGGGTAAATAAAGTAATTGAGTTGAATCAGTCAACAGTTAATCATAAGTCTTCGTGGGAACGATACTCTACTCACTACTCTATTACTTGACGATCACGTGCACTTGCGTGAGTGTTTTGGTCGCAACAAGGATTGGTACATTGCATATATATATATATATATATATATATATATATATATATATATATACTAGTATCTATGAACGTGCGTTGCACGTTAATAATGGCACGTGATAATTTAAATATTTATTTATATGTAGGAATAATAAAATTTAATTAATGAGGGAAATTTTATGTATAATATTACAACAATCATCTAAATGGCAAAAAATATTATTACATTAGCATAATACATGAATTTAATATAAAAGGACATCATCAAAACTTACACAAATGATCAATTTTTTCATGTTATTTAGATTATTATGTATTTCTTATTCTTGTCCACTTCAAGTAATTTTTTGGTTGCTTTCACACATATTAATGAATTCACCTTTTATCATTAATTAATAAAATAATTAACTATATTAACCTTAAAGTGGACTAGAGAGAGTATATTTTAAAAGTATTTAATGTGATGGTATCTCATTGAACACTTCTTTGTGGAGGATATATTTTTGTGTGTGTATTTCCTCCTAATGATTTGGTTGCTTTGCCTTAACCAAAACTCTTGTTGTCGATCTTGATATCCCTCTTGAAAGTATAATATACAGTTGTTCATGCAAGAAAGCATATTGCAATAAATATAGTCAAATATTTAGGATGTTTGTCCTTGTGCTTTATTTATTATATTTACGAAAAACAAACATACTAAAAATTATTTTCACACAAATTTAAAAGGATATTCCTTAGTTTCGGAAGTCCAAAGTTGTATTCAGGGGTAAGAATATGCTTAGAAGCACATTGACCAGTATCATAATTTTTGCAAGTATGACGTTATTGTCAAAACATCTATATACCATATGTATGATATTACATAAGCTATTCGGTGTATCTAAGTTTTTCAGTAGCATGACGTGCATATTTTTCTTCAAAATCAATCAACATACAATGGAATATCAATTTTAACTTAGTTTGTTTATATATACAGTGACACTAACATACGTAAGAAACAACAAACATGTATGGTAGAAGGCCATTTGATATTAACGTATTTAAGTATTCTTCTTGGTAGTAATTATTGATATCATTTTTGCTGAGTCAAAATTGAACAATATTTTAGTTTTATTATAAATTTACAATCAACATTTTATTTAGTTGATCAACATATTTATTTTTGCTAGCTAAGATAGCTTTCTAATTCTATCATGCGGTTTGCACATATTGCGTTTTAATCTATTAATAGAAATATTTCTCTTATTAAATGCATTACTATTATCATTGGGGTTGCTAACCAAGTGTTAAGGAAGAACCAAACCATCTTTTATTGGATGCTCTTCTTCATTTCCGACACGATGCAGTAAGACACCGAATACTGGATCTATTCTTACTTTATATTTCTTGTGAGTTGAATCTTTTTCATTTGAGGCCAGAGGTATAATTTTGGCAAGCTAGCTTTTATAGTCTCTGCTTTTATCATTTTGAAACTACTGGCAGTACTTGATAGAAATCACCTCCCAAACCATTAATTTTTCACCAAACTGTTCATTAATATCCAGTATATCTCTAGAACTACGGGAAATTATTTCGATCGTTTGACAATTAGCCGTAAGTGCTTCATCTCATATTATCAAATTTACTTTTCTTATAAATTTAGCACCATTGCTCTACTTTGATATATTTGTGATGGTTATTTAAGTTGTTTAAAGAGATATATTAAATCTAAAATGGGCGGCCTTACAAAAAAATTCGTTGTTGGTATACCACTTGATATTATTGTTAACAGTATCATGCATCTTGATATGATATTTGCAAGTAATGCATGACATATAAATATTATTTTAATTCCGTCGGACGCATCTACATAATAATCCGCTATACCAGAGTCGACTCTTTATGATATAGTATTAAAATCTTGTTCTTGTTTAGAATTTAGCTTTGATTGTGCTTCCTAAGACACTTATATAGCATTTTGATTCTTAATAATATGCTAACCCTTTTACTTTGTGTTCTAAATTTTTTAATCTCTAAAGCTCTTTTTATGGAATAAATCTATGTATCCTAAGATTTTTTTATAACTTGAATAAGTATTTTACTCATATGATGAATTTAAAAAATAATTGAATTGGATTCTCTTGCTAAATAATTAATTAAAAGATTTAATTTTATTCTATGTTGATTCGGATTTCAATATTAGTTCATCTATTATTTTGAATATTTATTTAATCTTAATTATAATTTTATCCACCGTAAAGTTTATTTTTGAAGAGTAAAAGATTGATATGACATTTCACTTTTAGATCTTTATGTTTGAAGGATCATTAGTGGTATTGACTCTTACCAACTATTTTTTTCTCTTTCTAACACATATATATTCTTAAATATTTTATACTTGTTGATAATTGAGTATTTTTCAGTATTACACGGAAAATTAATTTTAGAAAATATTATTTGAGTAGGAAAATAATTGAAATATAATATAGAAAAAATATTATAGTAGGAATTTTTTTTCTTCTCAATTTCAACTCTTTATGCAGTCTATTTAGTATTACTTTTATTTTTTTGGTATTAAAAATTATGGAGTGATAATGTATTGCTAATACGGAGGAGTCTTATGAAATTGATTGTATTAACCTTCCTACATTGTTTTTAATAAGAAATTAATTGATAAAATTTTATTGAGTTTAAAATTTAAAATATTAAAAATTATCATAGACGGTATTGTAGTCCAAAAAATAAATTGTTGCAGTTATATCCTTTCGCTATGGATTTTCCATTTAATATTTTATGACTATTTAGTTTATTAATATTGTATTTGTGCTTTTTATAATAATATAGCTCTCCTTTTTCAAAATTGATTTGGACAATATAATACATTCTCAAATTTGTCCAAAAAATAAGTTATTGCACATATGCACTTTCCCTATTGTTCTTCCATTTAATATTTTAGGGCTATTTTGGTCTATTAATATTGTATTTATTACATTCTCAAATTTAATTAGTAATAAGACATTATAATACGTTTTCAAATTGAATTAGTAATAGAATTTTTTAAGAGGTATATCCTAAAATTAATAGGATTATATGACTAAAAATGTCTCTACGCTGAAAGTTTATATTAAAAAGAAACATAATAAGATACGTGCTATTAGGTAACAAAAGGAATGCTAATAGGAAGGATACGTGCTAAAATTATTAGGTAACAAAAGGAATGCTAATATATTCTAATAGGATTCCTAAAGATTTAATATTATGTCTTAAAACTAATAGGATTATAAGGCTAATATCTAGAATTCTGGTNTATATATATATATATGCAGGTTGATAACATATTGGATCCAATCAAACTGTGTGTAGTTGTTTACTATTTCAGTATTTTGTTTTACCGTAGTAACTAGATAAAAATCTAATCAAATAAATTCTCACATTTCTCGAATTTTTTTATTTTAGAAATAGTTAGCTGATATTTAGCTTAATTCGAATTGCAAGTAATTAATAGTTCTCGTAGTGCTTGCTAAATGGAATATTTTACATGCTTAAAGTTTGGATTATATTTAGCCTTTTCTTTATTTGTACGCAATTGATGATTTGAATTCTTCTAAACTGGCGTAAAGGTGGTGATGCTGAGGTATCTTCTTGTAAAATATTTTCTCAAAGTATCGCTTAAGATTCTTTAATTTCCATTTCAATTTAAGTGTTAAAGTTTTAAAAGGTTCAGAGTTTAAGAAAGAATAACTTTTAAAACTCACAGTTATAATATGTCCTATATTTATGTGACACAAAATTTTTGAAATTTATGTTCATAAACATTTTATAATTGTTGTTTGGTTGTAAAAATTTATCATTAAGAATAAAAAAGGGATTTTGAGTTAAATTCTTTTAAATTTATAAAGATTTTTTTTTTGGAATATGCTAAAGAAAATATTATCACATAAATTGAAATAATGGAGTATTAACATGCTTTACTTTGTGTTAATAATCTGTGCTCAAAACAAGAAAAATCATAAAATCATTATTTTAAGAAAACAAAAACAGAAGATTCCGAGCCCACAAGTTTTTTTGTGTGTCCTTAAGAAATTTAATCCCCTTAAAATTAATTCCTCCCAATATAGAACAGAATAATTATTCGGTGATCGCGGCACTTCAAATCACAGAACTTCGTCGAACTGAAATGGCGGAGCAAATCACACAAAATGCTTACGTTTTTGCTTTGAAAAACAATGCAAAATGCATAAGATAATGGGGAGAGATTTTCAGATTCGCGGTAAAAAATGAGGCTAGCCTCTCTATTTATAGCCAATGAAGTTGAATCCCAACAGGTGCAAAGGTGCATGTTCGTTGGAAGAGGTATCTATTCGACAGAGAAAGGAAATATTAAATGACGGAAAAGGAAAATAAATTTGGTCCAAAAATTATCAATCAAATCAATTGACCGAAGTCGCGCGACGACGACGACGGCACGATGTTTGCTCTCTTCTCGACTCATCAAGATCTAGAAGAATTGCTTCTATATATAAGCACAAAAATTTTCCTCTTCCTATCCAATGAGGGATAAAATTCCTTTATAAAAGGGATTAATTCAAAATTTCATTTCTCTCCATTTCTTGTCCGACCTTTTTCCATTCACACATCTTTTGTTTTAATTGATAAAACCCAACACTTTGTTGCTCCAAAAAAGAGTCGCCATTGATATTTTCTCGTATGTCACATATTATTCTTTTTTCGCATCAATGGCCATATTAAAAGTAACTTTTGGAAATTAATTAATTTGCAAAACAGTCATTTATATTCAATATACTACAACTAGCAAGTATCTAAGACAATTGCATTCTCTTGTTTAGAATAATTATTCAAATTACTATTGCGAAGGAGTATTGCAAAATTATCCGTCGACCTTCTACCTAGTGTTTGGCTCAAAAGATATCGAAACCTTTTTGAACAAATCAATCAAAGAAAATGAAGGGTAAATCTTAGTCAGACATAATAAATTCCAGATCAAAGAACTAATAGTATGAATTGTATATAGGATGAAAAGATATAAACGATCTTATTGAAATTCAACATTGTGACTCCCATCGATCGATAGGGGAGATAGCTTTACATGTTCTTCTGTAGATTACTTCTTTCCTATCAAGATTACAAGAAGAGAACTTGGAGAGAGAAAGGGGGGAGAAGCCTCCTTTAATCGAAGGTTTTCCCTTATTATGTATAGTCAAGACACCCTTGCCATTTACTTGGTCGGACTCTCTCTCGCCTCCAGTATGCCTTGGTCGTCCCTTTGGGCATTGCTCTTTTCGACTCGACGGGTATCGGGAAAAGGATGTAGAGTGGGCTATGTTATCTTTCACTGCCCGGTCACTTAGGCGGGACGTTGGTCAGTTCGGCCGTGACGGTCAGATTTTGACCAATACAGTTAGTCCCTCCGTCTGTCGGGGTCGTCCTCTGTTGGGCTCGGTAGACGGATCATGATTGCTACGAGTTCGGGCGAAATCTGACTTCTCATTCCTTAGTAACATTTATTCGAGTTTTAGGTGAGATGGCGGCGCTCTTTCGATATCCATGATCCGTTGCGGCCATTTCGGAACCGAAACATCGTCTAGCATCAAAGCGCCATTTCGTGGTTACTGCCATTATGACACACGTTCTTGGGGAACTGAAAAATTTCGTGCCCTATCAGATTCGATTAGTGTCTCTTGGGTTTCGTGCTCGGGGGATTTATGTCTCTTATAAATAGAGGGAGATTATCATTCGATTGACACACTTCTTTGCCTTTTACTTGAGAGAATTCTGCAGATATACTTCCTTTCTGACACTCCAAGTTTTTGTTTGCCCTTAATTAACTGAAAATCTCCATCCTTTCTTTTCGTTATCTTTTTGCCGCATTATTTGGAAAAAATGACTGGTGATTCCTCTCGCACCGATCTCCCTGCCACAGTTCCGGCACCGAAAAGTGTTGTTCAGGCCACCGGAGGGGTAGATGCGGTGGAGGACGAGGAGGTTCCGTCGATAGTTGAGATTTTGCCTCGCCTTGGGAGGGAATTGACCGACTTTAGCAGTTGCGTTGGGGCGGAGCCTGAGCCCGTTCCTTCTGTTTTGAGAGAAGCAGACATTGCAAACCTAAAAACCAGGTGGGGGATCCCCGGCTACGTCGACATGTGACCGGCGGTAGGAACCGACATTGTTCATTTTGACCTTCCTGGATACTGTGTATTTTACGCCTACCCCTTCCTTATTGGATACACGCTTCCTCTCCCTCTCCTAGTAGTAGACTTCTGTCATTTTTATGAGGTATGCCCCACCCAACTTTCGCCGTACATGTACAAGCTGTTCCATATGTTGCTCAAGTTTGCGGAACTCACCGATCGTGAGATCACTTTGGACCATCTGCTCAGTATCTTCGACCCTCAACTCGGCACGATGCTTCACATGCGTCCTCGGGGGTCAAAGAGTCTGGTGGTGAAAATGGACGACAGGACTGATAACTAGAGATTTTGACGCATTTTTACTCCTTCTTGCTTACGCTTTGATTATAAATTCATACAAAATAGTCCCAAAAGGCTCACAAGTTGTGCTTGATTGCATGTTTGACCAACAAAGTGACAAAATATCAAAGATCAGCTCAAAAAGAGTGAAACTTGCACAAGTACCAAAGACAAGACAAACACAGGCAAAACAAGCCCAGTGCGGCCGCACTACACTTTGTGCGGTCCGCACTAGGAGGTTCAGAGACTTGGCATTTCAAGCTAAAAGGCAATGCGGCCGCACTAGATTTAGTGCGGTCCGCACAGGAGTCCATGCGTCCGCACTGCCATTCTGTGTGGTCCGCAGAGCCAAGGTTCAGAGAAGATGCAAAATGGAGTTTTGAAGCCTGCGCGGTCCGCAGTCAATTTTGTGCGGACCGCACTAGAAGTCACTGTGGCCGCAATTCATTCTGTGCGGTCCGTGGAGCCTGGGTTCAGAGAGCCAGATTTTTAAAGTCAAGAGCCTAGTGCGGTCGCACACCATTTTGTGCGGTCCGCACTAACCCCGCGTGGGCATTTTTGTCCAGAATTTTTCAGCTTAGTATAAATAGAATCTTTTTCCATTTTTAGGGTATCAGATATTATAATACATCAGCTGCGCTCGTGGGACAACTTTTCTTAGCCATTTTGGGCATTTTTACTTAATTTTCATCATTGAATCTTTGTATTTAACTTAGCAATTAATTAATATGGGTTTATCTTCATCTGTTTCTTGTTTTTCTTCTTTGAATATGAGTAGCTAGACCCCATAGCTAGGGTTGTGGCTCAACCCTAGTGTGGGTAATTGATGAGTCTTGCATTTTAGGGTTAAATTGACTATGGGTGTTTGATATTTGGGTCAATTTCATGGTTAATTGCTGAATTAGTCGTTGCAAACACTAGTTTGTGTTTAGTTGACTAGGGCTCTACTTGAGAAAGAGAGCCTAAGTCTCCGAAATTGATCCAACAAGGAATTGGGGCGTACTCAAGAGATTGATAGCCCCAATTAAAGGGTTAAACCTCGAGAGAGTAATACCCGACTTGAAACCTAAGTTTCTTGTGCAAATTTGCATACCCAATTGGTCTTGAGAAAGTCAATTGGGCAAAATCACTTGAACCACCGAGAGGTGTAGAGTGAGTAAAGTAGTGCAACGGTTATATCATACTCCCCAATCATGTCAATTGTGCCTTAGTTTCAAGTACCCATTAATTAACCACCTAGGCGGATGCCACTACCCTAGTGCCCTTTTTACTATTTGAACAATCCGTAGAATTTAACTCTTAGCTTAATTTACTATTTGTAGTTTGTTAACAGTAGAATTATAAAGAAAACACCAAAAATGATCAGAAGTAAAATTTGGAACATATACGCAATTCTAAGCTAAATAGATAATTGACTCCAATTCTAGCTCTCTGTGGATATCGATCCCGACCTAAAATCGGGTAAAAGCTATTGCGACCCTCTCTTGACACTTATTAGTAGTGCGGAGTAGGGTGCGATCAAGGACCAACCATCGTTTTTATGAGAATTATTTCTATGTGCGGACTGAGCACATTGTGGCGGATCCGACGGGGTTTCCTGAGAAATGAAACTTTGTATGTAAGTCTCATGCTTCTAGTCGGAGATATGTCCGACCATTTTTTGTTACAGTACTAAACCCTGTTATGTCTTTGCAGATGAGAAATTACCGCCTCCACTTGTCGAAAATATCCGTGAGTGGGTGAGCGCTATTCTCCCTCATACGGCGGGGGTCCGTACGTGGGCGGCCTTTTATGACAAATATGAGCGCAGGCCTGTTTCTGGTAAGATGTCATTTCTATTCGCCGTTTTTCTCTTTTCCCTCTTTGTATTTAATTCCTCACGTGCTGTTCGTTGGTGTCAGGGAGGGTGAGGAGAGTGGGGGCCCCTCCATTAGCTTTTCGGCAGCCGGCCTCAGCTATACGCCCTATCACGGTACCCACCACCCGACCTTCATCGAGGGCTGCTTCAGTTGAGTCTACGACTGCGGTTACTTCAGTGAGGGCTGTTTCTCAGGCTGAAGTTTAGACCCGTGTCACTCGCCCGATGGGTGAATCCCCATCTACTAGGGAAGAAGTGGGGCCATCGAAAAGATGGAGAGTGGAGTTTGAGACCGCGCCCCCAACGGTGATTCATCTAGACGACTCTCCTAGGACGGGATTCGGAGAGGGGGTTGTCGTGGCTCCACCGTAGGGACGGAACCAACCGTTGCCTCGGCTCACTCAGAGATTCCCACCCTCGTCGGTGGTCAGCAACCTATCGTGGCGGAAAGTCAGACTTCTGGAGCCGCCATTGTAGTTTTGGACGTACCCTCATCCTCTGCAGTTGTTTGTGTTTCCTCTTTAGCTGTTGAAAGAGGAAAATGCGTGGTGGTCGACGATTACGAATCCGAATCGGACCTTGAAAATGATGGTGTCAGGATGTTTGAGGAGGGCCTTACTCACTTGGTTGTTCATGCGGGGGCTCGACCCGTATTCTTCAGATCCCTTGGGATGTCAATCTCTTGGGGGACACAGAGGATCTGGTGCCGCAGTTCAGCATGCTATGCTCCGCAGCCGAGAATGCGACCCTTCGGTCCGTTCCTGATGCTGATTTGATGGATGAGGTGGCTGCTATGGGCTTAAGGGTATGTTACGCTTACTTTCGCTTTTCCCTCGCCTTTCTTGATGATACGATTCTAACCCGTCTTTACATTTTTCAGACGTATATGGTGGAAGTGGAGAACATTCACAGGGCCAACATTCGAGCTAAGATTTTCTTGAAGATGTTGGAGAAATATCGTCGCTACCGCAACAAGTGTCGCGAGATGCATGAGCGGCTGAAGGCAAACCCCGGTAATCGGGCTCTTGGTGAGGAGTTGGAGAAAAGGGACTAGGAATTGATGCAAGCTATTCGTAGCATGAGTGTGCTTGAGGAGCAAATTCGAATAAATGACGAGGAGCTCGAGTTTGGAAAGGGAGTTGCCGCAGAGTGCGAGCATTTGCAAGAGAAATTGAGGTCAATGCAGTCGGAGATGGATCAGTGCTTGATCAAGGTCGAGGCATTGAGCACAGAATGGATGGGGAAATTGACTGAGCTGGAGAACAAGGTTGCTGGGTTAGAGAGCATCGAGAGTGCTTGGTCCGCGGCTTCGGCGAGGGCGGCGGCCCTGGAGAACACCATCCGCGTCCTCCAGTCTGAGCAGGAGTCGGAGAGAGCGACGACTACCCTCATGGAGGCAAGGCTCGAGGAGCACATTAGCGAGATTGACCAAGAGGCATCAGTTCTGGGAGATCGGGTCGCAGCACTGGAGGCGAAAAATGGGCGACTGTTGGCTCAGATTGAGTCTTCCTCCGCCGCCGTTCCCCACCACATGCACGAGCTTTGGGTTTACACCGAAGCCCAACGGAACATATACAAGAGTTTGTGGGAGGCGGGTATTGTGACTGAGGCTGCATATGAAGAGGCGCGAGTGAAAGCGCGGGAGGCTCGCGTTAATTGAGGATATGATGCGACGACGCCAGAAGACAATGGTGGCTCGAACGCCGAAGGAGAACTTCCCGGAGATGGCAGTGGAGAGGGTGTCGATGATGATGCAGAGTAGAGGGATAGTGATATTGATCCGTTTTCCATTTGTTGTTTTCTTCCCAATTTTTCGTTCATAGTCGATTGTCGTTGTTCCTTTCTTCTTTTTTCCCTTTGTTGTTTTTTTCTTTTTTTTAGACTGTTGACTTGGGTCTTATGTAATCCGCAACCATTTGCGCAGAGACTTTGTATAAAGGAGAATTTTTCGTTGTTATTTGTCTTGTATTCTACTGTTGTTTTCGTTTGGTGTGATTTTGGTGCGAGATAGATTCCCGTATGGCAAGTCCCGGTCTCTTGCCCTTTCTGATGATCCTTGGCCTTGGGAATATTTCGCACTATCTCATTGGCGATGTCTTATGGCCTTAAAGGATGTTCGCCGAATTAGTAACCCGTCTTCGTTCGATCGAGGTCGAACTCTCCTCTTGGGCGAAGGCCCTTGGCCTTCAAGGGTGTTATTTCAAACTTATCGAAATAGTAACCCGTCGTCGATCGATCGAGATCGAACTCTTCTTTTTTGGCGAATGACCTTGGCCTTAAAGGGTGTTATTTTGAACTTATCGAAGTAGTAACCCGTCGTCGTTCGATCGAGGTCGAACTTCTTCTTTTTGGCGAAGGCCCTTGGTCTTAAAGGGTGTTATTTCGAATTTATCGAAATAGTAACCCGTCGTTGTTCGATCGAGGTCGAACTTCTTCTTTTTTGGTGAAGGCCCTTGGCCTTAAGGGTGTTATTTCGAACTTATCGAAATAGTAACCTGTCGTCGCTCGATCGAGGTCGAACTCTTCTTTATTGGTGAACTTATCGAAATAGTAAAGCCCTTGGCCTTAAAGGGCGTTATTTCGAACTTATCCAAATAGTAACCCGTCGTCGTTCGATCAAGGTCGAACTTCTTCTTTTTAGCAAAGGCCCTTAGCCTCAAAGGGTGTTATTTCGAACTTATCAAAATAGTAACCCGTCTTCATTCGATCGAGGTCGAGCTCTTCTATTTTGTCGAAGTCCCTTGGCCTTAAAGGGTGTCATTTCGAATTTATCGAAATAGTAATCCGTCGTCGTTCGATCGAGGTCGAACTTCTTCTTTTTTGGCGAAGGACCTTGGCCTTAAAGGGTGTTATTTCGAACTTAGCGAAATAGTAATTCGTCGTCGTTCGATTGAGGTCGAACTTTTCTTTTAAGGCGAAGTCCCTTGGACTTAAAGGATGTTTTTTCGAACTTATCAAAATAGTAACCTGTCGTCGTTCGATCGAGGTCGAACTTCTTCTTTTTGGCGAAGGACCTTGGCCTTAAAGGGTATTATTTAGAACTTATCAAAGTAGTAACCCGTCATCGTTCGATCGATGTCGAACTTCTTCTTTTTGGCGAAGGCCCTTGGCCTTAAAGGGTGTTATTTCAAACTTATTGAAATAGTAACTCGTCATCGTTCGATCGAGGTCAAACTCTTCTTTTTTGGCAAAGGCCCTTGGCGTTAAAGGGTGTTATTTCAAACTTATCGAAATAGTAACCTGTCGTTGTTCGATCGAGGTCGAACTTCTTCTTTTTGGCGAAGGCCCTTGGCCTTAAAGGGTGTTATTTCGAACTTATCGAAATAGTAACCCATCGTCGTTCGATCGAGGTCGAACTCTTCTTTTTTGGCGAAGGCCCTTGGCCTTAAAGGGTGTTATTTAGAACTTATCAAAATAGTAACCCGTCGTCGTTCGATCGAGGTCGAACTTCTTCTTTTTGGGAAGGCCCTTGGACTTAAAGGGTGTTATTTCGAACTTATAGAAATAGTAACCCGTCGTCGTTCGATCGAGGTCGAACTTCTTCTTTTTAGCGAAGGCCCTTGGCCTTAAAGGGTGTTATCTCGAACTTATCGAAATAGTAATCCGTCGTCATTCGATCGAGGTCGAACTCTTCTTTTTGGAGAAGGCCCTTGGCCTTAAAGGGTGTTATTTGGAACGTATCGAAATAGTAACCCGTCGTCGTTCGATCGAGGTCAAACTTCTTCTTTTTGGAAATGTCCCTTGGCCTTAAAGGGTGTTATTTCAAACTTATCAAAATAGTAACCCGTCGTCGTTCGATCGAGGTCGAACTTCTTCTTTTTGGCGAAGGCCTTAATGGGTGTTATTTCGAACTTATCGAAATAGTAACCCGTCGCCGTTCGATCGATGTCGAACTTCTTCTTTTCGGCGAAGGCCCTTGGCCTTAAAGGGTGTTATTTGGAACTTATCGAAATAGTAACCCGTCGTCGTTCGATCGAGGTCAAACTTCTTCTTTTGGCGATGACCCTTGGCCTTAAAGGGTGTTATTTCAAACTTATCGAAATAGTAACCCGTCGTCGTTCGATCGAGGTCGAACTTGTTCTTTTTGGCGAAGGCCCTTGGCCTTAAAGGGTGTTATTTCGAACTTTTCGAAATAGTAACCCATCGCCGTTCGATCGAGGTCGAACTCCTCTTGTTTGGCGAAGGCCCTTGGCCTTGAAGGGTGTTATTTCGAACTTATCGAAATAGTAACCCGTCTCGTTCGATCGAGGTCGAACTTCTTCTTTTTGGCGAATGCCCTTGGCCTTAAAAGGGTGTTATTTCGAACTTATCGAAATACTAACCCGTCGTCGTTCGATCGAGGTCGAACTTCTTCTTTTTAGCGAAGGCCCTCGTCCTTAAAGGGTGTTATTTTGAACTTATCTAAATAGTAACCCGTCATCATTCTTTCAAGGTCGAACTTCTTCTTTTTGGCGAAGGCCCTTGGCCTTAAAGGGTGTTATTTCGAACTTATTGAAATAGTAACCCGTCGTCGTTCGATCGAGTTCGAACTTCTTCTTTTTTGGCGAAGGCCCTTGGCCTTAAAGTGTATTATTTCGAACTTATCGAAATAGTAACCCGTCTTCGTTCGATCGAGGTCGAACTCTTATTTTTTGGCGAAGGCCCTTGACCTTAAAGGGTCTTATTTCAAACTTATCGAAATAATAACCCGTCGTCGTTCGATCGAGGTCTAACTTCTTCTTTTTGGCGAAGGCCCTTGGCCTTAAAGGGTGTTATTTCGAACTTACCAAAATAGTAACCCGTCATCGTTCGATCGAGCTCGAACTCTTCTTTTTTAGCGAAGGCCCTTGTCCTTTGAGGGTGTTGTATCGAACTTATCAAAATAGTACTCGTCGTCAGTCCCAGTATTGGAGAGCCAGATATTTTCTGGGAGAGTCCAGTTTGTTTGACATTGCTTGCATCATGGGGTGTAACGTTGGAGAATACGAAACGTTGCTATTTCGCTTAGGTTCGTTTTGCGCATACATTGTAGTTTCCTTGTCTGACTTCTGCTTCCGGCTTGGAAGTGTTACCGGGGGGCAGTGTTTCGGTTATTTTGTAGTAGTTTTTCGTTCTTTAATGAGATGTTTCTTTACTCGCTCGTCCGCGCGGCCTTTGTGTTCCTTCTTAAGCGAAGAGCAGAAGGTGAGTTAAAGTGATACTTTCCTTGCCCCTACCCATCGGTCCAGTGGGGGAGAACAGGTTGGTAATGTTGTTCGTCTTGTTTGGCATTTCGATGGTTGATGGGGCGAAGATTTCTAGTGATTCTACTCGGCTCTCCTCCCTTACCGTGCCGTGCTTTTGTCTCACGTGGTTTGGGTTTCCCTTCGCACTCTTTTCGGTGGGTGATCGTATTTCTTGTCTTTGATCTGGGAGAGACTAGGAAATTTCAGTAAGAAATCCCCACAGACGGCGTCAAATTGTTTGGCTCAAAAGATATCGAAACCTTGTTGAACAAATCAATCAAAGAAAATGAAGGGTAAATCTTAGTCAGACATAATAAATTCCAGATCAAAGAACTAATAGTATGGATTGTATATAGGATGAAAAGATATAAACGATCTTATTGAAATTCAACATTGTGACTCCCATCGATCGATGGGGGAGATAGCTTTACATGTTCTTCTGTAGATTACTTCTTTCCTATCAAGATTACAAGAAGAGAACTTGGAGAGAGAAAGGGGGGAGAAGCCTCCTTTAATCGAAGGTTTTCCCTTATTATACATAGTCAAGACACTCTTGCCATTTACTTGGTCCGACGCTCTCTCTCCTCCAGTATGTCTTGGTCGTCCCTTTGGGCATTGCTCTTTCCAACTCGACGGGTATCGGGAAAAGGATGTAGAGTGGGCTATGTTATCTTTTACTGCCCGGTCACTTAGGCGGGACGTTGGTCAGTTCGACCGTGACGGTCAGATTTTAACCAATACACATAAATATTGTAATTTGTAAAGTAAAAGAAAACTAGTATTAGAATTAAATAGATGCCTAAAATTTAACAAATAATAATTGATGCCTATTTTTTAAATTATAATTTGCATGGATTTGGTATATAAGCAATATTCAGCGTGCTGATAAGATCGGATTCCCATTACATACAGAAAGTGAAAAAGGCCAAGACAAAGCATGAGAAGAATAGATAAATAAGATGAAAAACAAAGCATTTGCTTCCTTTTTTACTCTGATTGGCTCTGTTTTTCATATCTAGAGTTCCAAAAGCTACATTTGTTTTCATTTGCTTTTTGTCGAGGTTATCGTAAGATTCATGCCCTTCTTCACGTCTTTTAAAACAGTGGCAAAAAGCAGGATTTTGTCACGATCCGAATTTCCCACCATCGGAAGTCGTGATGGCGCCTACTATCGGAGCTAGGCAAGCCAAACATTTAAAACATTTTCGGATAACAACATAACAACAATAAAGTAACGAATCTTTAAATAAATACGGAAGTCTTTTAAAACATAAATAACTGAAAACCATAAGTGCGGAAGTCTGAAACATATATCTACCCAGAGTCTGGTGTCACTAGCTCACGGACTACTATAGAATGCTAAAAACAAGTCTGAAAGGAAATACATAGTGTTTGTTCGATACAAGGTAAACAAGCTAAATCATAGAAGGGACTTCGGCCTGCGAACGCCTGCTAGGCTACCTCGTGAGTCCCCGGACTGAAGACAGCTCCCGGAAATCCTACTGCTGCGGTCCAAAAGCTGCTCCCTGATCTGTGCACAAAAATGCACAGAGTGTAGCATCAGCACAACCGACCCCATGTGCTGGTAAGTGCCTGGCCTAACCCCGGCGAAGTAGTGACGAGGCTAGACAGGACCTACCAAAAACAACCTGTACAGATATATATACATATACAAGAGCAACGGAAATAATAACAGAAGATATCAAGTAAAGCTGGGAAGGGGGCATGCTCGGGGATAACAAATGAAGACGAATTATTCGAAATAACAGCAGAACTACTCCGGGTTTTCCAGGATATATATAGTGGACGGCGTGCCACACGATCCCATATCATAATACATAAGTGGTCGGCGTGTCATACGATCCCATTTCATAACATATATAGTGGTCGGCGTGCCACACGATCCCATTTCATAATATATAAGTGGACGACGTGCCACACGATCCCATTTCATAATATATAAGTGGACGGCGTGCCACACGATCCCATATTATAGTTCAAAATATCTGACTTTGTAAAGAAGACCCCATTAGGGGAATTCGTCAACCTAACACTTTAACCCGGCAAGGGTACAGCTAACAGCCCAAATATCCCGGCAAGGGAGAGTACATAATAAGAGTCTACACGTCCCGGCAAGGGAATAATCACAACACATCATCTTTTACATCACTTCTTTCTCAACTATCACATTCTTGTTCGAGCCAACACTCCAAAACATACCAATCACAATTCTTCCTCAACCGTTCACATTATATGAAATTTATCGATTAAACAAGGTAGTAGAGTCACATCATTCGAATTAAAAGCAGTTAAGACTCATGGTCATGCTAGACTCCGGTGCATAGACAACCGTCACCATGCCTATACACCGTACTCCACATTTAGCAATTAGCAAATAGCATCCTAATCCTATTCCCTCAAGCCAAGGTTAGAACAAACACTTACCTCAGTCCAAGAATAGCAATCAACCCTCAAATACCGCCTTTCCTCTACAATCCGACTCTAAAATAATGGTATCTAGTCATAATTAGTTCAATAATATCAATAAGGGCTCAAAAACATAATCTCATAGCCTAGAAATGAAATTCCTATCATTCTTCCAAAAACACCAAAATTCAACACCGGTCCCACATGGTCCAAACACGAGGCTCGGACCAAAACCCAATCACCCATAACCCCACGAGTTCAAATATATAATTTGTTTTAAGATTCGACCCCAAATTGAGGTTGAATCACCCAAAAATTCTCAAAAACCTAACTCTACCCAAAATCCTTAATTTCTACTTTGATTTCAGGATTTAGGCTTAGAAACTTGCTAATTAATGAAGGAAAAGTGAAGGAAATAAGTGGAAAATTACTTACTCAAGTGGTCTTGAAGATTGGGGGCTTTAATGGCTTCCTAAAGCTTGGGAGAGAAGAGGGTTCGTGAGAAAATGCCTTAGTCCCGAAACTATTCTGTTTTGAACATTTTAAAAAAAATCACTGGGCGAAAATGCCCTTCGCGTTCGCGGAAAGAGGCCGCGTTCGTGAAGGGTTAATTCAACGGACTATCGCGTTCGCGATGGGGAGGTTGCGAACGCGAAGAGAAAGACTGGGGGGGTCCAGGGAATGCACTACGCGAACGCGTGGAGAGACTCGCGAACGCGGTGAGGGGGGAACTGTGACTACGCGAACGCGTGAATTAGTACGGGAACGCGGAACGGATGGAACTAAAGCTACGCGAACGCGGGAGTAAGTTCGCGAACGCGAAGAAGGGGGACACCAACGCACTGCGAACGCGGGACTGGGACCGCGTCGCGAAGAACAAAATGACTGTGTAAAAATTGCAGCAAAATCTGACCCTTCCTAAGTGCAAAAACACCCCGAACCACTTCCGATTCACTCCCGAGCCCTCGGGGCTCCTAACCAATCACATACACTAACTCAATAACATCTTACGAACTTACTCGAGCGATCAAATCGCCAAAATAACATCAAAATCAAGGAATCAAGCATCAAAATCATCATTTTTCATTTCGAACTTCTTAAACTTCTAACTTTAGATATTTAGGTCCGAAACACGTCAAATGACGTCCGATTCCGACCAAACTTCACAGAAAGCGCTTAACACATATTTAAGACTTGCACCGGGCGTCGGAACCAAAATACGAGCCCGATACCATAGTCTTTTAATAAATTTTCATTTCCATTTTCCTTAAGAATTTCAGAAAAACAATTTCAGAGAAAAATTCATTTCTTGGGCTCTCGACCTCGAAATTCGACTCCGGGCATATGCCCGAGTCCCATATTTTTCTACAGACCCTCCGGGTCCGTTTACCAAAAAAGTTGACCAAAGTCAACTTTAGCAATATTAATATCAAAATTCTTCAAATTTTTCACAAAGTTCACATATTTCAACATAACAGCTTTCCGGCTTCGCGCCCGGACTGCGCACGCAAATCGAGGCAACTAAAAGTGAGGTTTTCAAGGCCTCGGAAGCACGTAAATAGGGAGAAATCCGGTGATGACCCTTTGGGTCGTCACAGATTTTTACCGTAAAAATTCAAAAAAAAAAAAAAACGCTTAAAGAAACTAAAGAAATTCAACATCTAATATACATTATATAAAAAATTTAATCTTATATACACAATGGAGTTTTCGGGCGAAGGGAGTTCAATTGAACCCCTTCCCACCCACGCAGTGGCGAAGCCAGAAATATTTATAAGGATGTTTAAACTTGAAAGAAGCAGAAAAAAAATTCCGACAAAAGGTATTTAATATATGTTTTATATCTCTAGAATCAATATTTTACTTATATACACAATATAATTTTTCATATTTTTTCAGCGAAAGGTGGTCAGTTGACTACCCTTTGCTATAGGTGGCTTCGCCCATGCACTCACGTAGCTTTGCCCCTGCCTCTAATCGAGGCAGATTCGTAATCTTGTTTTTTTTCCTTTCTATCTTTGCATATTTCGTAGCATTTTACTTGAACTTTTCGATGCCCTTCATTTCCAGTGTTTGGCATCTTAGATTCTGGAAAATCAAAAGGGAAAATAAATTCTCTAGCTCATTTATGAACAGAGTCATGCATTTTAATTAAGAAATATAACTCAACACCTTGGCTATCAACCAAATGTATGAAATGTCCGACTTGAATCCAGATTGATTCTTGCAATTGGAATAAAAATTAAAGTAATAACATGATATACAAAGTATAAAAATAAAAAAAATTCCTTATCCATATTAAGCAATAGAATTCAAATTTCT
Source organism: Nicotiana attenuata (assembly GCF_001879085.1). NCBI lineage: Eukaryota > Viridiplantae > Streptophyta > Magnoliopsida > Solanales > Solanaceae > Nicotiana > Nicotiana attenuata. The sequence goes on from NW_017670239.1 coordinate 1,636,147, forward strand.
CTGTTAAGATTTCAAACTTTTTCAACTTCGATAAAGATTGACATCGGGTTCATATTCTTAATGTACATATCTCCAAGAAAATGGGTGGTATGATCTGCCGCCGAAAGATAATATACTTAAAGTCTTAATAACTAAATTAATTAGTAGTATTCTCAAAGATTAAGTGACAATGATAAATGTGACACTTATCTTGCTTTTGTCTTAAGTTATTTATCTCTTTTTAATTGGACAACAATCCTTACGTGGATGGTTGATTTTACTACTTTTTTACATATCTTTTTTCATTTTTCAAGTTAAAGAATGAAATAAAGTTATTCTAGTATAACTACCAAAGAATGTGGTGCTGCGGATGTGCTGCTCCTCCCTTAACCAGAAGTCTCGAGTTCGAGCCCTGAATATGGAAAGATCATTGATAGGGAGCGCTTCCCCTCGAATGGGGCCTTACCCGGTGCGAATCCGGATATAGCCAGACTCCAGTGCGTATATCGAACACTAAATTGGAAACCAAAAAAAAAGAAATTATTCCAGTGTAGAATATATTTTGATCGAGAATATAGAACTTTCTTAATTCTTGTTCTTACCTTACATGGCATCTTTAACAAAAGTCTTTCAGAATTAGCTTACTATGGAATCTATTGCCAGACAAAAATGAATCACGTTTGTATAAACTTAAACAATAAAATCTAACTAAAAATACCCTTTGCACTAGGAAATATTCTTCTACTAGAATATTATGAATATTATGCTCTTCATCTTCTCATAAACAAGAAAATTAGTAACTTTCGCTGTTATTCTCTTGCAATATTCTTTACTTTATGAAGCCAAACAAACACATGAAAAATGACTCGATCGAAAAGATAAAGAAAGAATTCATAGAGGTATCCTCCTTTACCTTTCCAGTGCTATATTTTCATCTTTTACGTTTCATCTTTTCACGGATAGGAGGAAAAAAAACGTTCGATCACAAATGTAGAAAACACTCTAGGTGTGTTTGGTACAAAGGAAAACATTTTCCGGAAAATACTTTCTAATTTTTCATGTTTGATTGGCTTAAATGTTTTGGAAAGTATTTTTCTCATGAACTCATTTTTCTCTAATTGGAGGAAAATGTTTTCCAAATCAAGAGAAGGGAAAACATTTTTCAAACTCTTTCTCAAACTTTCTCATCCTCACCAACCCACCCCGCCCCCTCTCCAAAAAAAGGTTTTTTTTTTTTTTAAATTTTAGTTTTTTCGTTACCACCCACCCTACAACCCCCCCCCCCCGAAAAAATATATTTTTGAAATATATTTCAGTTTTAATTTTTTTATTTATCAATTTAAAAGTTCAAAATTATGAGTTCGGAGGTTTATATGTTTGGAAGTTTACGGGTTCATGTTTAATATATCTAAATATATTAAACATATAGGTCCGCCTCCTTAAAATCCTAGGTCCGCCTCTATTTTTTTCTCACAGAAAAGACTAACATATTTGATCATATGGTACGAAACAAGCAAGATGCTTGCATTAAAGAGGAGTGTGACATTAGACCCAACTATTGAAAATTGTGATTTTGGTTTTTCAAAAGAGTTTAGGTACTGTATATTGACAGTGGAGAAAAAAAAAACAGTTTCAAATTTAACCATCTTACACTTTGAATACACAATGGGAACAAATGACTATAATGTTGCTAATTCTTCAGAATCTCGTAGTTATTTCTTTCTTGCATATGCACGCCACATGGACAGCTATGGAAATCTGCTTTATTTTGACCTTTCAATATTAATACCAAATTTTAACGTTGTGAAACTTTACCACCAAAGGATGTGTAGTGGATGAAACTGTTTTTCCTTTAATTAGAGGTTCCGAGTTCGAGCCCTGAACATGGAAAAATCCTTGATAGGGAGCGTTTTCCCCCGAATGGGGCCCTATGCCGCACAAATCCTGATATAGTCGTGATCCAATACGGATACCGAACACCGGACGTGGGAAAAGTGATGTCTTTGTCCTCTACTCACTTCCATTTTTCTGTCATATAATTATATGTAGCTAATTAGATTTTTCAACGGTTTTGTTGCCTCTTGTGATGTTGCGTTGTGTTTGGCAGGATGTTCTTATTCTTGAGCATTTATTGACAAGTAGACCTAACTATAGCTATTGCACAGTCACTATAGCCTATAGGTATGAACTTATCATCAGTCAAAACATAAAAGAAAACTATTTAATTTAGTAATAGACATTAAACTAAAGGATTGTTGTGTTATAATTAGTGCTAATAGTTTCATTTCCTTTGTTTTTTTTTTTTTTTTATAAGTTTACTACAAAAAGATCCATATATTTTGAAAATACTGATCAAGGGCATTTTTCTCATATTGTAAATCACGAGTTCCACTCTGGTACGAAAATGAAGTATAATTTTGGTCTAAGAAATTCTCATTGGACCAAGAAGCTTTTGTTAATGCTAAACATATATGCCTTTTGACTTTATTAAGGATATTTCACAATATTATAATCAGAGACATTGCCGTTGCTTTGTCAATACGAAAACAAAGTGCAAAATCTAATCGAATTTGTGCATTATCCATTACTACCAACATAATCAAACAGAAAATAAGCCAAAGCTCATCAGAATTGAGAAGCACTATAAAATAAGATTTAATTGCTACACTATTTCGTTTTGCCATATAATCATACATGGTTAGAAAAATAAATCAATCAAATATCCTATTGTTGATGCCATGTTGAAGTTTGATTGTGTTATGACTATTATTCGAGTACCTAAATGTTCAATTAATGCCTCCAAACAAAGCCTTTTGTCCTCTTAGAGTCGGGAGAAATTTAAAAATAATCAGATTTACAAGTAGTCGTTCAAAAATAGACCAATTTTAAAAGCAATCGAAATTTAACCACTTTTCATGTAAAGATAAATTTGAACGAAAACACTATTCAAAATCTGAAAAAATACTCCAGCATAATATACTGGAGTTCCAATATAATATACCGGTCTAGCATAATATACTGGAGTGGAGCACCGGTGCCCAGTCTCCAGTATATTATACTGGAGCCAGCAAAGTATATTATGCTGGACCGGTCTCTGTTGCAGCAAAATAATGGTTATTTTTCATTGACTTGGTAAACACTGGCTATTTTGAATGACCAGTCCGAAAACTGGCTAGACCGTGCTATTTTTACCTTAGAGTCGTGTGCACCTCTTTGAAAAATTTCTATAATAGTGTTTCTGGCTTTATCCAATGGCCTAAGAATTCATCATTTAACATAAGTTGTAGACTAGCTAAGTTACAAAGAAGGCCTTTTTTGTATTATGATACTCTGAAGTGTCGCCAATAAGGCCAAGATACATTATTGTTTTATTTTTTTGATTTTTAAGTAAACATCATTTATTTCCCTCAGAAAAAGACATTATTTTTCTAAGAAAACACCACATACCCATTTTCAAATGATATTCTTTTTGAGGTTTTTTCCTATCTATACCATATATAAAACTTTATTACAAAAAATGTGCATAGTATCTAAATTACACGCCTAGTCCACATTTTTCGTACAATTTCTGTACCATTTGTTTAATACACGATTAATTGGGCAGAATCTTCCATAATTAACGCGCTAAAATCAGGAAAAAATCTTGCGATTGATTGAGTCTACATTAAAATTCTGCCTTAATCACATGCGAAAAGCAGGAAGCCATTATGAAAGTAAATATTCTTCCAGATATTTTCCACCATTGATAGCCATTAAAAAGCTTGAAAGCTTTGAATTCAAATTTGGGTTTTCAAAAATCATTATTTGTTTGGATTGGGTGTTGTTGAAAATAATCGGGAATATGCTTTGGAGTTTATATCTCAACTTTGAGGGGTTTTGGTGAAGATTAGACTTGGTTTTGACTGAATTTCAAATTGAAACTCGAAGAAGAAGAAGAAAAGACATATTGCAGAAATTGTAGATAAATTGTAGATTATTTGTATTCTGATTGTAGATGCTTTATTTTCTGTTTTTACAAATAAAAAACGGCTAAAACTTCTACAAATCTTCTGAAAAAAGCAATTATGTCAAAAATCACAATTATACCACAATTGGAAGGGAATTGGGATATAAAAATTTAATGTACCCAGTTTGTAGATATTTTGTAGATAAATTGTAGATTATGTGTATTCTAATTGTAGGTGCTTTGTTTTCTGTTTTCACAAATCAAAAACGACTAAACTTCTACAAATCTTCTGCAAAAAACGCAATTATGTCGAAAATGTCAATTATGCGCTACAATTGAAATGGGAATTGGGAGATTAAAATTCAATGTATCCAGTTTGTAGATATTTTGTAGATAAATTATAGATTATTTGTATTCTGATTGTAGATGCATTGTTTTCTGTTTTCACAAATCCAAAACGACTAAAATTTTTACAAAATCTTCTGCAAAAAACAGTCTACAATGTATCTACAATTTTTCTACAATTATAAACTGTAGAAAATCACAACTAAAAATAATCTACAAAATTAAGACAGTTGTTTGCCGCCTGGTGTAGCACTTCCTCCAGCATCTACATCGTGCATTTGCTTTGTTCTCATCTCGGCACAGATTTGTCTAGGAGATGAACTGTGAGTAGTAGGTTCCAAATGTATGTAGCTACATATAAACGAATAAAATGCGGCTCCAACTGTTGCAACAAATCTCCAATTTCAGAATTTTGAAAAGAAAAAAAAATTTAAAGCGCATCTCAACACCAATGCCAAATAAATCTAAAGTAATTCAAACTCCGAAAATCTTAAACTAATTTTAAAGTATAATGAAAATGCATTCTGAATCACGCACAAACTGTATCACAAATATCTTTATACACAAATCTATATTGAAAAAGAAAAAAATAGAGATTTAGAGAGAGAAGGAGATATGAGAGATGTACGTTTTTTTCAACCGCCGAGAACCTTATGGACGGGTCTTTCCCTGCCAAAGAGACGATAGATCTTAGCCTTGGCGGCCTCGACTGGCGATAATTTAGGAGAGAGAAAGTGAGGGATTAGTACTGAAAAAAAACGGAAATGCTTTAATTAAGGAGTAGAAAATATCTCATTAATTATAACCTTAATTAGATATGGTATAGAAATGATAATTTGGTATATTAAATATAATTTACTCAAACCTTAAACATGTAGGGTAAAAAGATTTCCTATGTGGGATAGGAATGTAAAAATTCCATTCTTTTTTGTCTTAATTACCATAAATACTTACAATTTTAGGGTTAAAGACGGCTATGTCTATGCAAGCAACACTTGTTTATTTACTCCCTAGTCGTTGTTACCTAACAGGAACTGATGAGTTCGTGACGGATAATACAACTCTTTTTTGCAAAAGATAAAATGACAGTAGAGCAACTTTTTATGTCCCTGCCGGCCTGCCCATGTTAATTGTGAAAAAAGTATAAATTTCCTTTTACAGCATTTCTATTAATAGAGAATTCACCTAAATAGGCACTCATCCAACCGCTTAAACTATAAATCACTAGCAAATACATAATATGTATAATCCATGTATAATATATAAATCACCGTATATAATCAGTATATAATCTATGCGTACCGAATAAAAAATATAGACAATGAATCTAACTGGCTATTTGTGTAAAGATCCCTTACTACTATTACGGGCCCAACATGATGGAACGATAGTTATGTTCACAAAGAAAAATTTTATTTTGTGTCTCATACAACTGACACTAGTTGTATGAGGCAACTTTTTATCTCACAATTTTGTGGACCCACAATTTTGTGGACCCAAAAGTGTAAGATTAGGGTCCACAAATTTGTGAGACAAAAAGAAGTCTCATATAACTAGTGTCAGTTGTAAGAGACACAAAATAAAACTTCTGGGTTCACAAATGACCTTGAAAGGAGCTGATGTTGAATATTTAACCTTTGGGACAGGTCATCTGACCAATGGGCAAAACTTGTTATGGCTTGGTGACCTATGGCAAAGGCCCAAAGTTAAATACCACCCTTTATGGTGTCATGTTTCTATCATTTTTGGGACAAGTGCACAAATAACTATTTTCAGGGATGCTATTATTGATTAGCCAATACTTATTTTGTCCTGAGTTTTTAAACTAAAAATCTTAGCTTCTGGACAATTCATAACAATTCTTGTATTTCTAACGGAACAGAAACAGAAAGAGTTCCCTTTGGCAGAAACAATGCAAAAGGATTACAAATGAGTTAGTATTTTCTTCTATTTGCAAAATCAAAGAGAAATTTCTGTATTGCAATTTGATCCAAAATTAGTTCAGAGTTGAAATGTCATCATAGCTCATGCAATTTTCTAATACTTCAACTTATCAAGAGAACATAGCTTTGCATCAAATTTACAAATTGTCAGAAAAATGGTGACTTCTTTTCCATCTAAAATGGTAAAGTGATTGCTGTTCCATGCAAAATCAGCCAGAAAGAGTCAAGCTTCTTTATCAAGAAATACCTTTTTGAAATCCTCAAATGCAAATGAACCTCAACAAATTCCATTGTGTAGCCAAGTTTGCAGCTGAATTATTTGGTCCGCTATCTTTCTATCTATCTACTTGGATTAGATAATGGTTCTAGTTTATCCTGCAAGCTCCGGGCAACAACTATGGCAAACGCTATAGCTAATCATTGATTATCACATAAGGCTGCAGAAAAAATATTCCTATGAAATTCAGTAACAACACAATCTTTTTTCCTTCTTAAAGCAAGTTTAAAAATACTTCCACAGAAAGATATAATAAGGAATCAGAACATTAATATACTTTCATTTTCAAGAGTTTGGAGATACAACAGCTAAAGGGAAATAAATACGAACTCAAGCAAGAAAGTTTTTACTGTCCATTCAAACCTAAAGATTAATTGCAGATCAACTCACTCTCTTTTCTTTCAAAATAGATGTACGAAAACTGCAATATCAGAGCTAATATTTCCAACTCCTTTTTACAGTTGAGACCAACTTAAGGCATGAATAAGTTAAGACCAATGGAGATAAAAACCATATCAGAAATCACTTGAAAGTGATATAAAATGTAGTAATTGAAGAGAAAATGTCTCTAGGTGAATCATCCTTTCTAACTAAGCTTAATTTGGAATCTAAAGTGCTACTTCACTTCTTTCCTTAATCACTTTTAAAGCTGTTTTTAAAGCAGAACAAAGCACTCATTCGAAGGTTAGTCTACTACTAACCAGCTTGTTAGAATTTGATTTTTATGCTTTTTAATAATTTCATTTCTATATCAACACAGAATCATATAAAAAAAATTACAGAATAAGAGAGTAGCCACTGCCATAAGTTTGAACATAACTCACGTCAACTATTTCAAGAGTTTGCATTGAATCTATTGATCGATTAATGACAGGTGGGTTTTATCCTCCAATAATTCTCTTAGCAGCATCAACTAATGTTGCATGAATACTTTTTTTCTTTTCCCGATATGACTCCGGTGTGGGCTTATCAGAACCTACATATAGTTTTCCATAATCTAAGAAAGAAGATAACTTCAACATTCAGACTTCAGAAGTTGCAACTTTTATCCATGCTTATGAGTCATGACAACCATAAACGGCTAGTTGATCTAAGAAAAAAAAATCATGATTGCAAGCTGATGATTAGAAGGGGAAAAAAAAAAGATCCAGAAGTAATGAGGCCAACAAAGAGAAAAGAAAATCTGATAAAAATTACTCCCTCCGGTTCACAATAAGTGTCCAATTTACTTTTTCATTTTGGTTCAAAATAAGTGTCTAGTTATGTAATCAAGAAAGAATTCAATTTGTTTTTACAAAATAACCCCTATGTACATATCCCTAAAAGTTTTCTTACTCCTCACATTAAATGTTTAATTAGGGGTAGTTTAGTCAAAGTAGGTATTTTTGTATAGAATTTAGTATTTTCTTAATGGACGTGCTAAAAGTAAATTGGACACTTATTGTGAACCGGAGGGAGTAGCTATTAACTAACAGAAAAGTATAACATAAAAAGATAAAGCCTTATATACTTACCCAAAACATGATTGTATCATCTGGATTCAAAAAGATGATTATGACAAATATATGAATGTTTATCTCCTGCTTGCTAAGTTCCTCTCATTTAGTTCCAGCTGCGGAAGTTCTTTCACACCTCGAACATAATGGTTAAACAGAAAAAGAAAAAAAGTAAGTTGATGACATTCTGAATTTGCTGGAAAAAGAAGACTGAACAAATTCTTCATGAATCACCTATCGAGGAGATTCATTTATTAGTCAGGCAATTCTACAAACTCCTCAATCAAAATAAGAAAGCATGTTGACACAACGTACTCAGTTGATATTCTTGTCTCCAAAAATCTCACTTATCATTGCACTCTTGATAAAAGAAATTGGAATCTAATATCTAAAGGATTCATAGTAGAACTGCAATCATGTGCAGAGGTAAGCTAAAATTATTTATTTATTTATTTTGGTAACGATGGTGTCCGGGCTAGCTTGTGCACACCTCGACTAATTCCATTGGATACCTGCTACCTCCCACCAGCACAAACACCGATAACTTTGTCCTCCAAGCTTAAACAAATGAGAATAAATAACCTAGTGTGTTTGTCTCCACTGGAATTTGAACCTGAGACCTCATGGTTCTCCACCCACTTCATTGACAACTGGGCTACACCCTTGGGTGCTTTTCATTGTAGACAGGGATTATCTGCAGAGATTAGCTACAATTATAACATGTAGTATACAAATACTAAAGTAAAAACCGTCTATATGACACCAAAAGCTCCAGGTTATGGCATACCATTTGCCGGAGATGTAAAGATCTATGTTTTATCCCTCTTTGTTCTGCATCTTGGCTGGTGGTCTTGAATACTGAGTTTAAGCTTTTAAACAACCTTTTCCACAACACAACCAAAACAGCATTAAGAAAGAAAGTTATAATCTTTTCTGATTTATTCCGCATGAGTATTATGTCTTTTCCAGTTATGTGATAGTAAAAGGTCAGAAAGTTTGTCTTTGAAGATCATGTAGGTGCATTTATCCAATAATTCCTGCAAGCAATCTCCTCAAATAAACAAAGGAACGTCCCAATTCAAATTGTTGGGCCCGTTCTTAACACATCTAGTACATATATAAATATGATAAGAGAGTAACTAACTGAACCAATTTCTTCTTTTCTTTTTGAATTTAGAGAATATGCATTGCTCAAATCAATTAAGTAGAAGATGGCTCACTTTTTAAACCTTTATCACTCACAACCACAGCAAATTAATAGCACGAATTTTTAGATGGAATATGAATCCACTTACATAAGTTCCTGTTCACAGCAACATGACTTTGAAAGATGTATCACAAAGAAAAAGGTTTTAACACATACCCAATAAATACACACCATCAACCAGGAATACCTTCATATTGCATCTAAACAAATGATATTGTCTTAAAGGATGAATAAAAAATTAGTTTACACAAATTGGAAATCAAAGAGTAAGTACACCAAATAGATAAGATAAACAATAAAGGAATATTTGTTAATGATGCCACATGCAATCTTCCTTTAACATAAAGAATCATTTGTTCAGTAGCACTTTTAAGTTCCCAGCCATATAGTCTTAGAAGCAGGACAAACTTCGTGACCATGTATCATATGAGATTATGTGGAGTCATGCATCTAACTAAGGATTTTCCTTAAAAGCAAAGGCTATTCCACATGTAAAATAAAAGACGCAAATTACAGGAGGAGGCAACATATGTGACACGATAAGATCAGATGAGACCAGCATCATGTGATTCTTAATTTAGCTTCCTTGATAATTTAACAATAGTAATAACGAAAATAATAGGGGCAAAATGATAATAAAACAAGAAGCTAATTGTAATGCATCGTCCTATTCAGTCAAACTATGATAGGAATCTTTCCGCATGTTAGTATACAAAAGATGTCTCTAACTAGATTAACACAAAAGATTTACCTGCAATTTATGTGGCTAACATGTTGTGAACTAATTCCTTCAAGTCTTTTAAACTGCAATCTGGCACTCTTTCCATCCCCCTCTTCTTCATCATCTCCTTTGTTTGAGCTACTTCATCCCAACGACCGGCTGCAGCATAGATGTTGACCAGCAATAAATAATACTGAAAATTCTCGGGATCTTGTTCAAGTAACTTATTTGCAATTTGTTCTCCTACAATTACATCTCCTCTAAAACGAGTTGAGCCAAGCAATTCAGACCACAATGAGGATTCCAGTGGCAAATTGCTCTCTATCGAAATGTTCTTTAGTATTTGGAGTGCCTCTTGCATTAGACCAACATGTGCTAGAAGATTAGCCATGCACCAATAATGTACGAAATCGGGCTTCACACCAAACACATTGCTCATGTCGCCAAAGTGTGTTCTTGCTTCTGTTAGCAGTCCTTCACGGGCACAAGCGCATAAGACACCAACAAAAGTGATTTCATCTGGAAGAACACAATCCCCATCAACTTGCTTCATGTTCTTAACATGATTTATTTCTGTATCTTCTAACTCTCTACTCACCAAATCTGCATACAGATTAAGCCCGTCTTTTGGGTTTCCAATTTCCACGACTGCAATACCCTAAAATCATTGCATTCCAGCATACTATGTTCTTGACTGACATCCTATCAAAAATTAGACGAGCAATTTCTGCTCTTCCGCATCTACTATACAAATGGATCAAAGTCGTACTAATAATCAAATTCAAATCTTTAGATACATTAATAAGAGACCCATGAACAGATTTTCATTCGTTCATTCAAGCTGACCGAGCGCAAGCAGTAAGAGCAATGACTATAGTTGCATCATTACCCTTCAACCCCCACTCGGCCATTTCTCGAAACAACTTTAGGCACTTGCCAAGGTTATGAGAATCCAAGTAACCAGTCATTATGACATTCCACCCGACCAAATTCGTCTTAGGCATTGCATCAAACAACGGTCGTGCAACAACTAATTCACCCGCTTTCACATATCCATTCACAATGCTATTCCAAGACACAACATCCCTGTCAGTCATTTCATCAAACGCCTGACGTGCAAGATCAATAAACCCACAACTAGCTTAAAAATGTACCAAAGAATTCTGAACCTGCAAAACCCCATTAACTCCATTTTTCATTGGCCATGACACTTCTGGCCCAACTCCAAACGACCGGTACCCGTATTTGCACAAGCGCTCATAAGAGGTGGAAAAGTAAAGCTATTAGGAGCAAATGACCGTTTTCAGCCTTTCGGAAGAGAATAGCACAGCATTATGTGGCACAGAACGGCAAGCATAAGACCTTATAGCAGTATTAACGGAAAATGCATCAGGAAAGTCAATGCATTTAAATACCAACGCAGTATAATTGATATCACAATAACGAGAACAGAGCTTCAAAAGTCTGCAAGAAAATGATGGGTTTTGGACTTGTAAAAGACCACTGATTATTAAACGAGCTTGAATTTGAAAGAGATGTGCCAAGCTTTGGCAAGAGTCCAAAAAGGCTTTGACAAGCTTTGTTTTTTTTCCAAAACTTCTACCGTGAAGGTTTAAAAGGTGTTTTGCCGCACTATATTTATTTTTTCTCCTAATTTGCTGTTCGCTTGTTTTGTCGTCTTGTTCTTCTGTTTCACTTCTTTGTTCGGCTTTCTTTAATTGTTTTGTCTTCTTCTGTTTTATTTTTTTAAATTATTTTTATGCATTATTTTTGATAATTTTAATATTTAAACAATTGAGGGTATTTTAGTAAACTTATCAGTTACAATACAATATTTATACAGTCTAAGTCAAACAGCAAAATATTATTTAACAATAACAAACAAAACAATCTATCTGTTTGGCTCAAAAGTTATCGATATACTTTGCAAGCTTAAAAACAATCAAAAGTAAAAAAAGGGTAAATCGAAATCAAATATAATAGAACTAGAGATGTAAAGGTGAAGTTGTTGTTGTAGATCTAATAATGTAAAATGATGATATGAACTCAAGTGAAAATATTCGTTAGAGATAGATAGAGAACAGAGAGAAGAGGAGAAAAGTGAGAGTTGTATTATCATCCAAAAAATTCCCCTTTTTACAATGGGAAGGTCTCCTTTATATAGCAGGAGGCCTTCCTCGAAATAATCATAAAAGTATAAAAAGTACTCAGCGTCCCCCTAGCGAGGACGCCGAGTTTTTACTGGCGTCGCCTTTGTCTCCACGCCTAAGTCGTACCCTCGCATTAGTTGACGCATGCTTACTGAGCGTACCCTTCGGCGTAGGGACGTTGAGGGCCAAATTTGACCCCATACAATTAGTCCCTCCGCTCGTTGGAGGCGTATTCGGTAGACGTCTTCAATGGGCGGAAATACAAACCTCGTCTTTGGAGAATTTGACCTCACTATGGAGGTGGTGATGTGAATGAGATGAAATGTATCGACATCGCCAAGCTGCTGGCGCGTGGCTCCCTTTTTGAAATGACATCATCGCCCGTATTCGTCATGATTATACTTACTCCTGAGGCGGTTCAGAGGATGATGTGACGTTCTGGTTTCCCGCGCCCGTTTTGAATCATGCCCCTTCGATTTCTGCGCATTCTAACCTTATAAATAGAGGGAAGGTTCAATCCATTTCATCTTTCGAACCTTTGGAAAACCTTTTCTGGCTTCCTTCTTTGCCTTTCTTTCTAGTAACCGTTACTTCGTGGTGCCTCTCCCACTTCTTTGAAACCGCACTTCCTGTCGTTAGTGCTTCGTTTCTTACATAGGATAACATGACAAAACGCCATCAGAGTAGTAAAAAGACCAAAGATAATGCCCCATCTAGGGTTCCGCCCTCCTCTGGCGGCGAAGGGGAAAAATCAGGGAAGGCCCTTGTTCCCCTTAGTGTAGACAACGTCCTACTAAAGGAGATGCATATTCGAAGGGATTTTCCAACTAAAATCCCAGCCCTTCCCTGGGAGCATAGTGATTTATTACAATCCCACCTAGTCGATCTTTGAGAGAGCACCATATTCCGAACTATATGGAAATGGCTCCGGCTGGGACGGACTATGTAAATGTGCACTGGCCTGGGTACTGCACATTTTACGAGTATCCGTTCTTGATCGGTCATAGCCTCCCGATCTACCCTCTAACGGAGGAACTTTACCGTTTTTTCAATGTGTGTCCGGCTCAGCTTACCCCTTACACCTTGAAGGTGTGCAGAATTTTGACCACATATGCGGCCAAGGCTGAGTGCAGCGTCTCGGTTCACCACCTTTTACAGCTATTCAGCCCTGGTTACCTGAGGGGTACCATGCTGCAGCTGAAAAGTCGTGGCATGAAGGCCTTGGTCGTTAAAGCTGACGATAAGACCAACCGCCGCTTTTGGCGTAAGTACTTCTACATCAGGACGGAGCACCTGGTGTCTAACTCCGAAGGGTTCCCGGAAAGATGGAACCCAGAACGTAAGTACCTTTATTTGTAGAATTCATGACTGCTTGCGACCTCGACTATACGGCCACTGTGATTTATTTTTTTTTTTTGTAGCGAGGGCTTCTCCACCCCAGTTTATTGATAATATTAAATCATGGGTGGAAAGATTGATACCTTATGTGGAGGAGTGCCGTACCTGGGCTGCATTTCTTCAGCAGTACGGCCCGTCAGGTAATTCTTCGGCCTTGGTTTGGAAGTTCCCTTAGGTTTTGTTATCTGACTTACTCGTGTTGGTAAGTCGGAGCGCCCCCAAAAAGAAGAAGGTCGTTGTTACCTCGCCTAGGGCGGAGATCGACTCTGATGGCAGAGACGTATTCTGCGGCTCGTTCGGTGATGGCGCTCCAGAGGTTCCTCAGCAAGAGGTTGCGCCTGTGGCTGAGTCCGCAAGTGAAGTGACTCTTTCAATGCCATCCCCGCGGCCCGTGGAGGAAACTTCTGAAGGTGAGGAGCCGCCAGAGAGAAAAAGACGATGGTTGATAACGGGCAAGGAGATAGCCACAGAAGACGAGAGGACGAGGGAGTCCCGTCAGGGGTCGAGGCCAGTTTTTATGGCCGACGCCATCCGTTTTGGGAGGTCGGCTCCCCAAAGGAGGGCAGTTCCCGACGCCAGCCCAACCCGCATTCCGGAGAGTGGTTCGTCGGCTGCTATTGGAGAAGTGGGCGACGGTGCCGAGAGGGTGGACCTTGAGGTCGCCCATGTGGATGTGGGTGTGTTAACGAGGGGTCCGACCCGTGTGGGGATGACGACAGGTAGATCCAACCGTCGAATCCTGATTCCAGGGGGGTATAAGCTGTTGCAACACATCGAGCAGGCCGCAATGGATATGACCCTGTTATGTGCGGCCGCTCAGCGTGAAACGCTGAAAGGTGTTAGTGATGGGGATCTATCTCGGAGGATCGCTGGCGCGACCTTGTAGGTAGTTTTTAGTTTTCTTTGTGTGTCGTAAGGCTAACTTTGATGTATACTGACTTGCCTTTCCTCTTTTTCTTCTCCTTTTTAGACTCTCATTTTGGAGGTAGAGAGGAGGTGGCGAGCGCAAAGGAAGGCAGCCGTTTTTAATAAGGTGGCAAAGAAGTATCGGCGGTGCCGTGCCAAGCATCAGGCGCTGGCGGACCTACTTAAGCAAGACTCGAAATTTCGGGTTTTCCGTGAGGGCCTTGAGCAGTCGGAGGCCCAGCTGAAACGGAGGGTGGTCGAGCTGGAGCAGGTTGATGAGCAGCTGATGACCGCTTTGGCTCGGAACATTGAGCTGGAGACTCTTCTCCAGTCGAAGGAAGAAGAATTGGAGGTTGGCCGTGGGGTAGCGGCGGAAGCTGCTGATTTGCGTGCCAAGGTCGCTGCCTTGACTGTCGAGCTCGATACCAGGGCGGCTGAGATCGAAGCTCTTAAGCGGACTGCTGCGCCAAGGTCTGATGAGGATGTGCCTCGTGAGGCGCATGAGATGTGGGTGTATGCCGAGGCTAGACTAGTCATGCTTGAGGAGTTTTTCGCTGCGGGTCGGGCTACTGAGGCGGAGGTTCAGGGGCAACGGCGCATAGCTCACGTCGCCCGCGAAGCCTGTGGGTATAGTTCCGACTCCCCAGACCGGGCGGGCTATGATTCCGAAGACGTTAACTATCTAGGATCCGGGTCTTGGATCTCTACAACTTATCAACCCGGGGGCGGCAATGGACGAGATGGCGGCCAGGCGGGGGACGGTGAGCAGAATGGCGAAGACCCTTAGGACTTGTATACATTTTTGTTTTGTTGTATTTTGAAGTGTAAATGGTTCCTTTTGTACATGCATTTTTGAATGATAATGAAATTTGTACTTTTGTCGTTATTCCTTCCCTTTTGTATCTTTTATTTTCGGTATCTCGTCTCCGTCGGGCGGATGCTCGTTTACTTGTAGGATTCTTAGTGTGCTTCACAAACGTCGTTTGTGTTATCCGCCGATAGGAGGCGGCTTCGATGCTAAATAGTGGTGGCTTCAGCTAATAATGGCATCGCTTCAACTGTTATTTACGTGCCTTTTGCCGTAGTCGAACAGGGTTGGCGGCTGTTGGCGACGACGACCTTAGCCATAATATTGCCGATGGCCTTATCCATGTACGTAACTTCGACTGTCATCGAGTTACCCGTTTGTCGTAGTCGAGCTGGGTCGACTTATTGACGATGATGGCTTTAGCCGCTATATTGTCGATGGCCTTAGCCATGTACGTAACTTCGACTATCGTCGAGTTACTCTTCTGTCGTGGTCGAGCTGGGTCGACTTATTGACGACGATGGCCTTAGCCATTTACACGTTGGAGATGGCCTTAGCCGTTCGTACATTGGAGATGGCCTTAGCCGTTTGTACGTTGGAGATGGCCTTAGCCGTTCGTACGTTGGAGATGGCCTTAGTCGTTTATACATTGGAGATGGCCGTAGCCGTTCATACATTGGAGATGGCCGTAGCCGTTCATACATTGGAGATGGCTGTAGCCGTTCATACATTGGATATGGCCGTAGCCGTTCATACATTGGAGATGGCCTTAGCCGTTCGTACGTTGGAGATGGCCTTAGCCGTTTATACATTGGAGATGGTCGTAGCCGTTCATACATTGGAGATGGCCGTAGCCGTTCATACATTGCAGATCATGTTAGTCCAGTCCCTTTGTCATGTCAGTCAGGAGAGCGTATGGAGTGGCTGGTATGATAAACTTGTTCCGTAAGCATCTCCAGGTGTCCCCTCTGCCGCCTCGTTAAAAACCTCCCCGAGAAAACCCAATTGGGACAAAACTCGGGTAAGGGAAAAAGAGTGCGACTCGGGAGGCGCCTTTCAGAAATGGAAATACTTGAGGTGGGTGACGTTCCAATTATTTTGGAGCGTCTTTCCTTCCATTGTTTCCAATTGAAATGCTCCTTTACTTGCTGCTGCTGTGATTTTATAGGGTCCGTCCCAGTTGGTGCCCAGTTTTCCTTCGCTTGGTTCTTTTGATGCCAATGTTTTGGCTTTGAGGACGTAGTCACCCACTTTGAGTGGTCTTATTCTAGCTCTCTTGTTGTAGTATCTTTCAACTTGTTGTTTTTGAGCCACCATTCTTATGTGGGCCATTTCTCTTCTTTACTCGGCCTCATCGAGGTCTTGAAGTCTGTTCATGTCGTTCTTTGTTCCACTGGTATGTGAGTACCTCAAGCTTGGTTCGCCGACTTTGACTGGTATGACCACGTCGATTCCGTAGACCAGTGAGTACGGTGTTTCTCCTGTGGAGGATTTGGGTGTTGTCCGGTGTGCCCACAACACTTCTGGTAGTAGTTTGGGCCATAGCCCTTTGGCTTCCTCGAGTTTCTTCTTCAGTATATTCAGTATCGTTTTATTGGAAGACTCTGCTTGGCCGTTGGCGGCGAGGTGATATGGCGTGGAGAGTATTCGCTTGATACGCCATTTGTCGAAGAACTCTGTTGTCTTTTGGCCGATGAATTGCCGTCCGTTATCGCAGCTGATTTCCTTGGGGATGCCGAAACGACAGATGATATTCTTCCATATGAAGGCGATGACTTCCTGTTCGCGTATTTGGGCGTTCGCACCTGCTTCCACCCACTTGGAAAAGTAGTCAGTTAAAACTAATAAAAATCATACCTTTCCTCGTCCCGCTGGTAGGGGGCCGACTATGTCCATCCCCCATTTGATGGAAGGCCATGGGTAAGTGACTGAGTGAAGTGGTTCTCCTGGTTGGTGTATCATGGGGGCGTACTTTTGGCATTGTTCGCATCGGCGAACATATTCCGCTGCGTCTTTCTTCATAGTGGGCCAATAGTAGACGGCCCGTATTATACAGTGCACGAGGGCGCGGTTACCTGTGTGGGCGTCGCAATGACCTTCGTGTACCTCTTCGAGCACTGGCCGCGTTTGTTGCGACCCTAGACACTTGGCTAGGGGGCCGCCAAACGTCCTTTTGTAGAGCTCGTGGTTTATCAGGCAATACCGGGTGGCCTGTACGCGGAGCTTCTTGGCTTCTTTTTTGTCGAGTGGGAGTGTTCCATCCTGCAGATAGGATACAAATCGGTTGCGCCAGTCCCAAGTCAAATTTAAAGAAAGTACCTCAGTGTGATCAATGGCTGAATGGAGGAGGGTGACCACGCTTTCTTTGTTCAAATTTTTAGTGGCTGCGGCCAATTTTGCTAGACCGTCTGCTTCAACGTTCCGTGCCCTCGGAACTTGTTCGAAGCGGTACTCGTCGAACTCAGTCATTAATCTGTGGATCTCTGACCGGTATTTTTGCAGTCTCTGCTCCTTGATCTGGTAAGTCCCAGTGACTTGGTTCACCACGAGTTGGGAGTCGCAATGGAGAACGAGTCGTCGAGCTCCATACTTGATGGCTAGTTTTATACCTGCAATAACAGCCTCGTATTCGCCCTCGTTGTTAGTCATCTCGGGGCATCGTATGGACTGGCGAATTATTTCACCTGTGGGGACCTCGAGAACGAGTCCCAGTCCCGATCCCGAGGCATTAGAGGCGCCGTCAGTGTAAAGAGTCCATAGGTCGGTGTTGGAGGGGGCACGACATACCTCCAGTTCCGCCTCCGGCAGTATCTCTGCGCTGAAGTCGGCTACAAAGTCGGCAAGTACTTGCGACTTGATGGCGTTTCTTGGGTGATAGGAGATATCGTGCTCGCTGAGCTCTATGGCCCATCTGGCGAGCCTACCTGATAATTCAGGCTTATGTAGGATGCTTCTCAAGGGGAAGGTCGTTACTACTTTTATGGGGTGGCACTGGAAATAGGGTCGGAGCTTCCGTGAAGCTATGACCAACGCCAGAGCTAACTTTTCAAGGTGTGGGTACCGTGTTTCGGCGTCCACTAAGGTTTTGCTAATATAGTAAATAGGAGATTGCGTACCTTCGTTTTCACGAACCAAGACTGCGCTGACGGCGACCTCGGATACGGCCAAATATACTAGCAGGGGCTCGCCTGGACTAGCTTTGGCCAGCCATGGTGGCGAAGATAAGTATGCTTTCAATTTTCTCAAGGCTTCGATGCATTCCTCATTCCTCTGTAACCCGTTGTCCTTTCTCAGCACATTGAAAAATTTATGACACCTGTCGGAGGATCGTGAGATGAACCTGGATAGGGCGGCTATTCGCCCCGTCAGCTTTTGCACTTGTTTTTTGCTGTTCAATATTTCAGGTATTGCGTCTATCGCCTAATCTGATCTGGGTTGACCTCAATGCCTCGTCGTGATACGAGAAACCCTAAGAATTTTCCTAAGGCCACGCCGAAGGCGCATTTCTCGGGGTTTAGTTTTATCTCGTACCTTCTCAATATCTCGAAGGCTTCTTTCAGATGGTCGATGTGGTCCTCTTTTCTTGTCAACTTCACCAACATATCGTCGATATAGACTTCCATAGTCTTTCCAAGCTGCTCTTTGAACATTTTAGTGACCAGTCTTTGGTACGTAGCCCCTGCATTTTTGAGACCGAAAGGCATTACCTTGTAGCAGTAAGTCCCTTGGTGGGTGATGAAAGTCGTCTTCTCCTGGTCCTCCTCGGCCATCATGATTTGATTGTAGCCGGAGTAGGCATCTAAAAAGCTCAATAGTTCATGTCCTGCGGTGGCGTCGATCAATTGGTCGATGTGGGGTAGCGGGAATGAATCCTTTGGACACGCTTTGTTCAGGTTGGTGAAAATTACACACATTCTCCACTTCCCGTTTTTCTTTTTGACCATGACGACATTGGCGACCCACTGGGGGTACTTTGATTCTCTTATGGAACCGTTGTCCAGTAACTTGTCTACTTCCTCACTGACCGCTTTATTGATAGCGGCGTTGAATTTCCTTCTCATCTGTCGCACGGGCGGATGCAATGGATCGACATTCAGCTTGTGGGTGGCGATGTCTCGTGAGATTCCTGGCATATCTGAATGGGAAAAAGTGAACAAATCTGCATGGTTAGTTAGGAATTCACGATACTTACTTGGGTTGGTGAGGCCGTGCCCGATGTATGCTTTCTTCGTAAGGTCGGTGTCATCCAATTGGACGGGGTCAAGGTCTTCGACCGTTGCTTTACAGGCCTCCACGACGTCGGGGTCTCTAATGGCGTCCGTTATCGGGTTGACCTTAGTCCCCGATACAGCTAATTACTATGCCTCCGCACTCGCCCCCTTTAGCTGTTGGGTGTGGGCGCAATCTTGAGCTATTTTATAGCACTCCTGTGCGGTGCGCGGTTCGCCTCGAATGCCGAATACTCCCCATGGAGTAGGGAATTTGATCACTTGGTAAAGGCTTGAAGGGACCGCTCGCATGGCGTGTATCCACGGGCGTCCTATGATGACGCTGTATGTCGTTTCCTGGTTCATCATGTGGAAAGTTGTTTCCAGCGTGACTCCTCCTGCTAGAACGGGCAGTGATATTTCTCCGGATGTCCGTTCCACTGCATTGTTAAAACCAGTTAGTGTTATGCAACGCGGTATTACCCTATCCTCGAGTCCCATTTGTACGAGGACCCTCGGGTGGATAATACAGGCGCCACTTCCGTCATCAATCATGATTCTTTTAACATCCGTATCAGTGATACGTAAAGTGATAACTAAAGCGTCGTAATGAGGGAGAGACAAACCGTCGGCATCAGACTTATCGAAGGTGATACTATCTTCGAAGTCGTCATACCGTTCATGGGCGATGGTCCGCTTGAGTTTGTGTGTGGTGGCGAACTTGACGTGATTGATCGCTAAGTCGTTGCCGCCTCCGACGATCATGTTTATCGTGCGTGCTAGGGAGGGCGGCTTCGGCGGCCCATGGGGTTGCTCCCGCCCGCGTGCAAAGTTGGTTTTCCCTTTGTCACTGAGTAATTCCTTCACGTATCCCTGGTTCAGCATCCTAACTACCTCTTGCCGTAGGCCTATGCAGTCTTCGGTTTTGTGTCCCCGTTCCTGATGGAACTCACATAAGACGTTTGATTTCCTTGTGGTAGGGTCCGATTTCATCTTCTGCGGCCACTGCACTTTGGTGCCCAGCTTCTCCAGTGCGTACACTATTTCTGAAGGAGACACACAAAAGTTATGGGCGGATAATAAAGGGGGCGTACCTCTTTCATTTCGGAGTGGGGCGACGTGTCGTTGTAGCGCGTCCGTATGCCTTGGTGGTGGATGGGAGGATCTGATGTATGGCTGGTGTCGGTCTTTGTTGGAGCGTGGGAGTTGTTCTCGCCGTCCTTCATTGCGTCGATCCCTCCTGATTTCTGAGTGTATCGTTGTTAGCCGCTGGGTCGGCCCATTAAGATCATCCTCGTCCGCTCTTACCTCGGCGCAATAGGCGTTGTGGATTTCCTCCCACGTGGTAGGGGGATATTTCATGAGGTGGATTAGTAGCTTTTTGGTTGCCCTCGAACCATCCCTGTTTAGCCCGTTCTGGAAAGCGGCGACTGCCATACCTTCCGATATGTTTGGTAGACTCATCCTTACCCTGTTAAACCTGGCTAGGAAGTCCCTGAGTCCCTCCCCTGCGGTTTGCCTGACGGCGAAGATATCGTTGACCCTCGCTTCCGCTTTCTTTGCCCCTGCATGGGCGGTGACGAACTTTTCCGCCATTTCCTCGAACGTTGATATTGCCTTAGCTGGTAGCTGAGAGTACCACGTTAGGGCCCCTCCTGTTAACGTCTCACCAAACTTCTTCAGTAGCACCGATGGTACCCGTTCTTTTGATAGGTCATTGCCCTTTACAGCAGTTACATAGTGGATCAAATGATCCTCGGGATCTGTGGTTCCGTCGTATACCCTCAAGTAAGGTGGCATCTTGAAGGTTTTCGGGATAGAGTAAGGGGAAGCTTCTTCGGTGTATGGCTGTTCAACGAATCTCCCCACGTCGCGTTTCGGTAGCAGCTTGGGAGCACCGGGGATCTTGTCTACCCTCTCCTGATGTTCTTTCATTTGTTCACGAAGCCTCTTGTTTTCATTCTCCATTTCTTCCATCTTCTTCAGGATGGTTGTTAGCGTGCTATCGTTGGTCTGTGCCTCGGCGGGCTTGTTATTTGCTCGTATGACCTTATGTTCACTCATGGCCACGGTGGTGCCTACCGCTGGTGTATACCTGACGTTATTTTGTGGTGACTTCTCAACCAAGCCACTTAGAGTGCTTGTTAGCCATTCTTCCAGTAACTTCTTGACCACCGAGGGTGCTTCCTCAGCCGCAGATGTGGAGGCTCCTTTCTTATGCAAGATCGTCAGATCTTCAGATGGGGAAGGTGAGATCTCTGCACTTGGTGTGATGCTAGGGGTTGCGTTCAAGATGCCTTCATCACCAGCCTCGTTGAGAGGATTAAGGAGGTTGGTTGTAACATCCATTATTGCTTTCATTCTTGTATTATTTTCGGCCATCTTTTGTTTTCGTGTGGTGTAGAGAATGGTAGTTGGTTCTCTAGGTGGGTACTATGATTTTGATTCTCGAAATCCCCACAGACGACGCCAAATTGTTTGGCTCAAAAGTTATCGATATACTTTGCAAGCTTAAAAACAATCAAAAGTAAAAAAAAAGGTAAATCGAAATCAAATATAATAGACCTAGAGATGTAAAGGTGAAGTTGTTGTTGTAGATCTAATAATATAAAATGATGATATGAACTCAAGTGCAAATATTCGTTAGAGATAGATAGAGAACAGAGAGAAGAGGAGAAAAGTGAGAGTTGTATTATCATCCAAAAAATCCCCCTTTTTACAATGGGAAAGTCTCCTTTATATAACAGGAGGCCTTCCTCGAAATAATCATAAAAGTATAAAAAGTACTCAGCGTCCCCCTAGCGAGGACGCCGAGTTTTACTGGCGTCGCCTTTGTCTCCACGCCCAAGTCGTACCCTCGCATTAGTTGACGCATGCTTACTGAGCGTATCCTTCGGCGTAGGGACGTTGAGGGCCAAATTTGACCCCATACACTATCCAAACATTATATTCATAAGAAGATACGATACAATATAATAGAATACAATACAATACATTATAAAACAATGAGGAACAATGATCCTTGCGCACAACATGATCAAGATCACAGGCATATGCATCTTGTGAATAGCTTGGAATTTTGGTCCGAGTATTATCAGCTTCTTGGATCAATATATTGGAAATATATTTTTTTTCTTTTTCTTCATGTCTTGTCTAGGGTTGGGGTGTGCTCTAAATTGAGAACTTAGAGCAAAAACTTGTAATATATACTAAAATGAAAGAGCAATGCAAAAAGAAAGGAAAGCGTGTAGTATATTTTTTTTGGGGGGGGGGGGGGGTTCATAACTAGTTTGAAGGCAATAAATATGAAAAATGTATTTATTTTCATATTTATAAGCAAAGATTAAACAAAAGATGCAAATAAAAGTACTAAGGGGTCGTTAGGTCGGGAAATAAGTTATCCCGGCATTAGATATCCCGAGATTAGTTATTTCACCCTCCCAATGGAGATAAAAAATACTACAATCAGTAGCGTACACAGGAATTCTCGTAAATGTTATCAATATTTGAAAAAGTGAACAAATAAATAAATTATTATAACGGCAAGTAGTATCAATTTTTATATTTATACCTAATATTTTAATTTTATTATTATTTATACATACATATTACGAAAAACTTTCGACGAAGCGATGTCACATGACACCGCTTCAAGCAAGGTGCCTACGCCCCTGACTACAATCCCCGGATAACTAATCCTGAAATTAGTTTTACCACGATTTTATCCAAACCAAACGTAAGACAAACACATCTCAAATTTAATCATGGGATTAATATCCCTTATCCCTCGTACCAAACGAGCCCTAATGTTATAATCAGTCCTTGTAGCTTTGGAAAAAGGGGTGCCTCCTCATAACAGAGTCACAGTGATCAAGCCCGAGCAACTAAGAATCGTAAACACAGATCTGTGTAAAATCGTATGATCATGTATAGGGACTGGCGCATGCCCAATGCCGGAAGGTGTAAGAATATAAGTAGGAGCTTATCTGAGTGTCATTTTTCTATTTCATTTCTAAATTTGTCTTTTATGTATTGGTGGAAAAAGCACATTACACGTGGAATGTTACTATGCTGACGAAGCATGAAGCATGGAGCAACGGTATGGTGACAAGTGGCATTCTCAATTAATAGAATTAATAATGCAAGGAAGGCATGGGAGAAACACTCACGAGACAGTACAGAGAAGAGAACAAGGAGGGTTTGTTGAAAACATGATTGTTCAAACAAATACGAAAGGAAAGATGCAGAAAATACAAAGAAAGAATAAGATGATGGATACTGAAGAAGGAAGACTCTAAGAAATCAAAAAAGCATGAAGTAATTATAAGGTGACACGGCCATTTTTAAAGTTGGTCATTATAAAGCGCCATAATGGAACTGTCACTTCGTGGCTGACGTAGCCGCAGAAAAATCTTAAAAAGCGCTAAAAAACTATAGAGCCAATCGTTAGAAGCCACGTGGCATGGGCATTAAATAGATGTGATGTACGTCGCATTGATTCTGAAGGAGACATGATGACACTCGAAAAACGGTGGCAAAGAATTTCCGCCATAAAAACTTACCACTTCACGTATATTCACTTGAGAATATTTAGAAAGTGGAGGGACTATCTGTATTGGTGGAAAAAAGATATTATATGTGGAATGTTACTATGCTGACGATACATGACGTGTGGAGCAACGGTATGGTGACAAGTGGCATTCTCAACTAATAGAATTAATAATGCAAGGAAGGCACGGGAGAAACACCCACGAGACAGTACAGAGAAGAGAATCGGGCCTAACAGTTGTCAAAGAAAAGGCAAACAGAATGAATAAGAATCAAAAGGAAGGGAAGATACACGAACTAGGAGTAAATAAGGAAGGGGAATCAGAGTAGTAATAAGGCATTTATAGCTATAAATATGCCAGTTACGGTTATCTATGGTAATGGACAATCAATACAATTAATGCCCATAATAAATTTAAATTAAGTGAGAAAGCCGTTATGATTGTAAATTTCATTTTTAAGGACAAGTTCCAAGTACTACTAAATACATTCTATAATTCTCTGCTTCATCAAAGTTTTCAACCTTGATTTTAGGGATTTTATCGATTTATCCCTTCTTTTTTTTGCTAATTCTCTCTATAATTTTTACTATTTTTACAAATAGCTTGTCGTGGAAGTGAAGTAAACTTAGTTATCAGTAACCCATTTTCTTCTAAATATAAGCTTTGACTAAAAATTTATTTTTTGATTAAACAAATTGGTTCCATTACCGGAAATCTGATAGTCTTTTTACTTTCCAAATTCTTTTTTATCACAACCAACTATGTAAACTGTTAACAATAATAACTAGTTGAACACACAAGAGGAAGCAAATCCACCACTCCTCTCTCCGCAAGGATCTCCTCAACAGTCCCGTGATGGGTCACCTGAAAGATTTACATCACACATGAATGATAAACAAGGGGATGAACAAACTGTCGAACAAGACGCTCTAAAGCAATTGCTTGCGAAACACGTGAATAGTGCTCTTCAAGCCTTTGTTAGGGGATTGCCAACTGCGCCACAAACTCCTCCACCAGTCAATACCATAACCCTAAGAAACCCACTCTCGGGTCTCGATAATTCTGGAAGTGGAGGAACTCCCAATGAATCTCGTGATGGAAGGTCAGATACACCAAATAATTCTGATTTACAACGTTTGGTACTAACTTTGCATAAACAGTTAAAAGAGCAAAATGGTCGTATAGAAAAAATACCTGGCGTATCGCCCGTGATTAAAGGGGTAGATATTGATAAATACTCACAACAGCCCCGGAAACCAAGTGCAGCTCCTTTGTCAATTCCTAAAAAGTTTAAAATGCCATACATTCCAAAATATGATGGAACAACTGACCCTCGTGATCACGTAACTGTGTTCACAACTCGCGTGAAGGGCAATGATTTAACCAAGCAGGAAATTGAATCAGTTTTGGTTAAAAATTTTGGTGAAGCACTCATAAAAGAAGCATTAACGTAGTATTATCTTTTATCCAAAAAGTCTATTGATTCTTTCTCTAAGCTTGCAGATTTATTCATAAAAGAACATTCGGGAGCTTAGAAAATTGAAAAGAGGATGCAAGACATCTTTAAGGTAAAACAAGGAAATACAGGATTACTTAGAGAGTTTGTGGATAGATTCCAGCGGGAAAGGATGATGTTACCACGAGTACCTAACAACTGGGCAGCAATGGCATTCGCAAGCAATTCAAACGAGAAATGTTCAGAAGCCACGGGTAGGCTGAAGGAAAGTTTGCGAGAATTTCCAGCAACAACTTGGAATGATGTATACACAGGTACGATACAAAGTTGTAGATAGAAGAAGATACGATTACTCAGCCAAGGGTTGATGACAGAGCAGGATCGAGATGTTCCGAATCAGAAAAAAGGGTCGGGAAAAACAAGTACGAGCCTTACATGGGATCTGCAGGGTGTGATTCCGGTCTAAATAAGAAAACATACGATCTGAATCGAGATCAAAGCAAAAAGATACGAGTTCCTCATCTAGATTTAGAAAGAAATAGGCTGCACTAAGCATTGACTCTAATACTCACACGAGGATTAGAGATTATAGTTTTAATGTCAGTACCTCCGAGTTAGTAGCTGTTCTAAGAGGTATGAGGATAAGATAAGGTGGCCTAAAGAAATAAGGTCAAACCCGAGCAAAAGGAATCCAGATTTCTGGTGTGTATTTCACAATGATCATGGCCATAGAACAGCAGATTGCAGGTTACTCCAGGGAAAAGTCGAGCATTTGTTGAAACAAGGCTATCTAACTGACTCGTTCTGCGAGAAAGATAGACAGTCATATATGAAGAATAGGCAAGAACCCCTAAAACCCATATCTCCAAAAAGAACAATCAATGTAATAACTAGGGGAGATGTGGTCAATGATGTGACATATACAGCCGCAAAAAAGACGTCAAAAGTCACGGTCAATCAAAGGAAGCGCATTCGCCAAGTCTTGGATGGAGACAGTATAACATTTGATGATGAAGATGCGGACGACTTGTTAATTCTTCATAATGATGCACTGGTAATATTTCTACTTATACACGATACTAACTTAAACGAGTTTTGATTGACCCGGGTAGCTCGTAAATATCATTCTACTAAGGGTGTTGAATGAAATGCAAGCTAATGACAAGGTGATACCAAAGGCACGGTCTTTGTCTGGATTTGATAATTTAAGTGTTATCATAAAATGGGAAGTAGTGCTTACCACGTTTGCAGAGGGAGTTATCAAGGATACAAAGTTCCAGGTGAAAGATGCAAACATGTCTTATAATATGATTCTAGGAAGACCGTGGATTCACGATATGGATGTTGTACCATCTACATTGCATCAAGTTATTAAATTTCCTTCACAATGGAGGATTCGACAAATCCTTGGAGATCAACAAGTTCTAGAAGTATCAATTCAGTGGTGGCTACAAGCACAGTGAACCATGTTGCAGACGAAAAATAGCAACTATAGAATTCAGTTGAGGATGTGGTAATACAAACTTCAACTGAAGGCATTCCAGGACAGACGGATGTTGATTCAAGACCCGATGTTATTCAAGAGCCAGGGGAAAATGAAAACATCAAGACAACTACTGAAGAGCTTGAAGCTATAGTGCTATTT
The DNA here is from genome assembly GCF_001879085.1 of Nicotiana attenuata. NCBI lineage: Eukaryota > Viridiplantae > Streptophyta > Magnoliopsida > Solanales > Solanaceae > Nicotiana > Nicotiana attenuata. The sequence continues at coordinate 1,663,182 of NW_017670239.1, forward strand.
ATACACTGGTCAAACAGAAAAGTTTACATCGGAGCAAATCTAAGCCCGGAAATGAAAGGTAAGTTAATTGAATTTTTAAAAGCTAATGCAAATTATTTTGCTTGGTCACACTCAGATATGACGGGTATACCACCGAAGGTGATGACTCACAAACTAAATGAGGACCCATCATATCCACTTGTCAAGCAAAAAAAGAGGAAGCAGGGATCTTTCACAAATCAAGTAATCCAAGATGAGGTACAAAAGCTTTTAAAAATTGGAAAATGGTGAGTTTGTGTAAATTGCACTGATTTAAATAAAGTTTGTCCTAAAGATTCAATTCATTTGCCGCATATAGACCAACTAATTGATTCTACCGCAGGATATGAGTTGTTAAGCTTTTTAGATGCATATTCAGGTTATAACCAAATAAAGATGGATCCACTAGATGAAGAAAAAACTTAGTTTATCACAGGCAGGGGAACTTACTATTACAAAGTCATGCCATTTGGTCTAAAAAATGCTGGAGCCGCATACCAAAGATTGGTGACTAAGATGTTCCAAGAACATCTAGGAAAGACTGTGTAAGTCTACATCGGTGATATGCTAGTTAAGTCAGCACAAGCGGGAGATCATTTCAACACCTGTCAGACACTTTCAAAATTCTCTGCAAATACAAATGAAGCTAAATCCAAAAAAAAGTGTTTTTGGCGTGGCTTCAAGTAAGTTATTAGGTTTTCTTGTTTCTAACAGGGGTATTGAGGTGAATCCTGCACAAATCAAAGCTATTGAGGAAATACTGGATGTACTCACAAGCAAAAAACAAGTGCAGAGATTAACAGGAAGAATAACAGCCTTGGAGAGTTTTATTTCAAAATCATCAGAAAAGAGTTTTGAATTATTTTCAGTATTGAAAAAGCAAAATCAATTTGAATGGACTGATGAATGCCAACAAGCCCTCAAGGACCTAAAATCATATTTGTCAAATCCTCCTCTGCTAGCCAAACCAAAAGACGGAGAAAGGCTGCTTATTTATCTTGCGTGTCGAAAGCAGCTGTAAGCGCGATGTTGGTACGAGAGGATAAAGGTAAACAATCTCTAATTTATTATGTTAGTAAATCTTTGCTAGATTCTGATACACGATATCCTCACTTAGAAAAACTTGCTTTAGCATTAACTATGGCATTTAGAAAGTTAAGACCTTATTTCCAATGTCATCCCATATTTGTAATAACTGCTTTCCCCTGAGGAATATCTTGTATAAACAAGAATTATCTGGTATGTTGGGAAATAGAACTCAATGAGTATGATATCATATATCAGCCTAGAACTATAATAAAATCATAGGTTTTAGCAGATTTTTAGCACGAATTTAGATCCTGAAGCAGAAAGGAACTACAGGTATTTACCGGATCTAATTCAGGTACTTGGACTTTATTTACCGATGGTTCTTCGGATGTTAAGAGAGCGAGATTAGGAATTATTTTAATTCCACCTTCAGGGGAAATCATAAGACAATCAATAAAATATTATCTCGTTACTAACAATAAATTAGAGCACGAAGCTACGATTGCAAGTTTGGAACTAGCACGAGAACTTGGTATAGAATAGATTGTGATCAAAAGTGACTCGCAACTAGTAGTTAACCATATGCAAGGTACTTACATAGCAAGAGAGCCACGAATGCAACAATACCTAGAAAAGGTACGGGAATTATTCAGACAATTTCAATCATGGAAGGTCGTACAAATACCGAGGGAGGAGAATGCAAAAGCAGATGCATTGGCCAATCTCGCATTTGTTGCCGAAATAACAAATGCAGAAAATCCCATTGTAATACATTTGTTTCATTCGGCATTTGACCAAGAAAAAAACGAGGTAAATTTTAATACTGACTTGGGATGGGAGGAATGAATTTGTTAACTTTTTGCAGCATGGAATTTTACCCAAAGACAAGAAGAATTCACAGTTACTTCGCCAAAAGGCCACCCGATATTGTTTAATTTGTGGAAACTTATACCGAAAGATGTTCGGTGGACCTTTAGCCCGGTATCTCGGACCTTCATAAATGGAACATGTGGCAAGGGAAGTATTTGAGGGGCACTGCTACAATCATGCTGGGGGAAGATCATTGGTAAAAACTTTAATACGAGTAGGATACTATTGGCCAAAAATGGAAGAAGAAGCGGAAAACGTTGTTGCCATGTGCAACAAATATCAAAGGTATGCCAATAACATGCACCGCCCAGCAGAACGGTTACATTCAATAATTTCTCCATGGCCTTTCATGAAATGGGGCATGGATATCGTAGATATGTTACCTCAAGCTAAAGGAAAAGTACGAGAAAAAGAATTCAGGGACTTTATTTGGAGAAACACTATCTACCGGTTTGGAAAAGCAACAAAATAAAATATAACAAAAAAAGGAAAAAACTAAAGGGCATCATTAATGGAAGCATCATCCACGGGAGCATCACCAACGGGAGAAAAAGGATTAGCTTGAGAAGAAGAGGCTTGAACATCAGCCTTAACAGGAGCAAGTCTTCTATCACCCTCGGGACCTTTGTCTTAAGGTGAGGAAAATCTTTGATGTTGCTGAGTTTTATCAAGCTTCTTTAGACTTATCAATATCAGCATTAAGGTCAAAAACCACCTGGTTAGCTTCAATAAGAGTCTCGAGGCGAGTGTTTAAGAAATCCCAACTCACATCCAATAATAGCTTATCCTCGGGAATCTCGTAATCCTTCTCCCACTAGTCAACCTCAGCTCTCAGCTCTTCTTTTTCTGCTTCAGTGGCATCGTAATCTGTCTTCAAAGGAGCAAGAGAACTTTCCAAGAACTGAGTCTTATCAGTAGAAGCATGGAGATCATCCTGAACTTGAGTAAGTGTTTGAACCGATTCTCCCGCATAAACCTATTTTTGGTTAAGGAGTTCCTTCAAACTCCTTATTTCTTCAGTTGCCTTCGAAAGTTGCTCAGCGAAGGAGGATTAAAGTATATATTTATCCTTTCCAACTTGGCTAGAAGATGCTTTTTCAACTGCCAATTCAGCAGCAATCACCCTCATATGTTGTTCTAAAGCATTCTTCTCTTCCGCCAGAATATCTTTTTCCATTTGAAGGCCTTCAAATTGTTCCTTCCAGTTGTCAACTTCAGTGCACAAATCTATAACTTGTTGGACCACTTGAGAAACTCTTTTCATAAGCTCTGTGCCAATCAAGTTGATCTGCAAAAAGGAGGAAGAGTTATGAATAAGAAAGGTAAAAGAAAGGAAATATAATCAAGCTTGTACCTTCAAAGAAGAGTGAACAATATCATTCATTAAAGTCAGTAAGCTATGGCCTTCTAACTTCTTCTTCTCTACGGGGCCTAGCAGAGGTTTCAACCATATGACGGCTTGACCAGATTTTCTTAATAAGTTCCCACATTCAGGAACCTCAACAATAACTATTCTTGATTGCTCTAGCACGGCTAGAAGGTCAAACCTTTGTATGAGAAGTAGCCACGGGAATAGCAGATGGAGCAGGAGTAGCGCCAGGTAAGGACATGGGAGAGTTAATGGAAATTGGAACTAGAAGGGAAGCAAGAGGAAATTCTTCAGAAACAGGCCCAAAAGCTTCATCATCCTCGAAGCCATGAGCAAATAATCTATCAACAGAACTTGGGGGGGGGGGGGGGGAATCAGCAACATCCTCATTAGAAATCACTAAAGGGGCACTCTCTGGATCATCCGTGAGTCTAAAAGGGATTGAACTTGTTGGAGGGTCATGAGAAGGAGAAGTTTCATCATCAAAAACCACACGTCTCCTGACGTGTGTCTTCGCACCAAAGAACCCTCCTCTGTTTTCTCTTCGCCATCAGAGTCACGGGCTCCGTCAGTTTTCCTTTTTGAAGAAGAAGCACTTTCCTGGTAAAGACTCACGGAAAGCCTGGTTGATGAAACAGATGCATGACTAATGCCACAAATAGAAAACCCTAATAAAAAGGGGAAGGATGAGAAATTCTTGAACAAACTAGGAAGAAAAAAGGAAAAATAATGAAGGTAAAAACTACTGTGTGTCTTCACTTTCCAATCAAATTTTTGAGAAAGGTATTTCCAGGACCTTTTCTCCATAGGTGCAGCCGTTAACATATTTTCTGCCCAAGCACAGAAGTTGGAAATTTCATAAAAAACTTCCATGATTGCTGAAAAATTGGGTATGTGATTACATGAAATCCTTCGGGATGTGTAAAAAAGAAAAGGAAGAAGAAAGCTTATGTGCAATTTCCATTTATCCGGGAAGACATGTTTTCTTCACCCACTAATCCACTAGTGGGAGCAACAACAAATGAGAGTATCAACCACTGTCTCGATCGTCTTCAAGGCTAACCAATACTCTTTTACTTTTATCCACGAGAGTAAAGACACCTTTACGAAACAGTTTGAGGGAGTACAGATGAAGCAAGTGCCGAAAAGTGAAAGGCATGGAAATCAGATCTGCTAAATAACAAAGGCATGCAACAGCCCTCCATACTATGGGGCCAATTTGGCCAAGACACACGTTGAAGTAACGACAGAATTCAATGATTACTAGATTAATAGAAGGTTTAAACTCTAAGGTGAAGGGGTAGGTATAAACAAAAGAGAAATCGGCATGATAGAAAGTAATTCTCTGGTTGGCACCAGGTACTAAAATTGGAAAATCTTGATTCTAGTAATATTCTCTTCGAACCAGGGAAAGAAGACCATTAGTGATTAAACTCGGGTAAAGGTCAGCAGGATTGAGGGAGGCCATAGAAGAAACTTGATTCCTTATGGTTTCATGTAGTTACAAAAGAAAATTCTTGAGGAAGAATCTCTGCAACTGTGGGTTCACGCACAATATCATTTAAATTTCTATTCCTAGAAGAAGTTCTACGGGTGAAAATGTGACGACCCAAAGGGTCACCACCCGTATTCCTACTCGCTTTGTACTTATGAGGCCCTGAAACCTCGTTTGGGGTTGCCTCGATTTGCGTACGTAGTCCGGACGCGTAGTCGGAAAGCTTAAATGTGAATTCTGTGAGAAAAATGTTAAATCTTGATATTAAAAATTGATTAAGTTTGACCTCGGTCAACATTTTGGGCAAACGGACCCGGACCCGTGATCTGGCAGTCCCGGAGGGTCCGTAGGAAAATATGAGACTTGGGTGTACGCCCGGAATCGAATTCCGAGGTCCCAAGTCCGAGAAATGAATTTTTATGTGAAATTGTTTCCTGAAAATAACTAAAGAAATTGGAAAATAAAATTTGATTAAAAGACTGTGGTATCGGGCTCGTATTTTGGTTTCGACGCCCGGTACAAGTCTATGGTTTAAGCGCTTCCTGTAAAGTTTGGTTGAATTCGGACGCCGTTTTACGCGTTTTGGACTCAAAACTCTAAACTTGATGTTTTATAAAAATTGGAAGGAAATCATGGGTCTTGAGGCCTAATTTGATACTTATGATGTTGTTTTGACGATTTGATCGCACGGATGAGTCTGTAGGATGTTTTGGGGGTTATGTGTATGTTCGGTTTGGGTTTTGAGTGGGCCCCAGGAGGTCTTAGACTTAGAAATAACAGATGTTGCAGGTTCAGGGGAGTTCCAGGCTCCAGCGCGCCCGCGGTCGCCTTAGCGTGGTCCGCGGTGCGTACTGCGCGGTCGTGGTCGCCTTAGCGCGGTCTGCGGTGGAAGCTGCGCGGCCGCGGTCGTCCACGCACGGTCCGCGTAGCTGACTTCAGAGAGCCAGCATTTTCCAGGTTAACCAGCGCGGCCGCGTCCCCTTTTTGCGCGGTCCACGCTGGAAGATTCAGAGGGTGGAATTTTGTCCAGTTCTGCAGCGCGGCCGCGGTCCATTTTAGTGCGGCCCGCGCTGGAAAGTTCAGAGAGTGGTAATTGCTAAGTTCTTCAACGCGGCCGCGGTGCACTTTTGCGCGGTCCGCGCTGGGTCTTCAGGGAGGGTATATAAAGACGGGAATTTCAGATATTTTTCACTTTTTTCAAAAACCCAAAACATAAGAGGCGATTTTCCAAACAATTCTTCTTCTTCAAAACAATTGGTAAGTGATTTCTAACTCATTTTCTTCACTCCTTAACATCTTTTAACTTAATTTCAACTTCAAAACAAAGATTTTAATGGGGAATTTTGGGTAGAACCTAGGTTTTCTAAAATTGGGGGTTTTGGACCTCAATTCGAGGTCCGATTCTAAAATAAATTATATATTTGAGTTCAAGGGGGAATGGGTAATCGGGTTTTGGTTCGAACCTCTGGTTTTGACCATGCGGGCCCGAGGGCATTTTTGACCTTTTGGGGAAAAATAATGAAAAAGCTATAATTAGGCATTGGGTTTGATTTGTTTAGCACATATTGATAACATGAAGTCATTATTGCATAGATTTGGTTGAGTTGGAGCCGAATTCGAGAGGGAAAGCGGTTGTTGAGGATTGAATTGGCCGTGGAAGTTTGAGGTAAGTGTTCGGTTTAACCCTAGCTTGAGGGATTAGGAGTTGAGTCTTGTTTGCTACTTGTTAATTGATCGAGTATGATGTATAGGCATGGTGACGAATATCTATACGTTGGTGTCTAGCATGATCGTGAGTCTTAAATTGATAATCGTGTATCCTTAGTTGATCATATGGAAGTTGTGATTAAATATTGGTATTAGTGGTGCCAACTAGAAGCTAAATAAGATTGGTTATAGCTGATTCTCCCTTGCCGGGATATTTGACTCGTCGTTATTGTTTTTCCCTTGCCGGGAAGTCATTATTTGTGTATTCTCCCTTTCCGGGATTGTATGGTGTATTATGTTGGAAAGTAATGGGAGCGGGTGGTACGCCTACCACAAGTGATATGGAAATGGGAGCGGGTGGTACGCCTACCACAAATGATATTGAAATGGGAGCAGGTGGTACGCCTACCACAATTGATAATGAAAAGGGAGCGGGTGGTACGCCTACCACAAGATGATGAAATGGGAGCGGGTGGTACGCCTACCACGAGACATTGAGAAATGGGACCGGGTTGCACGCCTGCAACAAGATGAGTTGATTATGGAAGCTGTCTTATCTCTTTATTTTGTGTTAGAAGCTAAACGGTAGTTGTACGCTTTATTGTTCCTGATATTTATTTCTATTTGTTGACCTTGAAGCATGTTCCCATCCCCCGCTTAAATTGTATATTCTTGTTGTTTTCACCG
>NW_017670239.1:1670652-1675613 GCF_001879085.1 Nicotiana attenuata
CTGCTGGACTGACCTCTGGAAGCACCCCGCGCAGGAGGCGCGCTAGAAACTGGAGGTGCATAGTAAGGCTCCTGAGGTGTAGGCGGAGCTGGAGTACTGCCGGCTGCTAGAAGAGCTGAATGTACAGGTCGACCCGAATAACCTCTTCCATAACGACCTGCTGATGGGGTACGGGCACCAGAGTAGTGACCCGACTCTCGAGACCTCTTGGCCTCCCTTTCCCCTCGCTCCCTGGCCAGCATACCCTCAATCCTCCTAGCAATGCTCACTACCTGCTGATAAGGAATGTCCATCTCCAACTCCCGAGCCATGCTAGATCTGATGGGTGGAATAAGACACTCTATGAACCTGCGAACTCTCTCCCGAACTGTAGCAACCAAGGCCGGTGCATGCCTGGCCAATCTGGTATAATGAATGGCATACTCTGAAACGGTCAAAGCACCCTGGCACAAATGCTCAAACTCTGCGCGCCATGCGTCCCGGAGACTCTGGGGGGCAAACTCTCTCATAAACATATCCGAGAACTGGGTCCAAGTCAGTGAAGCAGACTCGACTGGACTGTCTAACTCATAAGTATGCCACCAATCATAGGCGGCTCCCCGAAGCTGAAAAGTAGTGAAAGAAACCCCGCTGGACTCCACTATGCCCATAGTGCGAAGAATACGATGACACTCCTCTAAAAATCCCAAGGCATCGTCTGATGCTAAACCACTGAACACTGGGGGATCATATTTCTTGAACCTCTCAAGTCTCCGCTGCTCGTCCTCTGAAGCAGCTGACCCATCCTCGGGCTGAACTAGCGCTACAGGCGGTGCGGGAATAACCTCGGGAACCTGTTCAACCTGCACTCGCTGCTCAGGAGTGCGGACGACGGGAGTCTGTGCTCCTCCCCCGGCCTGGGATGTGGCTGCAGTAAGGGGAAGCAACCCTGCCTGAGCTAAGGTGGTGTACATGCTCATGAACTGAGCCAAAGTCTCCTGGAGCGCTGGAGTAGTAGTGGCAGTAGTAGGTGTGCCAGGTGCCTGGGCTCCGGCTGAATCTGCTGGTGGTACCTCGGCGGCAGCTCGCGCAGGTGCTCTGGCGGCACCACGTGCGCGTCCTCGACCTCTCCCCCGGCCCCGGCCTCTGACGGTTGTAGTAGGGGGCGCGGGTGCCTGATCATCTCGAGTAGTACGTGTCCTCACCATCTGGGAGAGAATAGAAGTCAGAAGTTTAGAATTGATGTTCAAAATATCGCACGACAAGGAATTCAAATGAAATGAAGATTTCCCTAAACAGTTACATAGCCCCTCATAGATAAGTACAGACGTCTCCGTACCGATCAGCGAGACTCTAATAAACCGGCCTGTGTTCCGTGACTCCTATGAACCTAGAGCTCCGATACCAACTTGTCACGACCCTAGTTCACCCTCCATGAACATGTCGGGATGGCACCTAGTTCCTACAACTAGGTAAGCCTAACAGTGCAGAAATAACAATTTAACTTGCGGAGTAATTAATTAAGACTGAACATGTGAAAAATAACAACTGAATATAAGGCCGCTCGGCCTATAAAACTCTAAAGGTATGCGGAAGTCTACAACTCAATCCCAAAACCCGGAAACTCACGGGAAACACAGGCTAATAGAATTTACCATAAGTACTCTAATCTCCAGAATGTCTACATCAAAAGTATGATAGGATAACAACTCTACAACTAGAATAAGGAAGAAGACTCTTCGGTCTGCGGACGCTGCAGATATACCTCGAAGTCTCCGTGTATCTCCTCGCCTCAAGGATAGTGCGCCTGAGTAGAGGTACCTGAATGATCTGCACATGAAAAACATACGCAGGAAGGGCATGAGTACACCACAGCAGTACTCGGTAAGTGCCAAGCCTAACCTCGGTTGGGTAGTGACGAGGAAGGTCAGGGCCCTACTGAGGTAAAATATAATAATAATAATTAACAGTATGAAAATCTAGCTGAAATGATGAGTACAGCAGTGAGATAAGGCAAGTCAACGAGGCAGTAACAACTGCAAAAGAACAGAGTAACACAAAGTAAATCCAGCTCAACATCAATGACAATAATGAGGGTCTCCCAGGATACCGTCATGTAGCCCTTTCCTCAACTGTCCAGTGGATCTCCCGGGATACCGTCCCGTAGTCCAACTCATGTACCAATCTGAAGGATCTCCCGGGATACCGTCCCGTAGTCCAACCACCAATATGTAGGGGGGGTCTATTGGGAATTAACCCGCAGTCCCAGAGTAAAAGTGCAGGGGGATCTATCGGGAATCTAACCCGCAGTCCCAAAGTAAAAGTGCATGGGGAGCTATCGGGAATCAAACCCGTAGTCTCAAAGTAAACAAACAAGGGGGGGGGGGGAGCTACCGGAATCCCATATCCGTAGTCCCAATATAAATGCGCAACCACAACTACAAGATACACAGAAATGAAGTACAAAAGACAAGCAACAGGTAGCACTAGCCTAGCATGCTTCACGTAGTACAGTCAAGGCAACTTAAGCAATTAGGCAAGTTAAATCAACTAAACATGCTTTTCTAATTTAGCAGAGGTTATAATTGCAAGTAGAACAAAGCAAATATGAAAGAAACTCAATCTCAATATGTTATGTAAAAACCGGATTTTCAACAATTGGCTCAAGTACGTGCTCGTCACCTCACGTACAAGGCACTCAAGAACCAAATAATAAATCCTAAGGGGGAAGGCCCCCCACACAAGGTTAGACAAGCCACTTACCTCGATTCGGCTCCAAAATCAACTCGAAATTACACTTTTGCCACGAGTATCCGACTCCAAATGGCCCAAATCCAATAATCTCCTCTTCAAAGCCCTCTGAAAATCACCCTTCCCCAAGCTCAAATTGATTTTTCTAATTTCTGAAATCTAACCCTCGAAATTTCTATATCAGAACATGTGTTTCCGCTTCTGCGGACAACGGACCGCTTCTGCAGTCCCGCCTATGCGAAAATGGAGTCACTTCTGCGACTTTCACTAAAGAGTCAATGTCCGCTTCTGCGGACCATTAACCGCTTATGCGGTTCCGCTTCTGCGGAGTTCTAGCCGCTTCTGCGGTTTTCCTTAAAATGCCCCAAACCGCTTCTGCGGTAAATTCGTCGCAGATACGGGCACGCTTCTGCGGAGCACCCACCGCACCTGCAGAAACTGAAGGCCTTGAACAATCTCGCTTCTGTGGTCCTCAATGCCGCATCTGCGGTTCCCAAGCCGCAGATGCGAAAATACCAGAAGCAGCAAAAATCTGCTATCTCCCAACTTCCAAAATTCTTCCGTTAGCCACCCGAAATCATCCCTGGGCCCCCCGGGACCTTAGCCAAAAGCACCAATAACACCTAATACCTCATTCAAACTAGTACCAATACTTGAGACACCTAAAACAACGTCGGAAACTAGATTAAATCACGGATTTGAGCCTAAGAACTTCAAATTCCATCAAAATACACTTTCGATCAAAAACCTAACCAAAACATGTCCGAATGACCTGAAATTTTGCGCACACATCCCAAATGACATGATGGAGCTACTGCAACTTCCGGAATTTCAATCCGACCCTCGGATCAAAATCTCAGTATCGGACCGGAGACTTCAAAAATTCAAACTTCGGCATTTCAAGGCTAAATGAGCTACGGACTTCCAAAATACATTCTGAACACGCTCCCAATCCCAAAATCACCTAACGGAGCTAACAGAACTATCGGATTTCCGTTCCAAGGTCGTCTTCACACTGTTCTGACTACGGACCACTTTTCAACACTTAAGCTCTCATTTAGGTACTAAGTGTCCCAAAACTCTCCGAAACTCTACACCGAACTTCCCGACAAACCAAAATAGCAGAAATGAACTTAGGAGAAGCAGTTAATAGGGGATCGGGGCATTAATTCTTAGGACGACCGGCCGGGTCGTCACAGCCCAGCTTAGGTCCCAGAGGGGTTTATTGCTACCCCAGTTCTTCAGGACGCCTTGGTCCGGTTGGTGGGCCTCATGGAGAGTGTCACCCAGGAAGGATTGCTCCCTGTAGCACCAACCACTTCTCAGGCTGGAGGAGGAGCCCAGACTCCTGCTGCATGTACTCCGGAGTAGGTAGCTCCTCAGGGTCAGATTCCAGTGGTTCAGCCAGCTATGGTAGTTCAGCCGAGGGTAGTTTCTCAGACCGGAGATGGCGCGGCTATGTCCACATATGCTTTGTGGAGGCTGGACAGGTTTACCAAGCTCTTCACCACTACATTCAGTGGTGCTTCTTCTGAGGACCCCCAGGATTTCTTATACAACTACCACGAGGTTCTTCGGAACATGGGCATTTTTGAGTCCAATGGAGTTGATTTTACTGCATTTCGCCTATCTGGATCCGCCAAGACTTGGTGGAGGGATTTCTGTTTAGCTAGACCAGCAGGGTCGCCGTCTTTGACTTGGGATCAGTTTTCAGAGTTGTTCCTGGAGAAGTTTCTCCCCGTTACTCAGAGGGATGCTTATCGGAGGCAGTTTGAGCGCCTCCAGCAGGGTTCTAAGACGGTCACTCAGTATGAGACCAGGTTTATTGATCTAGCTCGCCATGCTCTTATCATACTTCCGACCGAGAGAGAGAGAGAGGGTGATGAGGTTTATTGACGGCCCGATTCAGTCGATTCGTCTTCAGATGGCCAGGGAGGCCGGGAGTGAGATCACATTTCAGGAGGCGGCCAATGTGGCCCACAGAGTTGAGATGGTTCTATCACACGGGGGTAGTCATGGGTCGGATAAGAGGCCCCGTCATTCCGGTAGATTCAGTGGTACCTTGTCTGGAGGTAGAGATTCGTATGGTAGAGGTGCTAGAGGTGGAGGCAGAGGTCATAGAGGTAGAGCTCAGACCGCTAGGGGTAGAGATCAGCTAGCAGCAGATCGAGCTAGGGATCGAAACTCTGGGTGGTGGGGCCCAGCCCTAGTTGTATGCTCGTACTGGCTAG
>NW_017670239.1:2464822-2470473 GCF_001879085.1 Nicotiana attenuata
ACGTACTCACTGGCTAGTATCAAATTGTTTCACCTATCCACGGTTCATCGAAGACGAAAGAATCGAACTTTAGGACTTCTTGACATTGTTGACAATTGGACTTTAGACCACAACATCCCGAGAAATTAATCAAATGTATCTAACCTTAATTCCAAAAGTCAAGCACTCGGAGCGAATTACTCAATATTGTCCTATTGGCCTTTGTAACATGGTTTACAATATTACCACTAAAATCTTGATCAACTGTATCCTTCCTTATCTTAGCACTCTCGTTAGTCTTACTCCTTCATCTTCACTAGGACAGAAGAATTGTGAATCATGCAATTATTGTCCAAGAAGCTATTCATTCATTCAAATAAAATAAAAAAGGAACAGCGGAACATATGATGCCAAAAATAGATCTTGAAAAAGCCTTTGATCGACTAGAATTATCCTTCATTTATTACTCACTGTCTAGTATCAAATTGTTTTCACCTATCCACGGTTCATCGAAGACGAAAGAATCAAACTTTAGGACTTCTTGACACTGTTGNAACAAAGCTAAAGATACGAGAAGGAATAACCAGAGGAGAAATGACCAAGAGTTTTTGAAAAAATAAACCCTTTACCTATTTATAGGGTTGGGTGTAGGGGTGGGCGTTCGGGCAGTTCGGATTGCATATGAAATTTTGGTTTGGATTTTCAGTTTTCGGATTGACGAAATGACAATCCAAATCCAATCCAAATAAGTTCGGATTGGATCGGATTTTTTAAGTTCGGTTTTGGATTAATCGGTTTGGATATTTTGGATTTTCGGTTTTGAGCTTATAAGTTGAGATGTTTCTTCTTTATATAAAAAATATCCAAATGAAGTACTCATGTTAAATTGCCTGAAAAGTTCTTCATTCTCCGCAATCATCCAAATGAAATATTAAAATAATGAAATTATTATATAAAAGAATAAAAAAATACAATAGAGACATTAATACGACAGATAAGAAGTAGAAATAGTAAAACCATGTCCATATAGAAAGTATTCTCATAATAACTTAGTAATTAATATTGAATATATATGATAATGTCTAATGGGTAAGATATTGAACTTACTGCTATTGACGTATGGATAATGGACTAAATATAAAGTATAAAAATTTCGGATTTTCGGATATCCAAAAATTCGAAGTACCAAATCCAATATCCAATCCGAAATCCAAAAATTTTAAAAGTTAAACCCATAATCCAATCCGTAATCCGAAAATCCAAACTAAAAATCCAAGAAATTCGGATTTCGGTTTGGATTTCGGGTTTGCCCAAAGTATGCCCACCCCTAGTTGGGTGGCACCAGAATCGAAGCGAAAGGCTACCCATGGCACCAAAATCGAAGCGACAAACCCTCAGTCTCTGTCTCGGGAAAACGCGTAATGATGACGCACGTGGAAGTGACATCATTTCTGATAGGACACACAACCCAGGATGCCGTGAAGCGCACTGCTCTTCCGTCATTCGTCAAACCATTATTATTCGCAAACCAAATTTCTCCGCAGGTATAGACGATGTCCGCTTATCAAGGACGCGTCGGGCCGCAACCTCGACAAGCGGAGGGACTAACTGTATAGGTCCAAATTTGGACAACCACGACCATCGCTGACTGCGGCGAGGAACGAGGTCCTTACGATATAGCGTCCTTTGGTCGTTATAAAGGGTGACGACCAACAAGTGGTTAAAGCGAACGCATGACGTCTGCAGTAGTGTTAGTGTAGTAGGAGACAGTGGGGATATGCTTTTCGAATATTCTTTGTGTTGTACCTTTTTAAGGTTTGAAAGGGGATTGTCCCTTATAAATAGGAGGAAAACGCTCTGTAAAAGGGGGGAGAAAGTGAATACAAAAAAGACAACTTTGCTTATTGAATACAAATCTGAAATCTTTACATCATCTTATCTTGGTCAATCGCATTCATTACAACATTTTTCCACATTTGAGGTTATCATATTTATGAGTAATCATTTGGTTCTGACATACAAGGAAGCATCGATCATCTTGTCTTTCTCTTACATCATTTAATCTAGATTTTATTATAGTTGGCTGAGATTCACCTCTTCATCTTCATTGATTGATCTAACCAAAAAGGTTTCAATATCTTTTGGTCAAACAGATACAATCATTGTTATAGTTAAATCTTATGCTCAGTTATGTTTGCTTATTCTTATATTCTATCTCAAACCTTGTTCAAAAATGGATAAATTATCTTTGGCTAGGATTTACCTCAAATCTTCTTATTTAATCGGTTCAATAAAAAAGACTAACTCTTTTTGGTCGAACATATATAAAACTCAGTATCTAGAACTTCTTAAGCAGGGGTTAGTTTTAAACAAATTGGGAAAAGGATACAATAAAACATATAGAGGGGGAGGGGGTATATGTGAAAATGCAAATTAAGAGGAAATGACTGTGTATTGTTATAAAATCAGTAGGAGTATCGCCCAAGCAAAAGAATTTTCAAAATATTCCGAATTTGCCCCATAAACACCTATAAATACCCCTACTTGATAGCTGTTGATACTCGCACAGTTCTCACACTCTTCTCGACTGCTCCCACTATCCTTTTCTCTCTCTCACTCTTCTGTACGTTTTACCTTTCAGAGCAAGTTTTATCCCAAAAATGCCTCTGGAAATCTCTGTGATTGACATGAAGGAGGAAGACAAAAAGAGGAAGAACGAGTACCATGACCTTGAGTGGGACTATGATCCTTACACTGTCTACGTCGGTGAGCACAGAATCCTCACTCTCTTCTCTGAGTGCTACCAGACCACCACCAAATGGTTTCAGGACCTCCAGAAGTCCACTGCTAACAACAAGCACGGTTGCCTTCTCGTCGGAGTTTGCGCCGACCGCAACCCGGATCTCATGCACTGGGACATCGACACTCGGCGTTATCCGAATCCCGAGAAAACTCCTTACCACCTCCTCCAGCTTTGCATCGGCTCTCACTGCTTCCTTTACCGCCTCCCGCATCCTCACTACGAGCATATCCCTAAGGCTCTTATAGCCTTCTTCGCTAACCCTAGGGTTATTGCTGTTGGAATGAACATGCGCGCTGTTATTAAGAGGCTTGAGGATGACCACTGCATCAAGTTTGCTAACCCTGTCGACCTCAACATCTTAGCTGTGAAAGGTATGAAGAGAGATGATTTGGATCTAGGCCGTTATGACCTAGATCGTCTAGCTAAGACCGTTCTCGGGAAACACTGGGACGTTATCAGGCCTAATGAAAGGGTTCAATGGTTCTCCCGCTGGAGAAGTCACTGGTGGAATGACACGCTCGATCTCAAGAAGGTGGAATACGCTACTGTGGATCCCTATCTGTGTTTCATGATTGGTTCTGAACTATTGGATATGTTGGATGACAAGTTGTACCCGAGGGAGTTTAAGAAGTTCCTGCTGAAGAATAAGAAACAGAAGAAGAGGGGTAAGACAACGAAGAAATTCTGATTGCATTGCAGAAAAATGTGACTGTATTTCCAGGAGGTTATCTTAGAACTTGCTGCTACCTACTTTCTACTATAGTTACTGCTTACTTCATTCCCTATGTCTGTCTATTTCTGTTGTTCGTATAGACTCAAAAAAACTGAGAAGTCGCTTTTCTAGTGCTAAGAGATACTCAGTGTAGTAGTGTTATTTTCTGTTGTTTAATTTCTGCCGTTCCACTTGTCTGTCTGCTTGTTTTGCTTTTTCTATTAATAATAAGATTTGAGTTGATTAGTAGTAATTCGCTTTGTTAAATTTCTCTTTGGTTGGATTCGTGCATGTAGTCGACTCAGTATGAAATGAGTTAGATTATTGCTTTTAAGTTTGGTGGTTTTGGTGAAATTAACCTTTATATCGTAGCATGTCATAGTGATTAACTCGCTGCAATAAATGTTACAGTGTAAAGGTTGAATTCACATGCTACTTATACATCAATGATACTTCAAATTCGGATGCAATAAATGTTGAAGTTACTAATTTGCTGCAGCTATATTATTGATGTGATTAATGATGTTAAATTAAATAAAAAAAATATCGTAATTAGAAAATAATAACAGGCTTTCGCGCGCTACCTTTGTTTTCCTTAACCTAGCTCCTGTTTAAATATGCAATATTACGTGTTATTAAAAAATTAATTTATTCCATAGAGAATTAAAGTGGGAAGAAGAGGTAGACATCCGCCATTGTCAGAGTGGGAGAGTGGGAATTTGTTATTTAACGTGAACGTAGTAGCGCGGGAGCTGGGAGCATTTTTTATAGTGGTACGTGAGAGTGACAGTGGTTCCATATTATGGTTCAGTTTGTTACGATTCTTTAGTGGCACGCTGCATATGAGATAACAATGGCACGTGTCAGTTGCCATCATTTTACCTTTATTTGCCAGTATCTTTTGGCCAAAATGACTTACCATTTACGATACACCCTTAATAACATTAGCTGGTAATAGGGAGCGGACTGCGTCTTCGGTCTTCTTTTTTGTTTGACCGCTACGGCGTAGCAAATAATCCGAACTAACGGCATTTATACAAATTTATATCAATTTTTAAATTTTATATCCATTGATTCGGTGGTTATATTTGTATGCTAAAAGAAAAAAATGATCAAACTATTTTTAAAGACGAAAGTTAATGAACTGAATTATTTAAAGACTGGTCTCTGTCGGACGATACCAGCTATACGTCTATACCATGCCAAAACTATTTTTTTTGCATACGTTTAGGAATTGTAAGCCTTTCAGCTCTGGAATTGGGAGTAGAGGCCTGACAACCACAATTATAGCACGACTGGCCCCTAAACATGTTGAATTCTCCAAAATAAAGAAGATTTCTGAAATCCAGAGTTCAAACTCAGCCGGATGGGGATGCTAATATCAAATTGTTTTCACCTATCCACGGTTCATCGAAGACGAAAGAATCGAACTTTAGGACTTCTTGACACTGTTGACAATTGGACATTAGACCACAACATCATTTGTCAAATTATTCTTAATTATTTCCAAAGCTTATACAACACTGAATTGTTACTAAGTTTACACTAACGTCATGTTGCCCCTATTTGTCCACCCTTCAAGATTCAGCCACTGCGGATAATCCTCTTACTGCAGCTGAAATCTTTAGAGCAGTCCACTCGTTCCAACCCTTAAAGGCTTAAAGCACGTGCTGACTTTTCAAAAATATTGATCGGACACGTAATTAGCTATAGCCTATAAGCAATGTTTATTTTGACGCACTCTCTTTCCC
This sequence comes from Nicotiana attenuata, assembly GCF_001879085.1. Classification (NCBI taxonomy): domain Eukaryota; kingdom Viridiplantae; phylum Streptophyta; class Magnoliopsida; order Solanales; family Solanaceae; genus Nicotiana; species Nicotiana attenuata. Next base: position 2,470,068 of record NW_017670239.1, read on the forward strand.
GATAAATTAATCAAATGTATCTAACTTTAATTCCAAAAGTCAAGCACCCGGAGCGAATTACTCAATATCGTCCTATTGGCCTTTGTAACATGATTTATAATATTACCACTAAAATCATGATCGACTGTATCCTTCCTTATCTTAGCGCTCTCATTAGTCTTCACTCCTTTATCTTCACTTAGGACAGAAGAATTGTGAATCATGCAATTATCGTCCGAGAAGCTATTCATTCATTCAAATCAAATAAAAAAGGAACAGGGACCATATGATGCTAAAAATAGATCTTGAAAAAGCCTTTGATCGACTAGAATGATCCTTCATCCATTACTCACTGGCTAGTATCAAATTGTTTCACCTATCCACGGTTCATCGAAGACGAAAGAATCGAACTTTAGGACTTCTTGAC
>NW_017670239.1:2471101-2512975 GCF_001879085.1 Nicotiana attenuata
GCTCGAAATAACACCCTTAAGGTCAAGGGCCTCCGCCAAAAAGAAGAGTTCGACCTCGATCGAACAACGACGGGTTAATATTTCGACGAAAGCTTGAAATCACACCCTTAAGGACAAGGGCCTCCGCCAAAAAGCAGAGTTCGACCTCGATCGAACAACGACGGGTTAATATTTCGACGAAAGCTCGAAATCACACCCTTAAAGCCAAAGGCCTCCGCCAAAAATCAGAGTTCGACCTCGATCGAACAACGACGGGTTAATATTTCGACGAACGCTCGAAATGACACCTTTAAGGCCAAGGTCCTCCGCCAAAAAGAAGAGTTCGACCTTGATCGAACAACGACAGGTTAATATTTCGATGAAAGCTCGAAATAACACCCTTAAGGCCAAGGGCCTCCGTCAAAAAGAAGAGTTCGACCTCGATCGAACAACGACGGGTCAACATTTCGACGAGAATTCGAAATAATACCCCTAAGACCGAAAGCCAACGCCGAAGAAAACTGGGACACGCGACGGGATGATACTTTGATATAAGCTCGAAAATAAAAGCCCTACGGCTAAGGCCGTTATTAGAAAAGGAATCTGATACCATTCGGACGTTGATGGATTAACATCTCGACACAAAGTGACAAGCACCATCCTGTCGGCTAAAGCCGTCACCAAGGCTCTACTCAACCCGAGTGACCTTGAAGTCCCCTAAGAAGCGGGAGGTCAGCATGCAGAAATCTACTTTGCATCAAAATTACGAAGAGCAAAACAGGAAAAGGAGTACAGAAGACAGGTAAAAATGAAAAATCCTCTTCATACAAAGCTACTGCGCAAACAGCCGCAAATTACCTACAACTAAAACCAACGGAGTCCAAGAAAAGAACAACAAACAACAATAAAAAAAAAAAGAGAAGAAAAATAAAGATAGCAATTCTTTCACTCGGCACCATCTCCAAGAGATCCTCCCTCATCACCCGTACCCTCATCAGCTTCCGGCGTTGTAGGGTCATATCCACAGTTAACACGAGCCTCTCGCGCCTTCGCCCGCGCTCCTTCATATGCGGCCTCAGTAACGTTGCCTGCCTCCCACAAACTCTTGTAGATGTGTCGCTGGGCTTTAGCATGAACCCAAAGCTCGTGCAAATGACGAGGAACAACGGTGGAGGAGGATTCGACTTGAGCCAACAGTTGCTCCTTTTTGGCCTCAAGAGCAGCGACCCGATCCCCTAGGGTCGATGCCTCTCGGTCAATCTCACCGATGCGCTCCTCAAGCCTCGCTTCCCTCAGTGTGGTCGTCTCCGTCTCTGATTCCTGCTCGGATTGGAGGATGCGAATGGTGTTCTCTAAAGCCGCCGCCCTCTCGAAAGCCAATGACCAAGCACTCTCGATATTTTCCAAACCGGGAACTTTTCTCTCCAACTCGATCAACTTCCCCATCCACTCCACGCTCATCGCATCGACCCTGATAAGGTTCTGATCCATCTCAGATTGCATAGACATCAACTTCTCCTGAAGATATTCTCACTCTGCACCGACCCCTTTGCGTAGCTCAAGCTCTTCTTCCTTTGCACGAAGTTGCTCCTCGAGTACACTACTTCTGCGGATAGCCTCCATCAGTTGCTGGTCCCTCTTCTCCAGTTCCTCACCGAGGGATCGAGCATCAGGGTTCGCCTTCAGCCGCTCGTGCATCTCACGACACTTATCGTGATAGCGCCGATATTTCCCCAACATCGTCAGAAAAATCTTGGCCAGAGTATCAGCGCTGCGAGCACTTTCAATCTCCACCATATACGTCTGAAAAACCAAAAGACAAGCTAAGACCAGGCCAGCAAGAAAAACGAAAGGAACACGAAAGAAAAGTGAAACGTACCCTCAAGCCCATAGCGGCCACTTTATGCATCAAATCAATATCAGGAACGTTCCGAAGAGCTTCGCTTTCGGCAGCGGAGCCCAAGAGGTCAAACTATGGCACCAAATCCTCCATATCTCCCAGAAGGTTGATAGAAGGAATCTCAAGAATACGGGACGACCCTCCCGCATGAACCATCGAACGGGTAAGACCCTCCTCAAACATCCTAACATCATCAGGATCAATATTAGACTCGAATTCGTAGTCGTCGACCACGACACCTTTTCCCCTTTCTGCGACCGAGGAAGAAGCACGACCAGGTGCCGAGGATGAAGGCCTGTCCAAAGCAGTAGCAACGGCCTCAGACATCTGACCTCCCCCCCCCCCCCGTCCACGGCAGGTGTCTTATTAATCACAGCGGCGAGAATCTCCATCGATGGGTCAGACACAACAGCTGGCACCGCCTCTATAGGCGGGACGACATCAACTCCCGCCTCAGATCCCGTCAAGGGAAGGTCTTCCTCTAAATGTATCACGGCTGAAGGAGCCGTTTTGAACTCCACTCGCCGCCTCTTTGATGGCCCATCCCTTTCCTCGGCACGGGAAGATTCCCTTGCCGGGGAGGTGACAGGGGCTGAAATCTCAGGTTGAGGGGTAACCTCCGCGTGTACGGCCGTAGCCGTAGATTCGACTGAAGCGGCCCTCGACGAAGGTCGGGTAGTAGATGCCGTGGCAGGACAAGCGGACGAGGCAGGTTGACGAAAAGCTAATGGAGGAGCCCTCGCTCTCCGCACTCTTCCTAGAATCGACAAACATCACATAAGAAACCAAGTAAAAAGGGAATGAGGAGGAATAGCGAACAACGACGATATTACTCACCAGTAAGGGGCTTGCGTCCATATTTCTCATAGAAAGGCGACCATGTACGGACACCCGCCGTATGAGGAAGGATGGCGCTCACCCACTCGTGGATACCATCAACAGGTGCGGGAGGTAGCTTCGCGGCTGTAAAAACACAGTTTAGTACTACCCAAAAGTAAGCAGTCAAACATCATTCTGACAAAAAGCGTAGAAACTTATGGGCGAAGTTCCATTTCTCAGGGAACCCCGTAGGATCCGCCACAAGGTGTTCGGTCCGCACATAAAAGTAATTCTCGTAGAAGCGACGGTTGGCTCTGTCATCCATCTTCACCACCAGACTCTTCGACCCTCGGTGGCGCATATGAATCATCATGCCACGAATGAGTTGAGGGGCAAAAATATTGAGCATATGCCCCAAAGTGATCTCACGACCAGCACTCCGCAAACTTGAGCAACTTAAGGAACAATTTATACAGATACGGCAAAAGTGGCGCTAGGCATACTTCGTAAAAGCGGCAGAAATCTACCACCAAGGGTGGGAGAGGAAGCGTGTATCCAACAATAAAGGGGTAGGCGAAGAACGTGCTATACCCTGGGCTGTCAACACGGACTATGTCGTCCCCCACCGCCGGCAGTATTTCAACGTGGCGAGGGATTCCCCACCTAGCCTTCAATTCTACGATCCCCTCCTCAGTTATGATGGAGGAAGCAGGTTCCAGCTCCTCCCCTGCGAGACTATGGAAATCGCTCCACACTTTCCCAGGGCAAGGCAAGATCTCAGCCACCGACGGGACCTCCTCATCTTCCACCACTTCTGCTCCTCTAATGGCCAGAACATCATTTTTCGGCACCGGAGTTGTGGCAGAGAGGTCAGCGCGAGAAGAATCGCCAGCCATTTGAATCAATTTGATAAAGCAAAAGGATAAAGAAAAGGAAAGACGAAAATTCCCGGCTAACTGTAGAAAATAAAAAGTCCGAAGTATCGGGAGAAAAGAAGATTCGCAAAGTTCTCTTAAGTAAAGGCAAAAAATGTGTCAAATCAAATGGTGCAGTCCTACTTATAAGAGACATAAATTTTCCAAGCACAAAACCCAAGAGTCGCCAATTGAAGTTGATAGGGCATAAAACGGTTCAATCCCCTGGGAACGTGTGTCATAATGGCAGGTAACCATATACAACGTTTCAAGATAAACGATGTTCCGGTCCCAAAACGGTCGTAATGGTTAAAGGATATCGAAAAGACGCTGTCACATTACTAGAATCTAAAGACCATACCCAAGGGGTAGGTAGTCATATTTCTCTTGGATATGTAATAATCATAATCCGCCTACCAGGCCCGACAAGAGACGACCACGGTAGACGGAGGGACTAACTGTATTGGTCAAAATTTGACCGCTGCGGTCGGCCTAATCGAGATCCCGTCCAAGCGACGAGATAGTGGAAGACGACATGGTTTGCTTCAAAACGCGTACTCACAATACCCGCCATGACAAAGAACGATACTCAGGGAACGACGGAAGCGGACATGGGGTGAAAGTGTATTGGCCCATAGTGAGGATTTCATAATTATATATAGGGAAAGAACCTTTCATTGAGGGGGGGCTTTTGATCTTTTTCTTTCTCTTCCCTCTCTTCTGTAATCTTCTTAGCAAAAAGAAAGGCAAAGTCATCTTCTATGGAGGACGAAAAATAGTCATCTCCATCGATTAACAAAAGAAGAAATGAAAATATCAATAAGATTGATCACCCCTATTTTATCCTATCTATTATTTTCTGGTTTGTTTATGGAAATATCAATAAGATTGGTCACCCCTATTTCATCTTAAGCATTATTTTCTGATTTGTTTATGGATATGAAGGTTATTATGTTTGACTAAGATTTACCTCTTCATCCTTCTCTAATTGATTTAACCAAAAAGATCTCGATAACTTTTGGTCAAACACCGGGCACCACACGCCATACTCTGCCATCTCCATTGTAACGACCCGACCGGTCGTTTTGAGCTCTAGCGTGCCGTTCAGTAGTTTGAGGCCATGAACACCTTCATTTCAGGTATTATGACTTGTACGCGTGGTAGGAATTGAATTTCGGGAAGTCAGAGTTGATTTGGAAAGAGAATCCTCATTTCGGGAGCTTAAAGTTGAAAGAATTAACTAAGATTGGATTTTTGAGTAAACGACCTCAGAATCAGGATCTGAAGGTTCCAACAGGTTCGTATTATGATTTCAGACTTGGGCATATGCCCGGTTAGGGTTTTGGATAACCCGGGAGCGTTTTGGCGCCTATTGTGGAAGTAGCATTTCAGAAAAAATTTCATAAGTTTGGCTTGAAGTGCATTTCAATGTTATCGATGTCCGTTTGGGATTTCGAGGCTGTGAATAGCTCCGTATGATGATTCTGGATTTGGGAGCGTGATCGAAAGTGAATTCGGAGGTCCGTAGGTCATTTTGGAGTCATTTGGCTAAAGATAGAAATTTGAAGGTTTTTGAGAAGTTTGACCGGAAGTGGACTTTTTGATATTGGGGTCGGAATCCGATTTCGGAAATTGGAGTAGGTCTGTAATGTCGAATATGATTTGTGTGCAAAATTTGAGGTCAATCGGACGTGATTTGACGGGTTTCGGCATCGAATGTAGAAGTTTGAAATTTCAATGTTCATTAAGCTTGGATTGGAGTGTAATTCATGGTTCTAGCGTTGTTTGATGTGATTTGAGGCTTTGAGCAAGTCCATGTTATGTTTTTAGACTTGTACGAGTGTTTGGTTTAGAGCCCCGGGGGCTCGGGTGAGATTCGGGTTAGCTTCGGAGTGATTTGCTAAGAAATAGGATTGCTGGTACTGGTATGATCACAATTGCGATGCTTTGGTCGCAAATGTGATCATCGCATTTGCGAGATTCCGTTCGCATTTGCGAACATGGGCAGCCGAGGGATTATTCGCATTTGCGAAGATTGCGTCGCTTTTGCGAGGCCTGAAGGGTTCGCATTTGCGAAACCCTTATCGCATTTGCAAAATGGGCCAAATCAGTCAGGAGTCGCAATTGCGATGGAGTCTTCGCATTTGCGATCTTCTTGTCGCAATTGCGACGATGGCTGGAGGGGAGCAGGCTTCGCATTAATTGTAAACTTATTGTCAGCTCGAATTGCTTAAACCACATCGAATTAATATATAATTTCAAAAAGGATTAAACTTCTTCTCTTAAATTGTTAAAAGAGAAAGTGGCTTTTATATGAATAAATATTTTCCGATAAATTCCTAATTGGCTATCTGAGCATGTATTTCTATGTGTACCTGCGTTGCACGTATGATTCGCGAGCAGGGGGATTGTTTATTTCATGTTGACCGCGTCGCATGGATAGTTCGCGAGCAGGGTAATAGATGCATCTATGGTTCCCGTCGTTCGACCCTCGGCAATGCACAGTTTATTTTCTGTTGGAGCGGGTCGTACGCCTCGGCATGATTTGCGCATGCTTGTATTGCTGCCTTGAACTTATTAAAGTTGTTATTGCCTCTTCCTGGCTTGAGAATATTTGGATAAATAATGAAAAGGAATTTTGGAAATTTCCTATAAAAGAAATAATTGCTTACTTGTTTCCTTCTATTGGATTAAAATCATGATTATAGAAATCCACAATTTCATGTATTATTGACATCACATTATTGGACCCTTAGTAAGTGTCGAAGTCGACCTCTCGTCTCTACTTCTTCGAGATTAGACGGGATACTTACTGAGTACACGTTATTTTTGTACTCATACTACACTTCAGTGCATTTTTGTTGCACAGGCTCATGTGTTATTAGTGGCCTACTGGGCGTAGCAGCTGGGACTAGGTGAGTTGCATTATTCGAGGCAACCCGCAGCTAGTATAGTCCCTTCCAGTATATTGTATTTACTTTCTGTCCATTTGTATTCCGGACGAATGTGGTATTGTATTGTCTCTTAGAAATAGCTCATGCACTTGTGACACCGGGTTCTGGGGATGTCTATGGGTTTATTCAGAAATGTAAAATTGTTAATTGTTTCATCATTTATTCAGTGGAATTCATCACGTATTGTTTAAACGCCTAAAAGAAGTGATTTCAGAAAATATTTAAACGAGAAGTTACTAGTTATTTGTTGTTGGCTTGCCTGACAGTGGAGTCCGGCGCCATCACGACCCTTAGTGGATTTTGGGTCGTGACATCCATAGTCCCGTTAAACCATTAGATCTGATACCAATATCTTATTTACTTTTCATGTGGGATGTTGCGGCCAAACGCACACGCAAGTATACGCGGTCGTCAAGTAATAAAGTGACTAAAAGTCGGATGTCGATCCCACGAGGACTTGTGATTAACCATTAACTAAATTAGACTATCCTGATTATCTAAACAAGAATTAAACCTAGAAGTAATTGATTCTAAACTAATTAAAGAAAGAATATAAATAATGAACTTTAAACAGAGGAAGAGCAGATTTTTATGATATCAATGTAATGAAAACGATCTAGGGTTATGGGCTATCTAACATTCCTATTGTATTATTCAATTGAATTGTCTAATTAATTTATCTAGTTTATTGGTTGACAGGTTAATACTGCTCATAAGAATCTGTTGAGTTCTTACTCGCCTATTCAAGCTAACCTAACGCCTATATGTCTATGGAGTTAGAATCAATTTATAATTCCTGTAAATCAACCAAGCAACGCAATTAGGTATATGTCTATCTTAATTGCGAATCCGTTCCCCGATGCCCAGGTTCAAGAACTTGCTCTACTCAATCCTATATGCAATCTAGAATTCCCACTTTCGAGTTCAACTCTAGATTCGTAGATAGTATTCAATTGGTGATCAAGCAATTAAATAATTAAGCGCAGGATTGAATAAATAAACTAATATGATAAACTAAGAAATCAAAATCAATATCCGAATAACAATATTCATGAAAGAACCACAACCCTAGAACGTGAAGTTTAGCTCCACATAGACATGGTAGAAAAATAACAAATCATACAAAAAAACATAAAAATTACTAAGTTGGTGGAAGAAAAGATGAAACCCGGCCTCCACGGCGGCTCTGTGCTTGTGTTTTCCTCTCAAAAACGTCCTCCTCCCCCAAAATACCATTTTTCCATGTATATATACCAAGTAGGATTAGGCCCAAACAATTATACCTTCTCCAATGTGAAAAAGGACACTTTTCCCGGGTTTGACTAGCGCGATCGCGCTAGTGGTCGCGCTAGAGGTCGTGCTAGTTGACTGCATTCTGCCTCCCGCATCTGGACTAGCATGATCTCGCTACTGCTCGCGCTTTTTCACCCTGTTCCGCTTAGAATTTGGAAAAACGTAAAACATAAAAGTTGTAGCTCTTTGCGTTGGCTTTCCAACCATATATTGTGGAGCCCAAATGGAGTTCTGAGAAAAAAGTTATATTTTTTTACTAGACAGTGCGCAATATGCCTACTGGGGTCTTCGTTTGTTCTAACTATCATCCGTTGACCCCCAAACACGATCCTGGCTTAATTCCTTGGGCTTTTACTCAGACTTCAAAGCTCCAAATCACTTGAATCCATTCCATAACATCTACGTAGCTCGAAATCACTCCTACAAGGCATAAAACACACAGTTAGTGCAAAACACTAGCGATTAAAGCGCAAACTCAACTAAAGTGCAGTAAATTAGAGTGTAATAATCGACTAAAATACGTAATTATAGCCTATCATCAACACCCCACACTTAAGCGTTGCTCGTCCTCGAGTCAACCAAAAATTTACTCTATCTATGAGCACTTAACATATTCGAAGCACACCAAACCAATGATTATGGCTGATAGCAACAATTAAACTATAGCATATGCAATCATCATACACTTCCCTTTACTTATGTCATTCTTCAAAAATATTCAAACAAAGACAATATGCTCACAACAATCCTAGCCTCAAAAACCGACTCAATGTCACAATGCACTCATGGCTTGAACACACAACATCCTAGAGAAGTCTAATAATGTTACCTATCCTTCATGAAACCATGTGCCCTCACAACCAAAGCAAAGAAAGTAAAATCAATCCAAACATTCTAATCTCATGCTCACATATATCAGAGAAAATCGCTCACCCTCACAAAAGAAGTCACATGCATGTAACTGGTACCATAGGCTTGCCTTTTATGTAAATCTCTACTAATGTAGGCTCGCTCGATCTAAAATCAATTAGGTCTTTTTCATGGTTCTAATGTTGGCTAAGGGACGGGTAGGATATATTTAGGAATAGTGACTAACCCTCCTAAGCACTTTAACACACCACATAATCAACTTTAAGCATAAATTCTTCAATCCACTTCACTTTCACAAACAATATCACCCCAAAAATGCTCCCTTCTTCTTTAAGCACTACATTAATTCATACCCACTATCAAGAAAAAGACAACAATGTATTCATCTCTATTTTTATTTTTTTTTTTTTCAGATTATTTTTTTTTTTCAATTTCCGCTAGTGGTGTATTATTTTAAAAAACAAGTGCACCTTTATTCCTTTTATTGGTTCCACTCAAAAGTCACCCCACACTTAGTTCCTTCTTACTTCTTTTAGCGTTCAGCTCACAATTAAAGTGCTTTAAGAGGAAAATGATCAAAACAATGTCAATTTAAGAACAAAAAGGGTATATGCTTGTAATGTGGGTGCCAAATAAAAGTCTATAGGCTCAAAAGAGTTAACTAAGGATAAATTTTATTTGTGATAAGCAATAAGCTCAAAAGATCAAAGAAAGCCTAAAATCATTTTTCAAACCGAGCATCACCTTAAATTTTGCTTCGACTCACAAACCGGGCAAGTTCTAGACACAAGTACAATACATGGACTACACAAAAACCTCACCACACATGGCACATGACTCACTAAGGACGATCACATTCCGACTCTCAACAAATTTGAGTATTCACAAAGCCACGAGATATTAAGCATTAAGCACAAAGTTACATAAGTCAAGTAAATGAGACATAGGCGTCACAAAACATGCTATCCAACTAAGTAAGGCATCATCAATAAATTCAAATCATAGGGAAGATACTACACATGCCAAAGCCTAAATATGCTACTATCAAACAAGTCAAGGGTGCCTAGGTTTATCTCCTCTTTCTTCCTCCAATTTATTCCCTAAACAACTCTAAAAGAAAAAACTACCCGGTTCAAACTACATCCCATGGAAAAGAACCGAGGCATAAAGAAAAACCACGGGGGATTATTACAACCTAAAGAAAGCTAAAAGACATATTTTTGTGTTTTTTATTTAGACTTTAATCCCTCAAGAAAGTTGTCCACAAAATCCATCGTCGGGAAAAGTCCAAATTTTTCGATATTTTTTCCGTTTTTTTTGTTTTTGTTTTTTTTTTAAAAAAATTACTACACTAAGAACGAGTACTATAACTAAGCTAACATAGCACAGAAAATCACCCAGACAATCTCCTCACCCCCACACTTAAAATTGTGCAATGTCCTCAATGCACACTAAAAATAACAAGAGGGTAAAAGAGACTCCCTGGTAGGCCAAAGGCCGAAGCATTAGCAGCTCACGGGATACTCAGACTTCTCCCAGGTACAGTCCTTTGTGCGGGCACCCCACACTAAGTTCTAACCATATGGCTCACTTTTGCACACTTCCTGTGGCTTTGCTCCTTATGCTCAAAATCCTACAAAATAAAACAACACTACAAAAATAATAAAAATAATAAAATCGACATAAATAAAAGAAAGCAGTAAAGTTAGGTTGCCTCCCAACAAGTGCCTAATTTAACGTCGCGGCACGACGTAAACCACTTTTTCCTCCACCTTGAACTTATAAATTTTACCCCTAACATGACATTCAGTCTGCGGGTATGCTCCTTTGGTGGTGCTATAATGATAACCAGGCCAAGTAATAATTTTTTCACTGTGCACTTCTTGGCCTTTAGATGAGGAATGTAATTTTTACTTTTTGACACAACAAATTCAAGAATATAGGCACTCTCATCCTCACCTTTTGACTCCTCCATAGGCTCAGATGGCTTGATTAGTATCTCACTATCTAAACACAATGTGGAAAAATAATTGGAATGAGGTCTAATGCGCCCTAACTCGTGAATTTTACTACTATTTGCATCCCCATATTTACACACACTCAAGTCTCCCAAAGTAATGTTATCTACTCCCTCACATGACTCTAGAGCACTCTTCTCAATATTGGCATCCTCAAGAAAAACATGGTCTAGTGATTGGTATTCTCGTTTTAGCTCCTCAATTTGGTCTAGAAGATTCTTTTCAGTTTCACACAACTCATTATTAATTTGTTGGGCGTTACACGCATCAACCTTTGTGCTCAAGTCTGCATCTAAGTTATGTACAACCAAGCCAAAATTATCAATTTTATGTGCAAGTTCATCTCTCTCCTTAGACCAATCATTCACCAACGTTGTTAGAAGACAACGTCGTTCCGCATATTCGCCTAATCGAGAATATCCATCCCAATACCAACTCTTACTCCCATATTCAAATTCAGATTTCCAAGAGGTCAGGCCATGACAAGCCCAAAAATTCGGGCCATAAAAGTCTTCCGTCAACCAAGCGTCTTTGTCAATAACATTACCTCCGGATATTTTATCCCCAAATGTCATGTTGCGAGAACTAGAAACGCACTAAGAGAAAATTCAAATAGCTATAAAAATAAAAATATATAGAAAAAATATGACAAAATTAAAAGTCCAATCTAGAAAAACAGCTAATTTCTAACTCCCCGGCAACGGCGTCAAAAACTTGTTGCGGCCAAACGCACACGCAAGTATACGCGGTCGTCAAGTAATAAAGTGACTAAAAGTCGGATGTCGATCCCACGAGGACTTGTGATTAACCATTAACTAAATTAAACTATCCTGATTATCTAAACAAGAATTAAACCTAGAAGTAATTGATTCTAAACTAATTAAATAAAGAATATAAATAATGAACTTTAAACAGAGGAAGAGCAGATTTTTATGATATCAATGTAATGAAAACGATCTAGGGTTATGGGCTATCTAACATTCCTATTGTATTCTTCAATTGAATTGTCTAATTAATTTATCTAGTTTATTGGTTGACAGGGTTAATACTGCTCATAAGAATCTGTCGATTTCTTACTCGCCTATTCAAGCTAACCTAACGCCTATATGTCTATGGAGTTAGAATCAACAAGAACGCATTTATAATTCCTGTAAATCAACCAAGCAAGGCAATTAGGTATATGTCTATCCTAATTGCGAATCCGTTCCCCGATGCCCAGGTTCAAGAACTTGCTCTACTCAATCCTATATGCAATCTAGAATTCCCACTTTCGAGTTCAACTCTAGATTCGTAGATAGTATTCAATTGGTGATCAAGCAATTAAATAATTAAGGGCAGGATTGAATAAATAAACTAATATGATAAACTAAGAAATCAAAGTCAATATCCGAATAACAATATTCATGAAAGAACCACACCCCTAGAACGTGAAGTTTAGCTCCACATAGATATGGTAGTAAAACAACAAATCATACAAAGGAACATAAAAATTACTAAGTTGGTGGAAGAAAAGATGAAATTCGGCCTCCACGGCGGCTCTGTGCTTGTGTTTTCCTCTTAAAAACGTCCTCCTCCCCCAAAATACCGTTTTTCCATGTATATATACCAAGTAGGATTGGGACAAAATAATTATACCTTCTCCAATATGAAAAAGGACACTTTTCCCGGGTTTGACTAGCGCGATCGCGCTAGTGGTCGCGCTAGAGGTCGCGCTAGTTGACTAACATTCTGCCTCCCGCATCTGGACTAGCGCGATCGCGCTACTGCTCGCGCTTTTTTACCCTGTTCCGCTTAGAATTTGGAAAAACGTAAAACATGAAAGTTGTAGCACTTTGAGTTGGCTTTCCAACCATATATTGTGGAGCCCAAATGGAGTTCTGAGCAAAAAGTTATATCTATTTTACTAGAAAGTGCACAATATGCCTACTGGAGTCTTCGTTTGTTCTAACTATCATCCGTTGACCCCCAAACACGATCCCGGCTTAATTCCTTGGGCTTTTACTCAGACTTCAAAGCTCCAAATCACTTAAATTCATTCCATAACATCTACATAGCTCGGAATCACTCCTACAGGGCATAAAACACACAGTTAGTGCAAAACACTAGCGATTAAAGCGCAAACTCAACTAAAGTGCAGTAAATTAGAGTGTAATAATCGACTAAAATACGTAATTATAGCCTATCATTGGGACTGTGTTCATACGCACCTAACAAAATCTGCATAACTAGATTTCCTCAATAAATTTTATCTTGTCAACTTTAATCCATTATTGTGGTGTTTCAGATAAATAAGATTAGTAATATCATTGAATGTTGAACAGAAATTCAGGAGTTGTCACTTTATTATGTCATTTCTATTTTATTTTTGTAACCTCTCTAATACTCCCTTCGGTCCATAATAAGTGGTTTTTTGGCATTTTTTTTATGGTCCAAAATAAGTGATTTTTTCAGATTTCAAGAATGAATTAATTATTTTTTTTCTACATTGCCCTTGGAGTAAATAGTATTGGAGTATGTGTTAGGAGTGTTTATGTGAAGAGATAGTAAATGTTAACATGATCAATTTCATTGTTAATTAATGGTAAAAGGTGAATTTCTTAATTTGTACGAAAACATCTAAAAAAATCACTTATTTTGGACCGGAGAGAGTATTAAACTTCGAAATGTGGTGCAACAGTGTGGTTAGTGACGATCGTAATGCCTACAACGGTAATATCATTAAAATTTATGTTAAACTTTGAGAGCATAAAATAATAGTCCACAACTGTGTCTATTTATGATAGTTATTTTCTAAAAAGAAATTGAGTCGTTACAACTTACAAATGGACTGGAATCATGAAATATTGTTTCACAAAAAAACAAATTGATTTTTATTTGATCATAATTAAAGTAATTCTTTCTAGATTAAGACAATCATATTGGAAGTATCTACGACTAATTATTATAACGAAATAAAACTAAAGAAAGAGTAAAGTAGACAAGGTTAAGAATTTATTTTTTCACAAAAATCTTTATGGAATAAGTCAATGAATCATATTTGATATATTTGAAATTAAAGGAACGTAACATAAAGAAGTGTTTCAAAAGCTAACTGTTCTAAAACTCAAGAGGCAAGAAAATAACTACAAATGAGCTAGCAAAAAGTGGTAGATATCTCGTACAAAGAATCCATGGCTACCGACCTATAAAAGTAAAAATCAATAAACAAGTTCAATGTATCACATGCCTTGAGGTCGAGCCACAATTTGAATTTTATGGGTTTTAAATTCTAAAATAACAATATAAGGTATTAGTACTGAATTTTGAATTTTATTTTCGTTTATATGTAATGAATTTCTTAATCGAAATATAAACTTTAGATATAAGTTACCAAGTTCGGTCGAACTCATACTTCGGTTTCTAGCTCTGCCCCAGAAGTAAGTGTAAACCCTCACTACTTAATTTTCATATTGTGGAATGTCGACATGTAGGGATTCCTTCATAAATTAGGAAATTGTATGTATGTGGCAACCATTACATACAATTAGGTAACACATTATCTAGCATTAAGCTAGTCTACTTTTATTTAATGGAGTAGGAGAACTTTCATTTGTCACTTATTTAAAGTGAACCAAAATTTCCTTTTCTCACTTCCAATCAATAGCAAGGCCATTTAATTGATTGGGGGCAAAAGAAATAAAAGTAGGGGAAAGCAAAAGAAAAAACTCGTTCATTAAAACATTTTTTTTATATATATATAACCTTTAGGGGTTTATTCCCCGTATATATTTTTGAAAACACTCTCCTACGCAACAAATGTTGTTTAGAAATAAAATAATAAACTAAAAAAGTAGAAGCAAAAGTAAGATTGAATATTGGAATAGTAGGAAACGATAATAAAATCTACTCTCTTACACTTATTTTTTAAATTATTTTTTTTTAATTTTCTTTAAAACCCTCCCAATTTAGGAGGATTTATAGTGTTTCCGCACTTCCCCTCCAGCGTGACTTGAACCCAGGACCTAACGATCGTGGGTGAAGGTGCTTTTACCAACTAAGCAAGCATCACTTGTCTTCTCTTACACTTAATTGTAGCTTTCACACGCACTAAAAACCCTCCTCCTTTTTATCTTTTCTTCCCTTCTCTTGATATTCAATGGTCCACCTCTACTTAAAATGAGCTAAGAGTTATATATATCGCTATAATAAAATTTTAGTAAATTTTTTTGAAGAAATTCTCCTTTATAAAAAAAGGAAATAATAAAAAATGAAAATGAACATTAAAATAAAGTAGAAAGCAAGAAAAAGGAAAAATTGCAGTTTAATATAGTTGTAATTTCACCTCGTCTTTCCTTTTATTTCTCTGCACTATTCACGAGCATGAAAATAAAAGCCGAGGGCGGTGCGACATTTTGTTTTGATTGATGGAAAGGAAAATAAAAAAGGTTGGGAGTAAAGTGTGAGTGGATATTATTTGTCTTGATCAAAGTGTGAATTGCATTATTAGCCTCGAAACCCCACACCTTCCTCTAGATTCTTTGTATATTGCATTATTAGCCTTTTCTATGTACTTTTAAGTTTGGGGTTATGTGATCGCTTACGTTCTTTTAGTATATGATTCATTTCATAGGAGATTTTTCTATCAAGTATATAAGTTCGACAATAAAACACATGAGATCCTTGTAGAATTAAGGAGTTTGGCAATGTGTCTATGGTTATTTTATACATTTCTCGTGCATTCACAACATATATAGCCCAAAAATAACATCTAAAACGCCATTTTTCTCAAATTACTTTCCTCTTTTTAGTCGTCAATACTTGCACAAACTGATTTTTAAACATACAACATTAGTAAATAAACCTCTAAAGTATTAAGAAAAATACAACGATTTTAAGTAATATTTCACTCTTTTATTGACGCAATCGCAACAATATTACAAACTGTAGGAGTAGTTTTTAAATAAGTCTTATATTTCAAAGAATTATTCTCTGTCCGATTTAACTCCAAAGTTAATCACGTTTGTCTTGTATAAGTGAAAAGAGAAGTGTATTTTTGGATCATAGTGATCTCAATTGGAAACATTCTCTCTATTCTCACAAGATAGGGGTAAGGTCTGCGTACACACTACCCTCCCCAGACCCCACAGTGTGGGATATTACTGGGTATGTTGTTGTTGTTGTAGTGATCTCAAACCACATATATTACCCAAAAAGAAGAAATAAGGGAAACTGAAAACCTAGACACAACTCTTTCCTAGCAAAACTCAACATAAGGAAGAAATAACAGGAACACAGTTTAATCTGAATACCACTATACATTCAGTAAATGTCTGTCACTTAATTGCAGCAAGCAAAATGGGCTAAAGATTGTGTCAATTTGGCATATAGCTGCAACCATTAATGTGTTAGGCACAAATATACACTTTTGGCACATGGCTTTGCAAGTGGATTGTTCAAAATGGATAAAATTTCTACTGCATATGCTTCACAGAATTATAGGATAACAAATCAGGAGTAAAGAAGCTCCTTAGCCCTCCCTATATTAGTCACAACACAAGATTGGATAAGTTGTTATATGTTCATCTCTTTGCTTGCTCCAAAAAAGCTCCAACAAAGGGATGTTTTAACAGACAGAAGATAGAACAACAACAACAATAACAAACCCAGTAAGTTCTCACAAGTAGGGTCTGGGGAGGGCTGTGCGTACGCAGATTTTACGCCTACCCTAGGAGGGCAAAAAGGCTGTTTCCAATAGACCCTCAACTAATAAAAGAAGATAGAGACTTCACAATATAAAAGAGACTAGCTTTGCTGGCATGATCTAACCAAATCATCTCTACTAGAAATCATCAAAATTCTTTATTTTTTATTATATTCTTTGCAACAAAAACTGGGAAAAGGAAAGGTTATCTAACAAGTTGGCCTTTTCTTCCAAACACTAAGAGCAAACTGTCAATCTGAATCATCACTTTTCCAATTAATCTTTGAATTAAAGGACCATTCAAAAGCTCAGCACTTTCAGAGGTGCTGAGCTTATCAAACAAAGAACAAAATGGTAACTTTAGTTAAGAGCAGCATGTATATATATAAACTCAAAGACTTTGCTGTTGGGTGAAAAATGTGTGCTCCCAGCAGTCTTGTTGTAAACTGTGTACATTGAGAAATGTAGATCAAAAATTGATATCCGTAAACCACCCTTAAACCCCAATATCCACCAACCTATAAAATTGCTGAAGCAAAAAAGAACAAGACTCCTCCAAATTTACATTTCTGAATAAGGCCATTGATGGTGATCAACCTTCGGTTACTATTTAGGATCTAGATGTGCTTTCTTCGGGGAACACAAGATGGAGAACTTATCCCGCCCAAAACAAATAAATCTAGGTCCACACCCTGAATCATCATCATCACTGTCAATGTCAATTGCATTCATCCTATTCTGCTGACCTCTTCGCCGTAGAAGGAAGACATTAAAATAGTAGCTTACCAAAGATTCCCTGCTTTTGTGAGGAAAGACCTTAAAAAGTTCAGGCCAGTAACTGAAACTCTCATCCTCAGACAATGGGCTCGACTTCACTATATCGTGGAATTTTTGTTGGTCTTCTTCTGTCCAAGAGAGTGCAACCTTTTCACCAATGCAGTCAAATTTCCAGTGATAAAAGGCGGATCCTAGCTCATATTTAACCTTCCTTGTTTTCTCAAAAAGGTGAAACCTGATGCAGTCAAAAGAACCTGGATATTCACATCCACATGTATCTTGCCTTCCTTTCCCAGCAGGATCTCTTTCAATTAGTAACATTCTGTTCTGTTCATTTTTATCCAGCGGCCAGATTCGGGTTCCCAACCTTTTGGAGTCAGATTCATAGATATCATTTTTCCATTCTGGAATTTCCGCTTGAAACTCTGACCCAATCGATACTAGTTTCTTACGCCGACGGTTCCACCAAACTCCTAACTCGACAGAAGAGTCAGTAGGTCCATCAATCAGAGTTTCACTGATATGAGAACCTGATAATGATGTTGTTGATAAAAGCCGGGTCTTTTTCGAAGAATCTTTTGCAGATAGGACCCTTTGGCTGCACCTTAGTCGCTCAGACCCACTATTATCATCATACATAGATGGATGCATTTTCTGTTTGTGCTACAATGCAAAGAAAATCTTGAATTAACCCAAGCCGGGATATGAGTAAATTTATGATCATCAACAGAGCATAAATATTTATATTATCATGATTGGCTAAATGAGGTTGCCAGCTGGAGTAAGGAAGAAAGGGTTAAAAGGTTCAAAAAAGACCAGACTCCGAGCTTTCAACTCTGCACACTGTGAACTAAACACATTTCAAGATTGATAAAAATGCCGAATAAACCAAGGAAGCTATCTTGGTTACTGAATTAGCAGCATAAGAGGCACACTGCATAAAAAGGGTTCACAATTGGAAGCACATAACTCTATCAAGATATATAGGTTGTATTAAAATTGGGCATGGTGGAAGTCCATTGGTTATGAATTTAAAACATGTAGACGAAGGACACTTGAAACACATAGCAGTTGCCTGGCAGAAATTTAGATGAAGCATTTTAGATCTAGGAAAGAAAAAAAAAAGGCTAAACCATTTAAGGAGAATGCACTATATACATGAGAGATATAATTAAACTGGGATACAGAAGGTCTGCAATGACCCAACATGCCTTACTTTTTGGGTTACTATGAGCACGAATCCCCTAACATCAAATATGGCATGGTCACTTGGGAATATGAGACACTAAAGAATCTGGAAAGCAAACTTCAACCATCCAAATTACTGCCATTTTCTAAGAAAGACACCAACCAAATACTGGAAAATATGACAAATCAATAAGAATTAAGAATATACCCCTTATTTTATGCTTTACTATTCATATTAAAAGGAAAAGCATACAAACTAAATCATTCTTTTTGTAAGAAGACAAATAAAAGCTCCAATTGTATTAGAATTCTTAAAATACCGCATGTCACATGTTAAAGATGCCTATTCATCAAATTTTACACGACAGATTTTCGATTAAGGCACATCACAATATCTTCGACACATCAAAAAGTATTCAATATACCATTTCCAAATTTCAAAAGTTTCATATTTAGTAAACTCAATTTTAATGATGTTATGATACCAAACCTATCCAACTTTGCATCAAAGCTCTAGTTTGAGTATAATTAACAAAAAGAAACTCCACGATCTCATACCTAGTCAAATAGTTTCAGAAGGCATGGATCTCTGAAACTGGTATGAGAATTTTTTCTTATAAGGAGATTTTTTTTTTTTTTGGTGATAAGTAGATGGGTTTGAGAGTGAATGTGACAGGAATATACGTACAAGTGGTATGTTATTCACTGTGTCTCCTTTACTAGAGTTAAGGTATTTCTACTAAAGTGCCGCTTTGTAGCCACCAGATTTATTATAACTTTTCAACTCAGCATCCAAGTATTTAAAATTTCTTGAAGCAAAACCTATAATGTGGAATAGGGACATAAGTATAGATTTTAGGCTCGGTATTTCGTTGGTTCTCAATGATCTACCGTCCATATATTTAAAAGCAAAGGTCCATATTAGAATATTGAGCATATTGACAAGTTTCCAAACACACTCATTGACATGTTAACTACTATTAAAAATGGATATTTTCTAGCATTTTTCTAAGAGAGTCAATGTCATTACTGAAGAAAACAGAAGATCAAGAATTATCAACATCTATCTCCCTCTTCCCAACGCCCCCCAAAAAAAGGAAAGGCGAATGGGACATACAAACAAATAAACTTATAAAACCAATTTCAAAGACTTTCCAAATTCCTCATAATCTCAACATGACAAATTGGATACAAACTAAACTTGAATTTTTCAAATGCTTCAAGTAGTCTTTCCCACCATAGAAATACACGATCCTCGTCCTAAAACATTTACTAATTTTCCCTGTTAGTAGTTGAACAGACTTTGACATAAATACATGCACATTTGGAAATTATAAAATCATCTATTAATCTATAATATATTCCTGTACTGAAATATTTGTCATACTTCCCTTATTGAGTTGTACCACAATGTTGTCCATTTACAATTGAGAAGTATAACTACATTTTAAATAACACAAAAAGTTCGCCATCCCACTTTTCTCTTCTTAACAAAACTTTATCATCTAGTCTACCATTCTGTGACACAAAAGTGAAAAATATTACGCATGTTTCTCGACAAATACTGAGCAGATAACATCTTCAACTCATCTTATCAGACATGTACAACTGAATTGGTAAAGACTGAATAGTAAGTCATACTTTGCTATTTAGTCATTTTATAAAATCACAATTTCTCATTACAGCATTTTTGAAAGGCCAAATTGACCATGAAAGTCAAAGTAAAGGGGAATATTCATAAAAAAGGAGTTCATATGAACCTTAATTTGTGTAAATAGTACCTTCTGTCTCCAAGCTTTAATTAGACCTCTAAAATATATCTGATAAAATAATGCATTGCACATGTAAACCTAAATTTCTCTAGAACAAGTAAAAGTAGTCCTTGCATCACAACTTAAAGATGAATTTAAGAGTCATGGGTTTATCGCTGTCCTCTACCCTTCTATATTCCATCTTCCCTGAAATCTAGAAATCCTTACTCGGACCTAACATTGTTCTTGAACCAGTGCATCCCCAAAAGAAAGCATTTGAAAATGTCTTCTGATAATTTAGCAGAAATACTGAGCAAAAATGCAACAGTATGGATGAAAATAAGTTACATGGTGCACGCAGATCAAGCAGATATGCTTCCTGTCCACTACAACATTAAGCCATTAACTAATAAAAATGCAGTTAACATTCCACCGGAGCTACACAAATGAAATAGGTTTATCTAATAAATAAATAAAAAAAACTGTTGAGCAAAAAAGTTTACTTCATAAGCAAGTTGGAATTTCAATATACAGGAGAAATGAAGTACCTGCCATATGGAGTACTGAGTACTTGTATCCACATTCCTTTCCAAAACCATTTCCTTTCTTAACAAAAGAACCTTCTTCCAAACAACGTCATTCCCATAAGACTTCCACTTAGATCTTTCCAGCAGATGTCCAATGGCAGGATCACAAGGATCCTTTGCAAGTTGAGCAACCCACTTGAGCATGCCCAAGTAAGACTCTCGCTTCCTCTTCCTAGTACTGCCATCTTCCTCATCCCCGCTAGACTTTTTCAGCCCAATGTCATCTCCGCCACACTGAACAACTCCATTTCTATTCACAAAATTCAATTGTTCGTCATCATAATCGACGCTCATCCTTTCATCACTATACTTCCTCTTCCTAGTAATGCCATCTTCCTCATCCTCACTAGACTTTGTTAGCCGGATGTCATCTGTATCACGTTGAATGTCTCCATTTCTTTTCACAAACTTTGAGTCTTCTTCATCATAGACAACACTCATTCTTTCATCCATGCCCTTTACATCACAATCATTGTGGTCCAAACTTTGCTTTCCAACGAAATTCTCAGAACATCTAACCAAACCAACAAAATCCTGAACCTCAACACCATTGCTCAAGTCAATATTTGCATATACCTTATCTTTCTTCTTTTCATCAGAAATTTTCATCAAAACCTCCTTCAAATCCAGCTCAAGGTCCATCCGAACGCCACTAAAACCCGAGGCACCACTCTTCCTAACCTCACTCTTTTCATTATTATCAGGTTGCTCAAGACTCAGCATTGCTCTGTCCAATGCAGCTAAATACTTAACATATACCAACTTCAAAGCCAAACCGGAAGTCGAATCAAAACCACACTCTTTAGCTACAACACCCCAATAACCACTACTACAAACCCTATCGTACCCACCCTTCTCCCTCACAACTAAGTACAGCTTCCACAAATCAACTGTCTTCCCATCACCAAGCATTGGAGGAAATGGCCTAAAACGCAAAAACCCATTAACCACTGTTAACAGTTTAGTCTTAAAATCCTCATTACTAACAAGAAGTTGCTTATCGAGTATTGTAACAATTTCAGGTTCCCTGTAACTTTCTAGACCTGACCCATCAACTCTCTTCGACCACCCTGCCATTTTGTAAAATCCAAAACCTATAAAAATGCCACCTCTTTCACACAAAAAAAAAACACAAAAATCATACAAGTAAATGAGGTTTAAAAAGTTTTACCATTGAAAGAAATGGAAGCAGGTGGTGTACATGGGTGTCGATTGGTTTTTGCTTTAGGCGGGAAGATATTTATGACCCAAAAAAAAGAGTAGCCAAATTTTGGGACCCCAAGAAAAAATTTCACAAGGAGAGCGGGATTGGGAGGTGGGGGAGGGGGTGGGGGTCAAGCGTGGGGTGGAGTGTTTTTCTAATTCTTGAATATGATAATAATATTTGGGGGTATTGGGGGAAAAAATACAGAAAGACGTACCAGTAAAATGTCTAATTGGAAGTTGAGGGGGGTGACCTCTTCTTTCTTTCTTCTTCTTTGACTTGTTTTCTTTTCTTGGCCCTTTGGTTTCTAACCCTCTTTTTTATTTTCCACAAAACGTTTTGTTGTAACACTTAGATTTGTGGTAGCCGTAGATCTAAGATTTGTGCACTAAAAAGTAGGAGATAGAGAAAGGGGAGGGGAGGGGAGGGGTGGGGTGGGGGGAATGATTTGTATATTAGGGTTTTCCAAAGACACTAAAACCTACTAGAATTGTGTTTTAAAGGTGTCAAAATGGGTTGGATTCATTCTAAACACAACTTTTACGGGCTTTAAATTTTAACGGGCTTGAATGGACTTGACGTTTTCGATTTTTACATTCCTATACACTATATGAAATTATATTACTCTCCCTATTCAAATTTTACTATAATTACATTTTATATACCCAATTATCATTTATGTACATTTTAAGGGAATTAATAATAATAATTAGTGTCCTAAAATCACTCTAACGTATCTTCACTCTCCCACGTTTCTCTCTCTACATCCCCTCCCCTCCCCCCCCCCCCCCCCCNTCTCTTCACAAAATTCAGAATCCCTCCATTAACGCCTATTTCCTCTCTTCTTCCATAAGCATTCTAAATTTTTACCCTCTTCTTCAAAAAATCACCTCCATTAACGTCTGTACTTAGCTTGATTTTCAATGAAGAAGAAAATAGCTTCAAAGAACAGCTCCTAAAAAAGGGAAAGGAGCTGATATTCTTACATTTGATTTGGGTGTATTCTTAGAGAATTAACCCCAAAAAAAATTATTTGTTTGAATTGGGTGTTGTTGCAAAGAATTGAGAATTCTCTCTACGTCTCTCTCTATCTCTCATTCCCTAATTTCAGTAATGTAAAGCAAAGGAAAAGAGAGCAATAATTTCACCATTGACAACCATTAAAAAGCTTTGAAGCTTTGAATTCAAATTTTGGTTTTGAAAAATCATTATTTGTTTGGATTGGGTGTTGTTGCAAACAATTGGGAATATGGTTTGGAGTTTATATCTCAATTTTGAGGGTGTTTCGGTGAAGACTAGACTTGATTTTTGCTGAATTTCATATTGAAACCCGAAGAAGAAGAAGAAGAAGAAGACATGATATGCATTATATTTTCGAAATTGTAGTAAAGAAAAATTGTATTCTGTTATATATATATATATATATATATATATATATATATATATATATATATTATTTAACTATTGTATGAAAGTTGAGCAACATTGTATAAAAATTATATTTAAGTTGTATGATATTATAGTTGTATATAACTGAGTAGAAATAATGTATGAAAATTGTAGATAAGTTGAAGATAAGTTTTAGATAAGTTGTATAATATATAATTAGTTGTATTATATTTGTTTTTACTATGTATAACTTTAATACAAAATATACAAAAGACGTATTGTTTAAATTTTGTATAAAATTTGTATTTAAGTTGTATGTTATTGTAGTTGTATTTAACTGGGTGGAAATAATGTGTGAAAGTTGTAGATAAGCATTATTCGTTGAAAGACATTTGCTAAAGAAGAATTTCGTGATGCTTAATTGTGTGAATATTAGAGTTAAATACCAAGAGCTGTTGTTATGTCAAATATCACTAGTTTCTCAAATTATACACGGGGAGGTAACTGGATTTTATCATCATACAACTATTTTTTAACTTGCATACAACATTCAAATAAAAAAATATATATAACTACAACAGAATATAATTTATCTATAATTTTACTACAACTTTACTACAATTTCGTAAGTACATTGTATGTCATGTCGTCGTCTTCTTCTTCTTCGAGTTTCAATCTGAAATTCAGCCAAAACCAAGTCTAATCTTCGCCAAACATCCTCAAAATTGAGATATAAACTCCAAACAATATTCTCAATTGTTGCAACAACACCCAATCCAAACAAATAATGGTTTTTGAAAACCCAAATTTGAATTCAATAGGGACTGCATACGTATTTGACAAAATTGTTAATAGCTGTATTTTTATGACTTGCTCTGTGTCCGCCAAGTGCTTGAAGCGAATCAAATTGTTTTTTGCATTTTTTGCACTCAAAGATTTTACGCCCCAATGATTGATTCCTTTTCATTATATCTACAGATTCGCCATTGCTAGTTTCTCTACTGATAGTACTGATTCTTCTTCTCTGCTTGTCTTTAACACCATGACTTTTGAAACTTAATTAGTCACGGTGAGAGAAAGTGATGAAGAAAGAAAGAAAAATTAACGTGAGAGGCGGTAGTGAGGAGAGAGGAGAGGAGAGAAAAAGAAAAAGGATGTAACTAAATCCCCTAATTTAAGGCACTAATAATGAATTGTATATAATTTGTAAGTAATCCTTATTTAGGGTGGGTAATATACAAAACTAGGACAATTATGGTAAATAAGTTTCAAATATTGTATAGGAAGGAAAAAATCTCTTTCTCTCGGAATCATTGGCAAAGTCAGAAATATTATTAAGAGGAATCAACTTTTATAAAAATAGGTTATATCAAACTTCTGTTTCAAGTCAAGGGGATTCAACCCTTGTATTTATCATGCATTTTCTTATATGTGTGTGTGTATAATAAGTAAAAAAATATGCGAGGGGCATCATATGAACCCCCTTTGCTTCAATGTGACTCTGTCACTTTTCAATTATCTAGATCCAACGAAGCAAAGCAGTATTCCAACTACAAGCTTCAATTTACTTATATTAGGACTTGACAACATAAAATTACACTTCACGAGTTCAATTCACCATATTTAACAATTCAACACTTAGGGTGAAGCCTTGGCTTATCCATTCCATTCCAACATATTCATTTGCTCATAAATGTTATTAGTAATCATTTATGATTATCTAGCAATTACATTTATATCAAACTCATCATTTTCATCAACTGCCATTAATACATATCATTAAAGCTTTTATCAATTCAACAACTAACACTTAACTACCACAAAGAATACTCTTTCTATATCATAAAAAATTACAAATTATCATGTTAAAATAGAGAATTTACCTTTGAAGTTTATAATCTCAAATCTCTACACTTTAGGGTCCTTAATGGTTTTCTTGAAAACCAACAAAATTAAAGGATTTTGATAAAAAAAAAAAAAAAAACTTAAATAAGCCTTCAAACACTTGCCTTTGTGATAACTTTTTTTTTTTTGTTCTCTCTAGTTGTCCACATACAACATTAGGGTTGTACGGCCCAAGGCTATCACGCGCTTCCTTGGTCCGGTCAGTACAGGCTTTCCTCATGGCATGAGATCATTGTGCGGACTAAAGTCTCTCATAGGTCCCTTTCATGCATTGGCCTAGCGATAGGACCCGATGGTAATTCCTCGTCATTTTTCATATGGACAAAGGCCCAGACTTCCCTGCAACTTGATACCACCTTGAGGCCTGGTGGACTGCCCGGTCATTCTTGCACGATCTTTGTGCAATAGATACGATTATACTGCCCATTCGCGTGACCTAGTCTAGTCCTATCCCAACGTATGCTTAGCACGAGGGGTCCTTGTAACTCATTTTTCTTCTTCAACTTTGTCTAATTTTATTATTAAGACTCGACACTCAGTTAACTTATTAGCGGCAAAATATAAAAATCATCAATACATTATAATATTACGATATTTCTATTCTACGCACCATTCACAACTATCTTATAGGTATTCATATAATATTTTTATAATAGTGGACATGCGATTGGAGGATATGGGTTGTTGGCTGGGAGAGCCGGTAAAAGAATAAAACTTTCAAGAGACCATGAATACGTTGGTCTACAATCTTTATTTGCTTCACATATAACCTGAAATGGTTGTTCTTAGGGGTGTGCATTCGAATCGGTTTATCGATAAATCGAATCGATTATTTGTTATCGAAATCAAAATCGAAAAAATCGAAACCTTATTGAAACGATAACGATAAGCATATGTACAAATTGATAATCAATAAGTAATTATCGATAAGGGTCAAAATCGAATCGATAAATCGAATGCACACCCCTAGACTGTAGACACTTGTTAAATGAGTAATTACCTATTTGTGTAGATTAATATAACATACAAAATGTATATATATTCCGCTACTATTTTGAAAGCGGCTATACAATATTATTTTCCCTAATCTATACCCTTTCCTTTACCCTAAGTCCCTTACCCTATTATTTTCTCTACCACATTTAAGGAATGATCATATTTAAAGATCAAGGGAATGAAGTTCAAATTAATGGAAAACAGAATTAGCCGTGATGATGTGTTTTGTTTTGTTTTGTTTTTATTATACCGTTGGAGTGTTGGTGGCATACATTTGATCCCTTACTTTAGTTTTGTTGCATGTGCTTGTTGACATAATTTTTATATTATAAATGGTGTTCGTCTTATTTTAGCTTCTTTTTGTCCATATTAGTTAGGCGCGTTTATAGCGATATACTTTCCGTGGAATCCCGCAAATTTTCTTATTGGTGTAATCGATAATCGAATCGATAAGCCCCCAAAATCGATAAATCGAAATCGAAAAAATCGAAACCTTATTGAAACGATAACGATAAGCATATGTACAAATCAATAATCGATAAGTAATTATCGATAAGGGTCAAAATCGAATCGATAAATCGAATGCGCACCCCTAGTTGTTCTAACCAATATTTTATCGCAATTTATCAACACATTCCTTTCATGGTTACTTAATTAAATTTAAAAAAAAGTGTATTTTTGGAAAAGTATTCGTCTGCTGACAAAAGAAAAATAATAATTTAGGAGTTGAAAGGCTCATTGCAGGCATAAGGCGGGGCAGATTATATATTAATTAAAAGTCAAGCATATCTCATATATATGCTCTTAATGAGTTGATAATTTAAAAACACTACACCCATCGTGAAAAATTTATTTAGATGAGTAGTGAAATTATTACTACTTAACATAATAAGTTACATATCAAACATGATACTAGGACACAAAATAAATATAGATTAATAGGATGAAACGACATACCTGTTTGAGATATGTTGAATTGTATATGAATTAGGTCTTTCCCTCTATTATCATATATCACATGGCAATGTCAATGAGATAGCAATCTCAGACCCTTTGGTATATCTCAAGTGATGTAAAAATGACTCAAATATGTGCCTTTATATAGAAGGTCTAGAAGTGACAACTTAGTTGAAAATATTGAAACCCTAATGGGCTTCTTGTTACGGGCCTCCAGTCGCTTTAGACGTAGAAATGACATCAGGTAGTCACTCTATTTTTGGTAAGTAAAAGATTTTATTTAACAAGTATAATTATGTATAAATCAGCATATACCAGTATGTTCCCTTAGCATAACTTAAACTGGACATGATGCCCCCAGCTTGAAGCTATCTAATTCTCACTACCATTTTACCATACCCATCTCGTACTACCTAGACCAATTATGGGTACCAATTCAACTGTTCCATTACTCTCATTAGCCTAGGGAAGCAACTAGCCCTCGCATAAATTTTCTGAAATGATCAATCGAGTTATGGCTTTGGCTGACCTCTTCTTCTTCTGGAAAATGACACAATTCCTTTCTTGCCAAACATGATAGACAACTGCTGCAAAAGTCCTTTTGTATACTGCAGTCCGTCCACTCTTGCTTTACCAAATTGCTCTATTGTTGGATCTCTTCTTGCCAAGTTTTCTTCAATCTCTGTATTCCT
This sequence comes from Nicotiana attenuata, assembly GCF_001879085.1. Taxonomy (NCBI): domain Eukaryota; kingdom Viridiplantae; phylum Streptophyta; class Magnoliopsida; order Solanales; family Solanaceae; genus Nicotiana; species Nicotiana attenuata. The sequence goes on from NW_017670239.1 coordinate 2,498,975, forward strand.
TGCCAGTACAACAATTGCGACCATATACTTCCAGTGACTTCATACTCAAAGAAGAGATGTTGCACTATTTTATTCTCCTTTTCACATAAGGAGCATATCTGGTATGGAATGATGTCCCATTTTGCTAACTTTTCTTTTGTAGATAGCCTATTTAGCAATGCTAGTCTCATAATGAAAATCCACTTTGGAATTCCCTGATTGTTGCATACTAGCTTCCTCCATGTCACCTTCTAGAATTCACCTTGCATATTTTTGTAGATTTGCCTTATTGAGAATCTCTCCATCTGGTGAACATCTTCTTTAGTGTATCCGGCTACCTCAAAGTAATGCTTAGCCTTTAATATTTTCTGCATGATCCAGGAAGCATTCTTAAGATCTGTGTCCCATACAATTTTGTCTTTTATGTAGTATGAGTGTACCCATACCACCCATAACTTCTCTTTCTTTGTGCAGATGTTACATAAAGCTTACATATTGCTGCTTTGTTCCCCATCTCTATATCTATAAAGTTAAGGCCCCCTGATACCTTAGGAGCACAGAGCTTTTCCCAGGCAATTAGTGCTTTTTTGGTAGGTTCAACAGGCGCTGTCCACATAAATCTTTTGGTAGTCACTCTAGAGGACTATTTAGTAATTAGTCTATGTATTCTGAATATGAGTTTTTCAATTTAATTTTTCAGGAAACAAATACACTAAATTGTCCCGAAATTAAGATTTTTAGTTTAAATTTTCAGAACTAAATAAGTATTGGTTAATCCCTAAATAACAATTCAGAATGGTTATTTGTGTACTTCTCCCCCCGCTAGACCCATTAAATATGTAAAGTGCACGACTCAATATCCATTTATCACACTCATAATTGGGCTAATGTTTATGAAGTAACATACAATTCAAAATTGTTAAAATATAATAAATAAAATATTGTAGATAGTGAAGCCAATTTTTCCGACAGAGAAATCATAACTAATACTTTAAGGGGTCGTTTGGTTGGGAAATAAGTTGTCCTAGGATTAATTATCCCGAGATTAGTTATACCGGGATTTTTATCCCACCCTCCCATATGGATAAAAAAATAAGAGAAACTATCAGTTATGCCCATTTATACTGCTTATTATAAAATTTGGCCAATTTATAAAATATTACTGATATTAGCCAAATATTACCAATATTAACCAATTAGCTATTTGTAGCAAAAGAAAAAGATCAAATCTTTTATGTTTTTTTAGTGGGTGTTATTTAGAATAGATTAGGTATGTTGGTATTATTATCTTGATAATGCAAAGCCAAAGATTTCATTGTGGTCCTTTTTTCTTCTTTACTACTTTATCTTTTGTGAAAGACAAAGTGTCCTCATTGATTGTGGAAAGTCATTTCCTTCTCTTTATATTGAATTTCTCTTTGTTGGGCTTGTAAAGAGCTAGTAAAAGGGAGTAGTCTCGCGCACATGAGAAATTAGTTCTAAAGGCAAAACCGGTCGATTTGTCCCCCCCTCCTGCGCGCGAGAAATACGTGAGGCCTAATCCAAATCTGGTTTAAAAAATATCTTCATCTCTCTTCTTCTTCAACCGAATTCTGGGCTGTGCAAATTCTAAACTTCCAGCCATGAGTTCACGTGTTTGGAGGTGCTGTGGAACCTTGGGGAGCGATCGGTCTTAATGATTTGCATCCAATCGGGCCAAAATCGCTTTCATGGCAGTGGCTTGCTCCGACACAGTATTGATCGATAAGTTGTTCTTGTTTCCTTTTTTTCCTTTTTCAGTATTATCTACTCATTTTTCATACAATTTGAAAGCGATTTTACATATAATATTGACTAATGGCTACCACTTTGAACAAAACATTTCCTGACCTATCAAAGCTTGAGCCTTTAGATTGAAACAATTATAAGCGTTGGTTCCAGAAACTTTTAATTTTTTTTTTAACAATTAGAAGTTGATTACGTTTTGTTTAATGAACCACCTGCTGATGTTGTTGTTGATATTTCTCTGCTACTACTGTTGTTACTGATGATGATGCTAAGAAAAAATTTGAAAAGGATAATAAAACTGTTCAAGGGAATCTGCTTAACCATATGACTAACCCTCTCTTTGATTTGTTTATAAATTATAAATTTGCTAAAGTACGATGTGGGACAATTTGGAAAAGAAATATGGTGCAGATGACGCGGGAAAAAAGAAGTATGTGGTTGGAAAGTGGATCAAGTTTCAGATGGTTGATGATAAGCCGATCATGGAGCAGGTTCACGGGTATGAGAACTTAACTATTGATGTTTTGAACGAAGGCATGGAGATGTGTGAGATTCTTCAAGCTAATGTTCTGCATGAAGAGTTTCCACCTTCCTGGAGTGATTACAGGAATCAACTGAAAACACAAGAAGAAAAACTTAACTCTTCAAGAACTGATCAGTCACATGAGGACTGAGGAAGCAAACCGTCTCAAAGGTGAAGATTCTTAACGGCTTAAGAATAAGATGAAGTCTCACTCTCAGAATTCTTCTAAAGCTAACCTTGTGGAATCTTCTAGTACTTTTGTGAAAGACAGGTTTAAAGGGAAACAAAAGAAGGCCAGAAGAAAGGACATGTGAAGAAGCATAATTACTTCAATAAGCTGGAGGGCCATATTCAAAAATCAAAAGGACCTCTATGTCTGCAGCAAAATTGGTCACAAGGCTTTTCAGTGCAACCAGAGACAAGGACATAGCTCAAAGAATGGAGAAAAAGCTCCAGCCCAAGCTAACCTTACTGTGGGTGGTGATGTCATTGCTGCTGTGGTTGTTGAGGCGAACATGGTGGCTAACAAGACTGACTGGATACTGGACACAGGCGTTTCAAGGCATCTTTGCGCCAACAAGGAGTTGTTTCACGACTTTGAGGAATCTGTTGATGGCGAGTGTGTCTACATGGGTAACTCCACTACAGTTGGATTTATGGGTAAAGGAAAAATTCTCCTTAAGTAACTTCTGGAAAAACCTTATGTGAGCACGTGATTTTTGCCCTATATGAATTACTCCCATAATTTCAAAACAAAATAATTTCTTTTCTTTATTGACAATTTTGTGGAATTTTGTGGCATTTTTTGTTAAGTGTTTGCATTTGTCTGTGCATTAATTAAATGAAAATACAAAAAAAATGTGTGCATTTGCATTTAGGATTTAATTTAATATTTTAGGATTAATTAATCAAGTTGTTTTATAATAAGGAAAAATCATAAAAAATAGTTCAATTTGCTTTTAATTCTAACTTTTACCTTTGAGTAGTTTTCTTTTAATTTGTTTTTAAGTAATTGTGATAATTATCATTTAGGTTTAATTAGTGTTTTTTTAGTTATTAGGTTCTAGGAATTAAATTAGGTTATTTTAATGTTAATTTGAAAAAAAAGTAAAAAGAAAAGCAAAACAAAAGAGTGTTAAGTCATATTTGGGCCAAATCAATTAAAGTCCATCAGCCCAAACAATTTTCCTTCCCCTGAAACCCGGTCCAGCCCAGACCCACTCCCGCCCCAACCCGCCTGGGCGACCCGACCCGTTCCTCCCAAATAACCCTTAATTAAAAGAAAAGAGGGCTTAGTCCCTAAAATCCCAAAGACCACCCCGCGACTGTTCTTCTGCTCCACAAAATACACTCGAATCCAACCCCCATTTCAGCCCAAATCCAAGCGAGTGAACACCACTCCCGTACCTCGCGTTTCCCTTCCTCTTCTCTTGCCATAGGGTAACTGCCTCTGACAGATTCTCTTCCTCACATGCTATTTCTTCGATTTGTTTCGGATTTTAGCCATTGGGGTGAATATATGAAAAAATGGGGGGGGGGGGGGGGGTCTTGGATTCGATTCGATTCGATCCACCCCCTCCATTTGTCCGTTTTTCATCATAAGCAAGGTTAAAATTTCAGATTTTAGATAAAGATATTTTTAGAGGGATTTCTTGGAGATAAAGGAAGAAGGTTCTAGATCTTTGGAGGGATATATAAGGTGAGACTCTTTTCTTGTAAAGGGGGGTCCAAAAATTGGTAAGGATTTTCAGAGGGAGATTTTCGTTTTTGCGAAAGAAATTGAAAGCAGAAGATTAAGGTTCAAAATATTTTTTATTTCTTCTATGGTTTCGTTTTGGTTGCTAGTATGAGAACAGATGAAAACTATAAATATTGTTGAGCTGTTCTATAGTTTGATTTTGATGTCGATTCTTGTCTAAAAATTTTGAAATATATAAATTCTGTCTTTTCATATCAATCCGGATTTTGTTAAAAATGGCATTCGATTGAGAGATAGTTGAATTCGTTGCTGCTCGAGGCATCGATTTGTGGCTGCTGTTGTTCTGTGTCGATTTCAGGGTTGAGGCTAGTTCAATTTTCATTCCAGGTTCACTTCTGTCCTCCTTTTATTTCTGTTGTGAAGTGAGCCATGGATGAACTGTAAAGTGATTCAGTTAAAGTAATAGATGAGGCCTGTGTGGTATTTTCAGTTTTGTTTACTGTTCTGCTTTCAACTCTTCCCTGATTTCATATTTTGCTTAATGAGTGTTCAAATGATTCTTCGGTTTCACCTCTACTTCGATATGTTTATTGGGAGGCGAATTAGTGTCTTTGTTTATGAGATTTGAGACCATTCGTTTGTCTATCAATTTGTTAACCAAATCTGCTTTTTTGAAAGTGAGACATGTTTGGGTTCTGATAATTCATGGCTAGAATTAAACTGTCTCATGGCTGTTAAATGAATGGCGAGTCGATAATCTGCTCATTTGTGCTTCTCATAACTATGCTGGTTTGGTTCCGTCAAGTTCGAGTTTGAAATAATTTTTCCTATGATGCTTCATCAATCTACTTAGATTAGTTCTTTGCAAGCATCTGTTGTTAAAATCTGATCACCTCTATGATAAGGCAGTGGCGGATTTGAAGGTTTCAAGTGTCCTTCCTGCCTTGTGCCCCATGTCATTTGTTCGACAACCCTTCTCCGGGTTGCTTAAATGTCCGTTCGTGTAAAGACTTGCTGTATGTTTCATGTTGTCCTTCCTTCCTAAGAGCATTGATGCTTAACGACATTTTATGATGAGAAGTTTAGTTAAGTTGTCGAATTTCCTTGCTGCAGATTATCTTCAAGTGTAATTTAAAGAATAACAGTTTCCTTAGGATTCTTAAAATTATGTGGTGTAGTGAGTGGTGATTGAGTCAACTGCCTTTCCATGTTTTGGATATCTTTGTCCGTACCTATTTTCTTTTGCTACTGAATTTTAGTTCTTCAGGAGTTATGTGGAACACTTCAGTTATTTGAAATTTGGAGATTCAGCATATTGCTCATAGGTGTTAGGCATTCGGTTCATCTTCTCTACGTCGGGCTTCTGATGGTCTTTTCATGCCAACTTAATAGCTAATTTTGTTATACTACTTTGTTAGATTTGGTTTGGCATTTACAGTAGAGTGATGTGATTAGTTTGTGGAAATAAGGCATGGCTAAATATGGCTAGAAGTTAATATTCTGCTCCATTGGTTGAAGGTAATAATTTGTACTATTTGTTCTCCCATGACTGATTGCTCCTTCTCCTTAAGGTCTTTGGCGTTAGCTTCCTATGGTTGGAGTCTTTTCTTTTAGGTTGAAGAAGAAGCTGAGTACTTATGGATAATTCACATAGTATGTTTTAGGCACTCTCCAATTAGTACAATTATGATTGCGTATACGTTCGCGTAACATGACCATAATTATAAAATTAATTCGGAGTATGCGTTCGCGCAACTTCGATCAAATCTTTTCTTAATAATAAAATGGGTTGCGAGCTTTTAATTAGTTTTGGCTTACATAATTCATTAAATCACATATGGCCCTCACATTAATTTCGTGACCTAGATGTAAAAATGACTAATATTTCGTAGAATATCCTTTAGGGCCGTTTAAAATACCAAGTGTGGTTGCATATACGTCCGCGTAACACAACTACACTTCTAAACACAAAAGCGGAGTATGCGTTCGCGCAACTTCGGCCCAAACTTTTCTTAATAATAATTAAGCATTATTAATTGTGGACACGTTCGCGTGACATGATTTTTGACGCACCAAACGGGCGGGTATACGTACGCGTAACCCGTTTCAAGATAGTTTTTCTAATTAAAAGCGGTGAAAGAAGTAAATGCACATAGGTTCTAAAATCAGTAATTAAATAATTTAATAAGCCAAGCAGGATCAAAGCGATCGTGCTCGAACCACGGAACTCGGGAGTGCCTAACACCTTCTCCCGGGTTAACAGAATTCCTTACCCGGATTTCTGGTTCGCAGACTATAATAACAGAGTCATTCTTTTCCTCGATTCAGGATTAAAACCGGTGACGTGAGACACCATAAATCTCCCAAGTGGCGACTCTGATTTTTAATTAAATAAATCCCGTTTCGATTGTCACTTCAAGTCGAAAATAACTCCCTTTATTATATCCTTCTTTACGGGGGTGTAGTAGAAAAAGGGAGGTGTGACAGCTCTGGCGACTCCGCTGGGGACAAGAACCCAGAACTTTTTGTTCAGGGTTCAAGAATTCGAGCTTGTTTTATGATTTTTGCTTGGCTTATTTATTGTTGATATTATTGTACTTTTGTGAACCTTTGTGCTAAATGCTATCTGTTTACCGCTTTAATATTGTTGAATTGTATATAATTGTCTTCTTACGCCACCCTTTGAGTTTCTTTAATAAAATGGTGCATGCGTTCGCGTAGCCCGCTTTTTCTAAAAAAATATACCAAATAGAGCGAGGCTGGGCAAGCGACAAGGCCGGGCAGACTTTAGTGCTCCCGGTACGTTGCCCCCTCCTCGGCCCCAGTTGTCCGCTCGGGTACCCCATGTCTAGACCAAAACCCCAGATTTTTGAACTTAGAAGAACATAGCCTCATGCCGGATCCCTAGTAGGAGCGCTTTCTTGCATCACGTGCATTTTTGACTTAGGGGACTCAACACAGAGGTTGCGTCTGTCTAGGATAGGTGCCCTAAAATAACGGACCATCATGATGCATTTTATGTGCTACGTGAGCATTTGTTTGTTTTGGCTTGCATGCTGACTGGCTAATAAGAAAGGAAATGTGAGGAAAAATCAAAGAAAAAACAAATAGAGAGGAAAAGACCAAGAGTGATGTGGGAAAGGAGTAAACCCGGTTCTAAAGAAAACCCAATGCTTGAAAATACCCCGAAACTCCGTCGAATTTTTTATGGTCATTTCAAAAATCCAAGTTGGCCGAACTACGCAGGTCTGATTCTCACCGGATGTGGGATACGTAGGCAACCTACATAAGGTCCGGCCTTATTTTGAAAAAAAACGAAAAAGAAATTAGGGGGTCAAATAGATGCAGTATGGAAGTTCAGTCAAAATAAGCTGATTCAGTTTCGGCAATGTTTTAAGCCGTTCTTGCCGAGGTAGCCTTAGAGTATTCTTCAGTTGTCGAAGGGCTATCTTCGTAGATGAACGGATAAAGTTGAGAAGTGTCATAAAATAAGCCCTCCTCGGCCTCAAAGTTCGCACAGAATTGGGAAGGAGCCATATTTGCAAAGCTAGCCTTTTGGCTAAAATTGGCATATCAAGGAAGGGATCATGGTCTTTTATTTTAAAACTAGAAACGTGCTTTCAAAAAAGGTCCATTAGAGTCAACCCTAACCCTACCTTTCTACAGGAACAAATGAATATTATCCAGGATCCGCCAGAAGTGGTCAGGGAGCAAGCTCGAGTACATTTGCGCATGTGGTGGAATGATTTGGATCAAGATGGTCAGAAATGGGTAAGAAAACAATTGGGCGCTCTTATAGACATTTGGGAGATCAAACCATTGGACGATTTGATCAAGGCTATGATAACTTTCTGGGACCATGCTCGTAATATTTTTCGCTTCTCAGAATTTGAGATTACCCCTACTTTGGAGGAGATAGCCGGGTACATTGAGTTTGGACGAGATTTGAGGAAGCAACAGCTTATATTTCCAAGGGCTCCGTCGGTGCACAAGTTTTTTGACCTCCTGAATATCAGCAAACAAACAAGTAAGAACCGCGTAAGCGACGGGTGTTGTGCTTTCCATTTCTTATACTTCAGGTTTGGGCACTCTTCTGGTTTTGAAGCACACGAAAAGGGGTTGAGCAACAAACAAGAGAAGGGTCTTTGGCAACTTCATCGCCGGTTCGCATTTATTGTAGCATTCTTGGGGATAATGGTTTTTCCAAATGAGAGAGGGACCGTGGATATTCGTATGGCTAGAATTGCACAAATCCTCACTACCATAAAAGATCATATACTTGCCCCGTTGGTACTGGCGGATATCTATCGTGCGTTGACTTTATGCAAAGTCGGGGCCCAATTCTTTGAAGGTTGCAATATCCTCCTACAAATGTGGATGATCGAGCATCTTCGCCACCATTCCAGATTCATGAGTTATGGCTCAAGCCCCAATAACTTCATCACCAGTTACGAAGAGAGGGTAAAGGATTACAATGTGCCGGAAGGATTTGAAGCATGGGTGTCTCATTTGAAAGATCTCAAAGCAAGTCAAATTGAGTGGTCCATAGGATGGCTCCCGAAGACAGAAGCCATATACATGACTGCTGCTAAAGGCTACTTGAGGATAATGGGTGTGAAAAGTATTCAACCGTATGCACCACAGAGGGTCTTGAGACAATTGGGACGGTATCAGATTGTGCCCGAAGATGAAGATCTAAGTACTCAAGTCATAGAGTTGCTTCCAGAAGCCGCATTGCCCTAGGCTTTAGTTCAACAGGATTGGAATAGCTGCCGGTATCTTAAAAATGGCACCCAGGTACCAGATGTCGCAAAGGGAGAAGTGGATCCAAACTATGCTGCTTGGTTTGAGAAGAGGGCCTGTGTGAACACCGAGCCGGAACCCGAACCTGAGAGACCCGTCAAAAGACCTCATGTTCAAGCTTTTGATGACAAGATCCAAGAAAGAATAGCATGGGGAGAAAAGGAAAAGGTGTATCAAGCTGAGATTCATGCCTTGAAAGAAAAACTGAGAAACATGGAATTTAACAATGATCTCCAGGCTCAAGAAGCCGAAGGTGAGAAAAGAAGATTGATCCAAGAGAATGAAGTTCTCAAAGCGCAGATCCGAAAAATGAAAATAGCAATTGACAACCCGGGCAGGAGTAGAAAAGATGAAAAACTCATCTTCAATCTTACCCAGAAAGCACGTGATTTTGAGGATGATTTACAGAAGACTGAGGTGGAGTTAGCAAATGCTCGGGCCAAGATAGCCAAGGATGTAGGGGAACAGGCCAGTTTTATCCGTCAGCTGAAGGAGAAATACGACAAGGGGATGGTAAGTATGAAGAAAAGGTCAAGATCATTGAAAATGAAATGGCCAAGCAGGGAAGAGATTTTGAAGCCGAGAGGGAGCACTATTATTCTTTGATGGCAAGGTTAGAAAGGGATCTGCAACAATTCCAACAACGGAGCCGGGTAGCTGAACAAACTTTGGAAGCCAGAACCCGGCAAATTGGAGAGTTATTATGGGAGAAAGGTAGGATCCGTGAAAAGGTCACTGCGATTGCAGAGTACATTGTGGTAAAATGCCAGATATGTGAAGACATGACCCAGACTACTTTCTTTGCGGCAGTCATGACGTTTGTCCAGCAGGTAATGAAAGATTTGGAAATGCTCCAGGTGGATCTTGCAGACGAGCCCGCAGCAAAACCAAATAACACCCCAAGAGCTCCAGGAGTTTTCAAGGCTTTAATGTAGTTGTGATCTTTATTTGAGTCGGTACTTTTGTTTTGAGTCTGTTAAGTTGTTTTGAAGTCTGAGCTTTTTCTAAGTTTATTTATTTCGAATATGTGAATCTTGAGTCCTTGTAGTCAAAGTGTTTGTTTTTATGAAAAATTGAAAATCCCAAAAATATTTTGTTATTTATTTCTTTTCATATTCCCAAGAACTACGCTTGGTCTGATTCATGCGGGGTCATGATACGTAGGCAATCTACATAGGATTCGGCCGTAACCGAATAAAAAAGAGAGAAGAGAAAAAGAAAAAAAAAGAAGGAAAATAAGAGAGAAAAGCAAAAGAAAAGAGGGAAAGGCAAAAAACAAACAATGGAAAAAACAAGAGGGAAGAGTGAGAGGATAAAACAAAGAAAAGGCATGGCAAATAAAGAAAAAGGAAATCCGGGATGACGCATGCAACCAAGCAAAGGCATAGTAGAAATGGTTAACTGCTCAGGTGCATTCATTCCCAAAATGTGTGGTTGCCTATCTATTAATGCTCTAATCGCTGACAAAGTTGTTGTTGATGATGAGTTCAGGCAGGTGGTTAGTTGACTGGCATTCTGGCAACCCATTCCTACAACACCCGATCTAAGAACAAGTCGAACATGGTCAACCAGGAGTTAGAGGCAAGAATCGTCGACCCGTCGAGGGAAGAGGAAGAATTGGATGTTAATGCAATGAAGAAGGAGATGCATAAGCTGAAGCAGCAAATGGCCGAGATGTACCAGGCCTGGTCAAAAGGACACCCACCACCGGCTTACTCTGCTAACCCTGCTTACATCCCACCGTTAGCTCAGCCTCAGGATCCTCCTACGGTAAACTCATCTCCAGCCTTTCCTACTTACCATTAGTGCTACGGAACCACCTCCGAAACACCACCACCTCCACCGCCCAAACAAATCCCATACCCTCCCCACCAGTCACCCCTGTGTTTGTGGCCCCTCCACCTTCCCCATTACACAGATCCTCTAGTGAACCTTTGTTCCAAACCCATGATAATCACTACTACCCACCCGAACCTACCTTCAAAGCACCAGAACCATGTTCTTACACCCCTCGCTTTGATCTCTCGGTTGAAAGCCTCCCAAGAACCCTGAGCAGTAGGAGTTGATTTAAAAGGGTCCAAAGTCTATTTGATGAAGTGAACACGGTAGAAATTCGGGAAGGTTCTGGTGACGAAGAAGTGCATTTTGTCAGGCCTAATGTGAAGATCAATAATTGGGAAGCTACTCCTCTTCCTACTCGGAGGGAGTTTTGGTAGTGGGTTTTGATTTTCTTTTAGTTGTCTGGATTATTCCAGGGTTGTGATTCAGGTTCTACGTTCCGTCCGTTTGAATGTGTTAAACCTTGTTATCTTCAATTTCAGTGAAATGCAATTTCCCTTCTTCTTCATTCCTGATAGTTTCATTTTTGTTTTTCTTTTCTTTCTTGTACAGTTCTTTCTATGCTGGTCTCAGTGACATGACATGCATGAGGAATCTTTGGCCAGTCTTAAAAGCCGGTCTAATTCTGAAGTAATAATACAAAAAATTGAGTGTGATGATGAATTGGAGCATGACGATGATGAGTGGGTCAAAACCGGCCTGGAGCAACTGACTCTGATTGATGAAAAGAGATTGGCAGCAGTATGTCATGGCCAATTGTACCAACAGAGAATGGCGAGAGCATATAACAAGAAGGTGCGTCCGCGGAAGTTTGAAGTAGGGCAGTTGGTGTTGAGACGTATCTTACCTCATCAGGCTGAAACAAAAGGAAAGTTCGCCCCAAACTGGCAGGGGCCATTTGTTGTAACCAGAGTGTTGTCCAATGGTGCATTATATTTGACAGATGTGGAAGGAAAATGTGTAGAAATGACTATCAACTCCGATACAGTCAAGAGATACTATGTACGATTCCTTTGTCTGATTGTACTTGTTTGTATTTGGCATATTTTGAAGATTGGAATGACAAAGGCATTTTGTTCTGCTACCTAAATACTTTATCCTTTGCTACCCCTTTGAGCCTCAGTTATCTTCTTTCATACCCCTCTTTTGGAATCAATGACAAAGTTCGTAAACACAAGCATGGAAAGTAAGTGAAGGAAAAGGAGAAGGAAAACACTGAAAAGAGAGAGAGAAGAAAAATGAAAAAAAAGAAGAAAAGAAATGAAAAAAAAAAGCAAAGAAAAGAAAAAGAAAAGGAAAAAAAAGAAAAAGAAAAAGAAAAGAAATGAAAAGAAAAGAAAAGAAAAACAAGAAAAGAGAGAAAATCACAGCAACAAAGTAATTTCTATGACCTGAACTACGTTTGACTTGATTCCGAAAGGATACGTAGGCAGCCTCTCTCTGAGGTTCAGTCACACCAAAATAAAAATCCAAAAGTCCCCAAGAAAGAAACTGGGGCAGAAGTTGTGGTTGTTGTAAGAAATCTGATTCCGAAAGTTGTAATTTTGAACCCATTTAAATTGTTTTGAGCCCTTGATACCCTTTCTTTCTAACCCTATCCAAAAGCCCACATTACGGTCCAAAGAAAGACCTTCCGATCAGTCTTTAAGAAATGCAAAGTCAAGCGGGTAAAGGTAATTCATGTCAGGGGCAACACTCTGGTTCAAGCAGGAAAAATCCAAAATGAGAGAGACTTATTGGTGAAAACCCTCACGGGCACCGTAAGGCGACGGGAGCTGAGAGAAATAAAAATGAGAGAGTCTTATTGGTGAAAATCCGCATGGGCACCGTAAGGCGACGCGAGCTGAGAGAAATGAAAAATGAGAGAGTCTTATTGGGGAAAACCCTCACGGGCACCATAAGGCGAAAGTGAGTTGAGAGAAATCAAATGAGATAGGTCTATGGGTGAAAACCGTTCAAGACACTGCAGGATGAACAAGGTTAGGGTTTGGTTGAAGAAATCAGGATTATGGAATTCTGGGGCAACAAAGCGTGGCAGGTGAAAGTTGATTGGTTGGGCGGATTGGGCCGATTAGTCCGAAATGCATGTCATGATCAATGGTACCGGTTGTTCCACTCAGATAAGTCCCTTTTCCTTTTCTTTCCTTTTGTAAATCGTTCGGTTATGGATTCTTTTATCCTTAACTCTCAAGGTCATTGAATTTCATTCCTTTTGAGGTTTGTTCTTCAAGATGTTTCAATGTCAGTCCCGTTCAAAACAAAGAAGAAAGGATGTCGAGGCTCACTACCAGTCTCCCAATTGCAAAAGCATAGTGGGGCCAGAACGTACCAAAGATGGCATGATGCAAAGTAAGATACAAAGAGTCACCGGAAGTTTCATCGGTGGTTTGATTGGGTAGTTTTATGGGGGATGCAAAGTTTCAGATAAAAGGGGTCAGAGAGGTAGAAGCAACAGTCTGGGTATGAAACACTCAGGTCATCGAAGGTCGTGGGGGTCGAAAGTCAGTCAGAAAGGCAAACGGTTCAGGGCCAGTTCAAGAAGCAAGGCAAGGCAAAACACAGCAGCGGAGACGTCTTCAGCAAGAATGCCATCAACTATCCACCATTTTTAAACTGACAAGATTTTTCTTTGATTGAGACAGGGCAGAAAGTTTTCGTTGGTTTCGGAGAAACCCTCCTTAAGGAAAAAGCAAGCACCAAAACAGGTTTGACCATAAATTCTCAGGACCCTCCTGGAAAAAATGGGACTTAGTTTAAATTTCAAAACAATCATGGATAGCATAATCTAGCATAAATATAAGTTGGTTTCAAAGTTTGAATGCTTAAGATAGGACTCAATTATGAGTTTTCAGGACCCTCCTGGATAATGTGACGTAGTCTTAAGGTCTGTTTAGATAGCAAGATGTAGTGCAAGTCGTACCTTTTGTAGATATGACTTAGGTTAAAACTGTTTTTTAACTAGAAGTTGTCAGGACCCTCCTGGATAATGGGGAGTAGTTAAGACCTCTTAGATGACAAATGTAGTGGGAGTAATACCTTTAGAAGATATAACTTAGGTTCGAATTGTTAGGAGTTGTCAGGACCTCCCTGGATAATAGGACTTAGCTTACAAATTCTAATAATAGTTGGTAGAATAATTCAGTTTTAACACTCACATCTGTGCCCAGCCACCAAACTGGGACAGAAAATTTTCTTTGTTTTGTCTATTTTTGTTAAAATCAGGAGCCCGCCTGGAGAACAGAGGCATTTATTTCAAGTTTTAGCAATCAGGAGCCCGCCTGGAGAACAGAGGCATTTATTTCAAGTTTTAGCAATCAGGAGCCCGCCTGGAGAACAGAGGCATTTATTTCAAGTTTTAGCAATCAGGAGCCCGCCTGGAGAACAGAGGCAT
>NW_017670239.1:2515179-2604820 GCF_001879085.1 Nicotiana attenuata
GAACTTACTAGAGTGGGGTTTTAATTAGGAAATTCAGAAGTTAGTAGTGTAACTTGGGTAACAAGTCAATAAATGAAGGACTTTTGAGCTAAAAAATAAAATTAGAAAGGGACCTAAGGGGTAAATTAAATTCAGCAGGGCTGCCCTAATTGTTTGCCTATAAAGGCACCATTTCTTGCCTTAGAGGGCAAGGTTTTAAGAGCTGAAAAAAATCCAGAAACAAAAACTTGTAAAAATATTATTGTTTCATCCAACTTTGAATATAAAATCAGAAAAAATATACAAAAATAGGCTGCTCACGAGCTGAATCCGTCTGGTATTCAAATCTTGGTTCATTTTTGGTTGAGGTTTGATTCTGCACTTTGGGTGATATGGTGTGGGTTCAAAATTGGTTTTAAGTGGTCTTTCTTCACTCATTTCTGGGCTTATATTGTTGCTGATACCTGTTCCTGCTACTGATTCACAGTTGATCCCCCATTTCTTTATTTTTGCTTTTCAAACTTCCAGGTACATGCTTTGAACTTAAAATCATGTATGAAGTGCTGATTTGCTGAATGAAGTAGAAGTGAATCCAAGATGTTTAAAGCTTCAATTCATGCTATTGTTCCTGTTTCATATGTTTTTTTGGTTGGTTTAGTATAATGACTGTTAACATGATGGCTGTAATCAATAGGTTTTTAGACTAGAAACTAAGTATAATAGCGCTTGCTTGATTAAATATGAGGTTCAAAGCTCTGTGGTATGTTCTAATAGGACCGAAAAGACTTTCAGGTTAATGGTGTTATTTAACAGTCATGTAGGATGTACATGAAGTTTATTGCATTTGGTCTTCTGTTTTAATTTGATTTTGAGTCAGTCTTGCTGATTCAAACATACAGGTCTGTTAGAAAGTGATTGTAAGGTGTTGCTTGCTTATAGAAAGGTTATCTTTGGGGTGGTGGCTTTACAATGGCCATTCAATCCCAAGTAATTTTGGCTTTTGTTCAATTGGTTAAGTTCAATCATGGCTTTGTAATTTTGTTTATTTCAGCAGTTGATCTATAATATTTTCCATGTGTTAGTAATTGAAAGTGAAATAAAGGAATGGCCCAGTGTCAAATTAAATCTAATCGTTTGGTTAATTTGTGCTAAAGGGTGCAAGGCATAAGTCGAATTTCCTAAACAATTTCAGGCCATATATGGTGTCAATTCACATTTGCATTGTGGCTTGGGTCACGGACCCATTTGTTTAAGAAGCTGGGCCAACTGCCCTATGCATTTCATTTTGGGGCAGCCCAGTTTGTCTTTCTAATCGGGCCCTTTTACACAGTTGGGCTCCTGTTCATAGCTTGATGCTAGGCTGACCCCAGGTGCAATTCATTCCTCACGATTGGACTGCCAGGCTGGGCCTCATTTGGAGCCCAGTCATTACCTGGGTTAAGTTAATTATAATTGGCGACTCAAAAGTAATCTCGCCTGACCCGTTTAAAATTCATCATATAGATACCACAAACAATAAATGTTCGTAGCAAGCCTTTAGGGCCGTTTAAAATACGATTGTGGTTGCGTATACGTTCGCGTAACATGACCATGATCCTAAATTAATTTGGAGTATGCGTTCGCGCAACTTCGATCAATCTTTTCTTAATAATAAAATGGGTTGCAAACTTTTAATTATTTTTGGCTTACATAATTCATTAAATCACATATGGCCCTCACATTAATTTCATGACCTAGATGTAAAAATGACTAATATTTCGTAGAATATCCTTTAGGGCCATTTAAAATACCAAGTGTGGTTGCGTATACGTCCGCGTAACACAACTACATTTCTAAAAACAAAACCGGTGTATGCGTTCGCGCAACTTCGGCCCAAACTTTTCTTAATAATAATTAAGCGTTATTAATTGTGGACACGTTCGCGTGACATGATTTTTGACGCACCAAACGGGCGGGTATACGTATGCGTAACCCGTCTCAAGATAATTTTCTTAATTAAAAGCGGTAAAAGAAACATAAGCACATAGGTTCTAAAATCAGTAATTAAACAATTTAATAAGCCAAGTATGATCAAAGCGACCGTGCTAGAACTACGGAACTCGGGAGTGCCTAACACCTTCTCCCGAGTTAACAGAATTCCTTACCCGGATTTCTGGTTCGCAGATATAAACAGAGTCAAACTTCCTCGATTCGGGATTTTAAACCGGTGACTTGGGACACCATAAATCTCCCAAGTGGCGACTCTGATTCTTATAAAATGAATCCCGTTTCGATTGTCACTTCAAGTTGGAAATAACTCCCTTTATTATACCCCTTTACGGGGGTGTAGTAAGGAAAAAGGAGGTGTGACACATATTTCCTCACTGTTTTGATTTTATACTTGAACTCAGTCATGTATTTTCCACTGTTTTCAAAACTCAGCCAAGTTTATTTTGCTTTAACACTTGAAATGATATTTCCAATACTATTTTTGGGCTGAGCATCGTGTTTTACCGTTGCCCGAGGGCCTATGTGATTTTTGACTGAGTAAGGCCGAGGGCCTGTATTGTGAGGATACTTTTGGATCGGGCTGCACGCCGCAGCAATATATATATATATATATATATATGTATATGGATCGGGCTGCACGCCGCAGCAGTGTTATACTGATACTAGTATGAGGCCAAGGGCCTAGATTTGATGCCACGAGATGGCTTGATATTGCGCTTGGGCCATAAGGGGCCCCTCCCAGAGTCTGCACACCCCCAGTGAGCACCGTCGACGATAAATGGATCGGGCTGCACGCCGCAGCGATATATGGATCGGGCTGCATGCCGCAGCGGTACTAGTACTGTTCTGTGTGTTTACTTTATTTCATTTGCCTGCCTTTACCTGTTGTTTGTGCTACTTCATGTGATATCTACCGGATTGCCTGACATTATCTATTAATTGAGTGTGGTGCCCGAGGGGCAGACTTCTGTGCTTATCTGCACTATTTGATTTGCATTCGTTTGCATACTGTTGAAAAAGTCATTTTCAAAAGAGGTTTTAAACTGAGCTAAGATATTTCTAAAGATTTCACAGCTTCACTGCTTTTCTCAAAGGGTTTTACACTACTTCTATGTAGCATGATGATATGTCATACGTGATTTCTTACCGCTCAGTTGTTATTTACCTTTATTACTCATTGAGTTGGAGTGCTCACTTTACTCCCTGCACCCCGTGTGCAAATGCAGGTATTTATTCACCCTGTAGCGGGTTTGGCTGATCAGAGTCAGAGATATGGGAGTTTAACGAGCGCCAGCGTTCGCAGCATCGTTCTTCTCCCTTTGTTCATTATTCTTGATTAGTGTATTTTTAGACCTTGAGGTGGTACTTACATTCTAATAGATGCTCGTGACTTGTGACACCCCGATTAGGGCTGTGTTGGGTTGTATTTCCGCTAATTAATTTTATTAAGACATATTTTAGCTGTTTATTCATGCTTAAATTATTTTTGAAAAGACGAGTTGGGTTAGTTGGCTGGCCTCGTCTTTATGAGAGGCTCCATCACGACCAGTGCGGGGTTTGGGTCGTGACAAGTTGGTATTAGAGCCTAGGTTACTAGGTCTCACGAGCCATGAGCAGGTTTAGTAGAGTCTCGCGGATCGGTACGGAGACGTTTGTATTTATCCTCGAGAGGCTGCAGAACCTTTAGGAAAACTTCACGTTCTTGGAAATTCTTATCGTGCGTCCTTGATTCAGCTTGAAAAGTAACTCTTTGAAATCCTTTGACGCGTTCGTATGCGCGCATGAGCGCTCAGTATCAGATGTGCCTTAATGGCTTGTGATTTCCCGATCGAGGGGCGAGATGTGATCTCTGTGAGCTGACGTTGGGCCAGTCTGGAGGACTTGAGGTTGGATCTTTGCCTATGGCTTGAGCACCGAGGTGCTGATTGTGTGAATAAGTGTTTTGAACTTATATGTTCGGTATTGTCCCTATTAGTGGAAGTGATGGCTGGGTAGCTATGTGAAGAATGTATTAGTACTACGAGATGTATCTATGTGACTTGGAAGTGATGAGGAAGGTCTGTTGGATGATAGATGAACTATTAAGTGTATGATTTCCATTGTGACTGGATGTGTAGCTCCGAGTTATGGGCACGTGAAGAATCTTTTTGTGTCTCCTAGTTGGGAGTGAAGTAAATTTCATGTTGCGGTATGAGTTCAGACTCAGGAAGACTAAATGACTGTGTAATGTATATGACGGTGGAAAGTAAACAGAAATGTTAGATTGAGGCGAAGCAGGTGGTGTGATCCTTATGTGTATGTTTGAAGATCTCGTGTGTAAGTGAAAAGTACGTGTTGAAATTTGAAATTTCAGGTCGCTTAAGAGAGTGGGTTTAACTGTTCCGAGGATGAATGTGAGATTTGCAGAAGATTTACAGTACTAGATGATTTGTGTTTTCACAAGCTTACAAATGATTTGAGTTTAATCTCACTATGGTATTGTGGCATCAATAGAGCAAAAGTGTTATGAGTTATTGAGTGTATCTTGACCTATGGCTTCGAGCCAAGTGGGGGAGTCTGTTGTGAGCAGTTGATTGCACGCTTAGGTTCTATGTTGGTTCCAGTTTGAGGCGTGCGAGTGAATTAGCTATGGCTCGAGTAAAGGAAATTTTTTGGCAAAGGTTATATTATGCTTTATAGGGTATGAGAATCGCGGAATGTCTAGAGTTGTTGTTGGTAAAGAATGCTCGGTGCATAGAGAAGGAAGTTGCTTGGTTGTATTGAGATGAGGATTTCTTTCTGCAGTATCGGAGTGCCAACGAGGCACGGGCGGTTCTGTTCGTTGGGTCAGGTAAATTGCAGCTGGAATAAGAGAGAATGACTTGAGAGAATAGTTCTAATGTGTTCAAGAGTCTGTAAACATCAATTGAGTGCTCTAGAGTTTCATATGTGGTTAGAAACTGTTGTTTTCATTGGAAGAGGTCAAGACTTGTAGTATTTCGATGTGGATTATGGGATCCTATGTATTAGTGTCAGGAAAGTAAAAGGCAACGGATTTAGATTCACAGTAAGTTCTTCAGATTAAAATATTCGGGAACGTGGTGTTTCTGGGAATATTTGAGAGAGTATTCAGCGGCTTGTGGGTCTTAGACAGTGTGGTCTTATGCTTGGGTCTCGTGTGGTGAACCTGGGTCGAGGAATTGTGGTGCTTCAGCAAGAGGGAATATCAAGTTGGAAATGAATCAGAAAGAAATTTAGATAGATGGAATAGCCTGATAGTAGACTGAATCGGTATGGTAAGGATATAATTAATTCCTTGTGGGTGTTCGAGGTGATGAGTTCTTACATGTATTTTTCAGCAATACTCTTGGGTTTTGATGGCTTGCTTATCTTGGTTTAGTTAGGAGGATTCAGTCCTGGCAGTTGAACTTGTGCAAACGGAATTGGGGGGGTTCTTGTTGATTTCTACCGTGGTTGGAGAGGTGCATCTTCTACGAATGTGGGAGGCATGGGATGTGTAATGATTTTTCTTCTAGATGGGATCAGTGGAAGTTCTTGGCTAGATGAGTTACAGTTTAGTTCTGAAAGGAAGTTCATAAAACTCTTAGGCAACGGGTAGCCTCAGATAATCAAGGAAATGGTACTGCTAATTGGAAGTGATTTGACGGGAGTATATGTTTCAGAAAAAGGGTAATGTGATTAAACTGATGATGCTTCGGTAGTATTGCGGCACTTGCTTGTTGGGTCGACTGGTGATATTCGGGTTTGCTTGGTGGCACAAGGAAATTTTAGAGTATCCATCGTGGAATGATTGGGTATTAAAGGTGTGGCATGTGTTCGGACGGCGAAATGGGGATCGGATATGGTAATTCATGTGCTGTGTGGATGTGGAGACGGAAGTTCTCATATTCAGGCTATGATGTGGTATGTTAGATTCGGATGTGATGCTGGGGTTTAGACTAGTTGTCTCCGTGTTGGGTTATTCAGGACTATTGCGCTATGGGCTATGCCGGAAATGCCACGGGTTGAGTGGCGAGGTGTGTTGGATTATGTTCTAGTAGAGTGGTTTATATTTCGAAGACCCAGCGAATGGCAGGGAAGGATTGCCTTTCTTAATTGGGCCTTCGTGATGGATGTCAGTACAAAGGTTGCTATCATTGATTCAGTTCCGATGTTGAGGGACTTTTCGGATGCGTTTCTTGTGGCCGGGCATGTCGGCGGGCAAGGTTGTTGATTTCGGTATTGATTCGGTGCTGGGCACCGTATCGTAGGGCACCGACAGAGTTGAGGAGTTGTGAGAACAGCTTCAGGATTTCCATAATAAAGAGTTCGTTGGTAGGCCAATGTGGATGCGTGTCCTAGCTTGAGTCGACTCGGTTGGCTCCGAATTGTATGGTTGAGGGATATGTAGATTCGATTGTTATTGAGCTTGTTGGTAAACTGGGAAATCTATGAGCTATCTTTCGGTGTTGCGTGGCGTTATGATTTGTTGGTTATGGGCACACACGGTGCGGTTCTATTGGGGTTCATAGTGGAAGTCAAGCGGGAAGAGTAATTGGGCGTTGCTCGGTGAATGGCGTATCGGTTATACTTATGTCCTATCGGGTTTGCGTGGTATATGTTACTTGTTTCACCGAGGGTGTAATGATTTGCTTTGGTTCCAGTCATCAAATTGTGTGTGGTTGTCAATTTCGAGCATAGTGACTTGAGGTGTTATCGGACCTATATGAGATAGGGTGACGTGGGATCACCCCCGGGTATATGCTTGGTAAGGTCATTCAGCTATTGGTTGGCTTCTAGGACAACTCTGGGTACGTTCCGGGACGAACGTGTGTTTAAGTGGGGGAGGATGTAACGACCCGACCGGTCATTTTGAGCTTTTGCACTTTGACCGCCAGTTCTCGGGCATGACTTGCCCCGTGTAATGTATTATGACTGATGTAGACCGTTGGTTTTGGTTTTTCAGGAAAATCGGAATGAATTTGAAAGAACAGTCTCAGTTGAAAGCTTGGTATTTGAAAGGTTTGACCAAGAGTTGACTTATTTGTATATGAGCTCGGATCGGAGCTTTTATGATTTGGTCAGCTTCGTTGGGTGATTTATGACTTAGGAGCGTGATCGGAATTGGTTCTGGAGGTCCGGTGTAGAATTTGGCTTGAATTGGCGAAGTTAGTATTTTGGCGAAATTCCAGTTGATAGGTGAGATTTTGATCCGAGGGTCGGAATGGAATTACGAGAGTTGCTGTAGCTTCGCTATGTGATTTGGGATGTGTGTGCAAAATTTCAGGTCATTCAGAGGTGATTTGGTTGGGTTTTTGATCAAATGCGTGTTTCGGAAGTTTTAGAAGAACTTAGGCTTGAATTCGATGTAATTTGATGGTTTTGGTGTTGTTTGAGGCGTTTTGACGATTGGAACAAGTTTGAATGATGTTTTAGGATGTGTTGGTGCTTTTGATTGAGGTCCCGGGGACCTCGGGTGAGTTTCGGATGGCCAATCGGACCATTTCTTAAGTTTCAAAGTTGCAGATTTTCAGTTCTTGACTTGCAGAGATTTTGGCCTTCGCGATCGCGGGGGTGGTGTCGCGATCGCGTAGAAGTGAATTGGGAGGCAGGAAGTTTGTTCATCGTGTTCGCACTCAGTTGATTCGCGATCGCAGAGGGTTAGCAGGTGAAGCTTCGCGTTCGCGTAAGACCCTCCGCGTTCGCATAGGAGGATCTGGGGGCCAGCATGTTGTTCTTCGCGTTCGCATCATAAGGAACGCGTTCGCGTAGTTTTGGGAGGTAAGGAATCGCTTTCGCGGGGCCCCTGTCGCGTTCGCATAGAGTCATTTTGAGGGGCCGGGATTTTGTGCTTCGCGATCGCGAGCCTTGGGCCGCGATCGCATAGAAGGAAATCACTGTAGCTGGCAGAATGTTTAAAAACATTTCCTCCGCGAGTCTAAGCCATTTTTCCTCCATTGTTGAACATTTTGAGAGCTATTTGGGAGAAATTGAAGAGGGTTTCGAAGAGGATTTATAGGAGGTAAGTTCTATGAACTAAAAACATGGTCTAAGTGTAGAATTAACCTAGAAATTCATGAAAACCTAGCTAAAAGGGGAAGAACTAGGGCTTGGAAATTGGAGATTTAAAATTGGGATTTGATGGGCCATTTGAGCTCGGATTTGAGAGTTCTTTATATGTATAGACTCGTGGCGAGATAAGAAACCCGTTGATGTGAAAATTTCTGAGTTTCGAAAAGTGGACCCGGGGCTCGGGTTTTGCTAATTTCGGGATTTTTGATATTTTTCGATTGTTTTCGCTTGGGTCTTGTTCCCTTAGCCTGTTGTGAAGTATTCGTTGTGGTTTTGGTTAGATTCGACGCACGTGGAGGCCGATTTGAGGAGCAAAGGCGTCGCGAGCTAGAGATTCCGCCGGTTCGAGGTGAGTAATGATTGTAAATGATATCCTGAGGGTTTGAAACCCCGGATTGCACATCGTAGTGTTGTATTGAGGCGAGACACGCGCTGGATGATGAACGTGGGGTCTTTTACTGTTGGGGATCGTGACTTGGTCCGTCCTGATTGATGATTTTACCGCATATTTGACTGAAACTTATTTGTTATCATCATGATTTAGGCTGATTGCCATATTTGGGCTTCGTGCCAATTATTTGAACCCCTTCGGGGATGGTTGTTGATATTTCCTCACCATTTTGATTTTATACTTGAACTCAGTCATGTATTTTTCACTGTTTTCAAAACTCAGCCAAGTTTATTTTGCTTTAACACTTGAAATGATATTTCCAATACTATTTTTGGGCTGAGCGTCGTGTTTTACCGTTGCCCGAGGGGCCTATGTGATTTTTGACTAAGTAAGCCCGTGGGCCTGTATTGTGAGGATACTTTTGGATCGGGCTGCACGCCGCAGCAATACTGGTATGAGGCCAAGGGCCTAGATTTGATGCCACGAGATGGCTTGATATTGCGCTTGGGCCGTAAGGGGCCCCTCCCGGAGTTTGCACACCCCAGTGAGCGCCGTCGACGATAAATGGGTCGGTTGCACGCTGCAGCGATATATGGATCGTGCTGCACGCCGCAGCAGTACTAGTACTGTTCTGTGTGTTTACTTTATTTCGTTTGCCTGCCTTTACCTGTTGTTTGTGCTACTTCATGTGATATCTATCGGATTTCCTTACATTATCTGTTAATTGAGTGTGGTGCCCGAGGGCCGGACTTCTGTGCTTATCTGCACTATTTGATTTGCATTCGTTTGCATACTGTTGAAGAAGTCATTTTCAAAAGAGGTTTTAAACTGAGCTAAGATATTTCTAAAGATTTCACAGCTTCACTGCTTTTCTCAAAGGGTTTTACACTACTTCTATATAGCATGATGATATGTCATACGTGATTTCTTACCGCTCAGTTGTTATTTACCTTTATTACTGACTGAGTTGGAGTACTCACTTTACTCCCTGCACCCCGTGTGCAAATGCAGGTATTTATTCACCCGGTAGCGGGTTTGGCTGATCAGAGTCAGAGATATGGGAGTTTAACGAGGTGACTGCCAGCGTTCGCAGCATCGTTCTTCTCCCTTTGTTCATTATTCTTGATTAGTGTATTTTTAGACCTTGAGGTGGTACTTACATTCTAATAGATGCTCGTGACTTGTGACACCCCGATTAGGGCTGTGTTGGGTTATATTTCCGCTAATTAATATTATTAAGACATATTTTAGCTGTTTATTCATGTTTAAATTATTTTTGTTAGACGAGTTGGGTTAGGTTGCTGGCCTCGTCTTTATGAGAGGCGCCATCACGACCGATGCGGGGTTTGGGTCGTGACAACAAGTCAACTCTCTACATCTGTAAAGTCACTGCACTATTTCTCTGCACGCGCAATAGTGCAACAGTCACTTTATGAAGCATGCCTTGTACCGGATAATTGCATACATCATCCCAATGACCTTATGTAACGACCTGACCGGTCATTTTTGAGAATTTAAGTTCCGTTTGTCGGCATAAGGTCTTGAAAAGCTTCGTATTATGTGTATTGACTTGCGTGCGTAGTCTGATTCAGTTACCGGATGATTCAGAGTCGAATTGGTAGAAAAGAATTCAATTTTGGATGCTTAAGCGGTAAGAATAGACCGGAATTAGACTTTTGTATAAACGGCACCGGAATGGGTTTTGGATGATTTCAACAGCTTCGTATGGTGATTTTAGATTTAGGCATGCGTCCAGATTTGGAATTGGAGGTCTGTAGGTTAATTTGAAGCATTTCGATGAAAGTTGGAAAAGTTGAAGTTTGGAAGATGGAAAAGTTTGACCAATAGTTGACTTTTGTGATATCGGGGTCAGAATGCAATTCCGAGAGTTGGACCAACTCCGTTATGTCATTTGGGACTTGTTTGCAAACTTTAGCGTCGATTCATGGTGCAATGCGTAGTTTCGACGTTGTTCGATGTGATTTGAGATCTCGAGCGGGTCCGTGTTAGGGCATGGAACTTGTTGGTATACTTGGACGGGGTCCCGGGGACCCCATGCGTGTTTCAGACGAGTTTCAGATGTTTTTCATAGTTTTGAACAGGTCTAGTTCTGGTGTTTTCGCACTTACGGCACTTTGGAGCGCAGGTGCAGCTCCGCTTCTGCGTGAGCCTGGTTGATATTGTGGTCATGATGGCGTGAGAGCTCACTCGCTTCTGCGGAGGCTTGCACGCAGATGCGAAGGCCGCTTTTGCGGTCTAGCAATCGAACCTGCGGAGAAGCTTGCTTCTGCATCCCCTCTTTGCGCTCCTGCACTGCCGCTAGTGCGACTGTAATTCCGCAGATGCAGATCCAAGCTTGGCTATCAGAGTTCGCCAATGCGAACTCTTTCTCGCTAATACGCGTGTGGAGGTGCGCTTCCTTGTTCGCAAATGCGGATGTCCTGGGCAGAATCATATAAGTCGAGGGTTTAGCCATTTTCTTCATATTTTGAGTTTTAGACCTCGGTTTTGGGAGCTTCTAGGTGGGGTTTTCAAGAAAATCGATTGGGTAAGTGTTCACCACCTAGAATTTATCATATTCCATGATTCTATCTTTATTTTTATCATTTAATTTGTGTTTTGTGTTGAGGATAATGGAGGTTTTTAAAGAAAATTTTCAAATGAAAAATCATGATTTGAGGAACGAATTGGTATCGGAAATCGATAATTTTAGTATGGTTGAACTCATATCGGAATGGTGTTCGGGTGAAATATTTCGGGTTCTGAGGTGCGGGCCGAGGGGTCTACTTTTGGGTCGATTTTTAGATTCTTGATAAAGATTGAGTCTTTATGATCCGGAATAGTTTCTTATGAGTTTTATTTGTGCTTTGAAGTTATTTGATTAGATTTGGGCCGTCCGAAGGTCATCTCACCAGAAAAATTTATTTTTGAGTATTGGTTTGTCTTCTTTGAGGTAAGTATCTTTCCTAAGCTTGTGTGGGGGAACTACCCCTTAGGATTTGAGTCTTCTATGTCGATTGTAGTCCGTGTACGCGAGGTGACGAGTGCATACTATGACTTATTTGTGGAAAGTTGGCCTTTTAGGGTTCTTAGGTCCTTATATTCACTGAGTACGAAGTTGTTCTTGATATGATTGTGTTTCCTATTGTCTAGTTTCACCTCTGCACACTTTAACTGGAATTAATTGCTTTATGATTCACTCTTATTTCCTATTTGACTCTTATTTGACTTCATTGAAGATTCTTACCTCTTCTATTATCATGCTATCTTTTCATAACTGCTTATCTTTATTTGAATTATTATTATCTCATCATGTAATTGTTTAGTCTTAATTGAGGTTATGATATCTTTCCGTTTCTTATCCTTAATTGGATTGTTGTATCTTCTAATTGCCCATCCTTATAAGAAGTTTAGATATCCTATATCTTAGTCGACGGGTCTTTATTTGGAATTATTTGACTCGTGTTAGCTCCCTTGTTGTTGAACTGCATATTGTGGGATCGTTGTTACATATTATTTTCTCCCTTGTAGAGCTGTTCTCATTACGCCTTGTATTCTCTATTGTTGTTATTTCTTGTGAACTAGATCTACCGTTTCCTTGTGATCGGAAGTTCTTGAGTTGATTTACTTGTCGTACTCTTGTATTTAGTGTCATTGTTGCTATTGTACTTGTTGTTGTGATGCACGAGGTTTCTGCAGTACGGTTGTTGTTATTGTAATGCACAAGGTTTCTGCTGTGCGAGTGTTATTGGGTTGCACGAGGTTTCTGTCGTGCTATTGCTACTATATATATTTCACATTCCGCATGACAAGGCAGGATATACATATGTGGGTTGCGCATATGGCGGGACAAGGTGGGAACATTATATTGCACGTGTGGCGAGACAAGGCGAGCACTTACTTTATTATTGCACACGTGGCGAGACAAGGTGGGCTATTTCTGGGATTCATTTGTGATGACTTATGATGGCCTAGGGGCATTCTTGTTGTTGATATTTGTGTAGTGATGCACTTACCTGTGTGAGCTTTATCTTTTGAAAGTTGTGAGAGAACATTCTACGTGCTGTCCGTTCTTTTCCTTATGCTTACTAGCTGGTATGAACTATGTTAGGACACTTGCACAAGTATACACGTAGTTAAGCACTCTGATCGGATAAGAGGTTTTCTTGATATTGTTGATTATTGATGCACACCATTGTTTACTTGCCTTCTATATGAGAATGGCTCTATCTGGTACGTGAGTCGTTAGTGCGGTTATGAGGTGTAATGAGGGCACATGATGCTAAGTGTTAGGGTTCAGGTATTGAGACCCGTGAGTTGTGATTTGTCCGAGGTTCGATACCTCGTGGAGTTTGTTGACTAAAACCTGACGTGAAAGCGGCCGTAGTTGCTGAGTTATTACTTGTCCTTGTTGTTCCTGTGATTTCGGATATAGGTTGTGTTTCCGTTCACTCTTATGAGTCATTTTTATGGTATTCCGCTGATACTTGTTGTTTCCTTTCTTATTGCAATTTATGTAGTGTTAGCCATATGCGGAGTCTTTATGTAGATATCATATTGTGTTGTTCCTATACTTGTACTTGTTCAGGTTATTTTTTCCAGTAGGTGTCCTGACTTTTCCTCGTCACTACTCCACCGATGTTAGTCTTGATACCTACTGGGTACCGCTGTGGTATACTCATACTACACTTCTACACATATTTGTGTAGATATAGGTATTTAGTCGTTAGTAGCTGTGCGGATCGTTGCTGTGGAGACTCAAGGTAAACCTGCTGCTGCGTTCGCAGGCTATGGAGTCACACTTCTTATTTTGTATTTACACTGCTCACTCTTATTTTGAGACAATTGTATTTTTGAGGTTTTCTAGCAAACTCTGCAGAGCTTATGACTTTTACTACCGGTTTTAATTTTAAAGAGATATCTATTTCAAATTGTTAGATGTTATTTTAATATTGTTGTTGTTCATTTAATGTTAGGCTTACCTAGTCCCTAAGACTAGGTGCCATCACGATACCCAATGAAGGGAAATTTGGGTCGTGACAAGTTGGTATCAGAGCTCTATGTTCATACGTGCTACGATTCATAAGCGAGTTTAATAGAGTCTTGCGGATCCGTACAGAGACATCTGTACTTATCTTCGAGAGGCTACGGAACTATTAGGACAAT
Source organism: Nicotiana attenuata (assembly GCF_001879085.1). Classification (NCBI taxonomy): domain Eukaryota; kingdom Viridiplantae; phylum Streptophyta; class Magnoliopsida; order Solanales; family Solanaceae; genus Nicotiana; species Nicotiana attenuata. The sequence continues at coordinate 2,528,756 of NW_017670239.1, forward strand.
ATCACTTCCTTCATTCCTATCGAACGAGCTCATTGATCTCGAAGTTTGAACTTTTATCGTTCCGTTCTCTTATAGCTGGTAAGGACATGAGCTGCAACTATCGACGTTGCTGCTCCCGGATCAAGTGTCGCTAGAGACAGAGGAAGCGGCCGATGAGGAGCACGTGCCGCACGTAAAGCACCTACCAAAGCAGTAGTTGAGGAGCTGCTAGTAGCTCCGATTGGGGGGTAGGTACCGAAGGCGCCTGTTGTTACCCCAAGGACTTTAGGAGACCTTAACACAGTTCCTGAGTATGTTTGGTACATTGGCTCAAACGGGGTTAATTCTGGTTGCACCAGCTACTTCAGAGACCGGGGGAGGAGCTCAAACTCCCGCCGTTCACACTCCAGAGCAGCGAGTTCATGTCGGTCAGGTTCCAGGTGTCATGGCGACACAACCTATGGTTCCAGTTCAGCCTGTGGTCAGGGCAGCAACATCTGAGGAAGAGCAGCTTAGACTTGCAAGGTTCAAGAAATATGACCCTCCTACTTTCAGTGGTTTGGCTTCAGAGAGTGCACAGGGTTTTCTAGAGTTGTGCCATCGTGTTCTCCGCACTATGGGTATTGTGGATACGAGTGGGGTTGCTTTTACTACGTTCCAGCTTAAGGGAGCAGCTTATAAGTGGTGGCGTGCGTATGAGTTGGGTAGCCCGGGCGATGCATCTTCACTTACATGGGTTTAGTTTTCAGAGATGTTCTTGAGAGAGTTTGTACCTCAGTCCCTTTGGGATGCATGGAGCGTGCGGAGTTTGAGCAGCTGCGCCAGGGCACTATGTCAGTATCAGAGTATGCAGTTAGATTCAGTGATTTGGCTAGGCATGCACCTGCCTTGGTTGCTACAATTAGGGAGCGAGTCTGTAGGTTCATTAAGGGGCTCAAGCATGATATTTGGTTCAGATGGCTCGGGAGTTGGAGTCGGATGTTTCATTTCAGCAGGTGGTAGGGATCGCTCGCCGGATAGAGGGCATGTGGGGTGAGGAGAGAGAGGACAAGCGAGGCTAGGAGAGAGAGGTAGGCAAGGTCAGGAGAGAGAGGGCAGGGAAGCGAGGAGGCCTCATAGGCCGGGGAGATCTACTGGTCCTTATTTTGGAGGCAGGGTACTTCATGGTAGAGGTTTTGTGGGTCAGTCAGTTCAGTTTGCACTTCCGACTTCGCACAGTGTTTCGGGTGTTCATGGGTCTCAGAGTACCCGTACCACAGTTTCTACAGCCACGTCAGCAGCGAGGTTGTTTTGAGTTTAGGGATACCAGCCACATGGTGAGAGATTGTCCCAGACTTCGGACAGATGTGTCACAGCGAGGTATTCAGGCGAGTAGAGGGCGTCCAAAAAGGGGAGGCCCGGCCCGTTAATGTGTTTCATATAGTAAGCTTCAGGCCGTTGTGCCAGATGATGTCATACATGTATGCTTTCGGTTTGTTATAGAGGAGCACCATCCGTATTTTGTTACAGTTCTGTTTATCGGGGTGAGTTCCCCTATTTGTTGCTGCACTTGTGGGTGAGTTCATGACTTAGTATTCTGTTTATGTGTTTGCCCTATTGGGAGATTCTATGAGTGGTAGCCAGTGTCTATTTTTTGTTTTTATTCGTTATTGAGACTTACGAGACTAGTAGTCAATTCTTGTTGTCCATTACGTTAGGCTTGATGTGATTTCTGAGTATTTTTGGTTACGAGCTGTGATTTTGATGCTCCGCCGGTGTGGGAGCTAGTACATATTGTAATTTTGTCAATGGAATTGATCTAGCGGAAGGTTCCACTTGGTTTGATGTATATCCTACTTGTGATTCAGAGTTGAGGGTGGCACCCTCGCGATTTCATGTGATTTGATGTGTTCGAACCGGGCTGTGTATCGTGATGGAAGTTATATCAGGATGAGATCCTTGTGATTTGTTCATATGCTTTAATTCTTCCTTGTTATATTGTTTCGTAGGACAGTACTGATAGAGAGTTGTGCCTGTCGGGCTTGTTTGATAGTTGTCTTATGTGTTTCTCTTTACATGTTTAGTCATTTTTGTTCTGTGCTCCCTGAGTTTTAGTTTATAGGGTGTGTGCCCGGTGGTGTCAGTTGTGACTTGTTGATCCGGGTGTATAGTTATGAGGTCTTCGTGTTCCTTGCATCATTGTCAGTATTATGGCGGTTTGAAATAGAATTGTAATGGATATGAGGCTAATTGTCGGTGCTGGATTTGATTTCGGGTAGCTATTGTGATCAGAAATGCTATTATGGGCCTATGTGTGGTGTGTCACGTTGTGTGGTTGTACTTCATGGATGTAGGCATGAGTTGTTGCAACTGGTTGAGACTGATACCGGGTGTGAATGTAAGAATCGGATCTTTTGGAGATGAGCGAAAGGTGAGAATTTTTAATTCTAAGGCTTTTTGGTATTGATAAAAGGGATAAATTACAGTTGAGATGGTGTCGTCGGGCTTATGTGGATTAGGGTGATGTGGGGTCACCTGCGGGTGTATGTTAGAGGTGTGTATTCAGTGATTTGAGGACTTCGAGGAAAATTTTGGCACATTCGAGGACGAACATTTTTTTAAGAGGGGGAGGATGTAACGACCCGGCCGGTCATTTTGAGAATTTAAGTTCCGTTCAGCGGCATAAGGTCTTGAGCAGCTTCATATTATGTGTATTGACTTGACTTGTGTGCGTGGTCGAATTTAGTTACCGGATGATTCAGAGTCAAATTGGAAGAAAAGAATTCAGTTTTTGAAGCTTAAGCGGTAAGAATTGACCGAAATTTGACTTTTGTGTAAACGGCTCCGGAATGGATTTTAGATGATTTCAATAGCTTCGTATGGTGATTTTGGACTTAGGCATGCGTCCGGATTTTGAATTGGAGGTCTTTAGGATAATTTGAAGCATTTCAACGAAAGTTGAAAAAGTTGAAGTTTGGAAGATGAAAAAGTTGACCAATAGTTGACTTTTGTGATATCGGGGTCGGAATGCGATTCCGAGAGTTAGAACAGCTCCGTTATTTCATTTGGGACTTGTCTGCCAACTTTGGCATCATTCTGGGTTTATTTGATAGGTTTCGGCACGAGTTTAAAAGTTGAAAGATTTGAAAGTTCATAAGTTCGATTCATGGTGCGATTCGTAGTTTCGACGTTGTTCGATGTGATTTGAGACCACGAGTGAGTCCGTGTTAGGGTATGGAACTTGTTGGTATGCTTGAACGGGATCCCGAGGGCCCCGGGCGTGTTTCGAACGAGTTTCAGATGTTTTTCATAGTTGTGAACAGGTCTGGTTCTAGTGTTTTCGCACCTGCGACACTTTTGAGCGTAGGTGCGGCTCCGCTTTTACGTGAGCCTGGTCGCTTTTGCGGTCATGATGGCCTCAGAGCTTGCTCGCTTATGCGGAGGCCTGCACGCAAATGCGAAGGCCGCTTTTGCGCTGTAGCGATCGCACCTACGAAGAAGCTTGCTTCTACGTCCCCCCTTTGTGCTTCTGCGTTGCCGCTGGTGCGGCTGTAATTCCGCAAATGCTGATCCAGGCCTGGCTATTCGCAAATGCGCGTGCGCAGGTTTGCTTCCTTGTCCGCAAATGCGGAAGTCCTGGGCAGAATCATATAAGCCGAGGGTTTGGCCATTTTCTTTATATTTTTAGTTTTAGACCTCGGTTTTGGGAGCTTCTTTGTGGATTTTTCAATAAAATAAATTTGTTAAGTGTTCTCCACCTAGAATTTATCATATTCTATGATTCGATCTTTATTTCTATCATTTAATTTGTGTTTTGAGATGAGGAAAATGGAGGTTTTTGAAGAAAATTTTCAAAATGAAATATCATGATTTGAAGGACGAATGGTATCGGAAATTGATAATTTTAGTATGGTTGAACTCGTATCGGAATGGGTGTTCGGGTTTGTGAAATTTGTCGGGTTCCGAGGTGCGGTCCTGGGGGTCGACTTTTGGGTCAATTTTTATATTTTTGATAAAAATTAGGTCTTTATGATCCGGAATAGTTTCTTATGAGTTTTATTTGTGCTTTGAAGTTATTTGATCAGATTTGGGTCATCCGGAGGTCATCTCACGTGAGAAGTTCATTTTTGAGTATCGGTTTTTCTTCTTTGAGGTAAGTATCTTGCCTACCCTTGTGTGGGGGAACTACATCTTAGGATTTGAGTTTTCTATGTTGATTGCAGTCCGTGTACGCGAGGAGACGAGTGCATACTCGGACTTATTTATGGAAAGTTGGCTTTTTAGGGTTCTTAGGTCCTTATATTCACTAAGTATGAAGTTGTTGTTGATATGATTGAGTTTTCTATTTACTAGTTTCACCTTTACATGCTTTAATTGGAATTAATTGCTTTATGATTCACTCTTATTGTCTTTTTGAGTCTTATTTGACTTAACTGATGATTCTTACCTCTTCTATTATCATGCTATTTTTTCATAACTGCTTATCTTTATTTGGAATTATGATTATCTCATCTTGTAATTGTTTAGTCTTAATGGAGGATATAATTATCTTTCCCTTTCTTATCCTTAATTGAATTTTTGTATCTTCTTCGTAATTGACCACCTTAAAAGAAGTTTAGATATCCTTTATCTTAGTTGACAGGTCCTAATTTGGAATTATTTGACTCGTGTTAGCTCCCTTGTTGTTGAACTGCATATTGTGGGATCATTGTTACATATTATTTTCTCCCTTGTGGAGCTGTTCTCATTACGCCTAGGATTCTCTATTGTGGTTATTTCTTGTGAACTAGATTTACTGTTTCCTTGTGATCAAAAGTGCTTTAGTTGATTTGCTTGTCGTACTCTTGTATTTATTGTCATTGTTGTTGTTGTACTTGTTGTTGTGATGCACGAGGTTTCTGCTGTGCGGTTGTTGTTATTATAATGCACAAGGTTTCCGCCGTGCGATTGTTATTGGGTTGAGTTAGAAGAAATCTCAAAAAATGAAGTGTCCAGAGGGATTACAACTGATTCTGAAATTAAAGATGAAGAACCAGAAGCCTAATCAGGATCAGAACCAGAACCAGAGCCGGAGATAAAATCAAATGCAGAACCAAATCTGGAGTCAGGACTTGAATCAAATTTGGGATCAGTTACTCTTGAACCTACATTAAGGAGATCTAAAAGAGTTTACGAATGCTCTAGATAGGTTAACTCTCCCTCTCTCTCTTCACTATTTACTTCCGATTGATGTTGGAGAACTAGAGCATTTTGTTGAAGCAATACAGGTGATAGACTCTGAAAAGTTGAAGTTAGCCATGTAAGAAAAGATGAATTCTCTTCAAAAGAATAAAATATGAATACTTACAGAGTTACCAAAAGGAAAAAAGGTATTGCAGAACAAGTGGGTGTACATAGTCAAGAAAGGGCATGATGCTAAGAAGAGATACAAAGCATGATTAGTAGTAAAAGGCTTTCAGTAGAAGAAGGAATTGACTACCGAGATCTTCTCTCCTGTAGTCAAATTAATTACTATCAGGTTGGTGTTAACTATTGTAGCTGCAGAAAATTTGCATTTGGAGCAGCTAGATATTAAAACTGCTTTCTTGCATGGTGACCTTGAAGAAGACATCTACATGAAGCAACCTCAAGGTTTTCAAGTTTCTGGTTAAGAAAACCTTGTGTGTAAGTTGAAGAAGAGTTTGTATGGTTTGGAACAAGCTCCACGACAATGGTTCAATAAATTTGATGGATTCATGCATAACAATAGTTTCACATATTGTGAGATGGACCATTGTTGTTATATCAAAAATCTTGAAAAATCCCATATCATTTTACTGTTGTACGTTGATGATATGTTAATTGGAGGATCTAGCATAAATGAGATCAACATGGTTAAGCAACAACTGGTGGAGGAGTTTGAAATGAAAGATTTGGGACCAGCTAAGGAAATGCTTGGGATGAGGATTAGCAGAAACAGGTCTGAAGGAACCTTAAAATTATCTCAAGAAAAGAACATACAAAAGGTACTAAGTAGGTTCAGTCTTCATGATGCAAAGACCAGAAGCACTCCACTCGGAAACCATCTTAATCTATCAAAGAACCAATCACCTAAGACAGATGAAGAAAGGAAGTACATGTCCAAAGTTCCATATGCTTCAACAGTAGAAAGTTTGATGTATGCTTTGGTTTGCACTAGACCTAACATAGCCCATGCAGTTGGAGTTGTCAGTATATACATGTCAGATCCTGGAAATGAGCATTTGGAAAGTGTAAAATGGATATTGTGATATCTCAAATGCACCTCAGGTATGACACTTTGTTTTAAAGAGAACAATACTATCTTACAAAGTTTTGTTGATACAAATTTATGCGGCAATCTGGATAGTCGAAAAAGTACCACAGGCTACGTATTCACATTGGGTGGTACTGCTGTTAGCTGGATATCCAGACTTGAGAAAAATGTTGCTCTATCTACCACATAAGCAGAGTACACGGCAATTTAAAAAGATAGAAAAGAGATGATCTGGCTCAAGAACTTTCGTAAAGATCTAGGTAAAGAGCAGAACCATTGTGAGCTTTTCAGCGATAGCCAGAGTGCAATTCATCTTGCCAAGAATCGAGTATTTCATGAAAGATCAAAGCACATCCTATTGAGGTATCATCATATCCGAGAGTTGATAAGTAAAGGAACTCTTTCCCTGTAGAAGATACGAGGATCAAAGAACCCGTCAGACATGTTGACCAAAGTTGTCGCTGTTGACAAACTGAGGCTGTGCATTGCCTCAGTTAGAAGACTGATAGCGTGAAGGCGTCACTTAGCAAATCTTTTTTTTGTTGATGTAACATAGGTTTGAGGGGGAGATTGATAGAGCAAACCCATTATTGTATGTGAAAAAAAGAAAAGTAGACAAAATAAAAGAAAGAAAACTCAAAGAGAGAAGAAAAATGATAGGCGGAAGAATTCATCTTTGAATTCTTTTCTTATGACGTAAGCGCTTACGTCGGCAGGTTGAATTCATTTCTTATGATGTAAGTGCTTACGTCGGCAGGACATTCAAATGCCTATCTGCATTTTCATTTGTAGATCATCCCTCAGCTTGTTCTTTCTCTTCAATTAATAAAAAGCTATTCTTTTTCTGACCGTGGAGTAGGTAAAAATTGCCGAACCACATAAATCTCGTCTTGTGCAATTTATTATTTTTTTCTTTTAAATATGTTTTCCCTTCTATTAGCCTGACACGCTTCCCAACAGAAATAAATATACAAACTAGCAATAATATGGTTGCAGGGTTCCCATTATATAAGAGGGTAACCGTTTGTTAATGAATATACAAGAGGTTTATCCGTGATTGAATTATTTAGTTTTTCATTTTTTTTCCTCCGTAAGGAAATTATATGACGTAATGCCAGGGGAGCTTGGAAAGAGCGATGAAAATGAGAAATATTTGGCAAGTGGAAATATGGGTCCCACTTGTCTCCATCCCTTTCTCAATTCCCTCTCTCATATTTTTACCAATATTACGGGATGACAAAATGAAAATGCAGTCAACTTTTCTCCTCTATCTTCTACTCCTTTTCTAAAATGAACAGAACAGGTGGATTTTTAGGGTCGTTTGTTCGTGTATGCTTGTCCAAATTCAAGAGTCTAAAAAGAAGATTGGCTGAATTTTTTTTTCCTGTATTATAAAATAGAAAAATGATGGGCAAAATATTTTTGCGGAAGAATCATTGAGTTTTTGAGATATATATGCTTTCTAGTTCCTTTGTAATTGTTCGGATCAATAGTTTGGTTGAAGCTTATTAATCTGACATCTCACTGGTGTGCAGTGATGTAAACTCAACTTCACATTTATCATTTAATTTTAGTATTGTTGCTTGGATACAACTTTGAATATCTTTAGGTTTGAAGACCTTTTCTTTTGTGATGATATGGGATTCTAGGTTTGAAATTTTTACGTGTATTTTATTTTTTGCAATAATTGAAAATTGTTGGATTCTTAGTGGCATATGCTAAATTTGAATCGTTGTTTGAGTTGAAAGTGTTAATTAAAATATTTGATGGTTGGATTCTACGAGACTGCCTTGGAGAAGGAGAGGAACGAAATGCATTTGACTCAAAATTAAAGAGATAATGCAATTTAGTAAAAGTTGAAAGAAGAAAAAGGACTGAATATCACTGCTGAGAGAAATTAAACAGCAGCATAAGTAGGTAATGTAGGACCCACTCTTCAGTAAAATTAGGTAAAAAAGATGAGAAATGAGATGGTGAAATGGAAACAGGTAGTGTCAGAGAGATAAAAGGAGAGAGCTGACATGTGGGACTCACATTTCCACGTGTCAAATAGGCAGAGATGTCTCATACAAATTTTGTTGGTTGAATCTCATTGAAAATAAAATTTCTCGATGAAAATGGTAGTGGAGGGATGGACCACTTATGAGATTTAACACATTGTTTGAAGAACAAATCGTATAAAATTGACTGTCCCTTGTGTTACTCAGTTCTTTTACCCAGTCTTTTAGGAATTGAATGGATACTATTCTTACACTAGTTATTAGCTGAATTAACGCTCATTCTCTTGTTTTCACAGTATACGCCCAGCCTACATAAACACTTATTTTATCAGATTTCACCCTTTTTCGTGTCTTTTGTGATCTACATATTTTTAACTCCTCTGCTTTCTACTGTATTTGCTGTAGTTGTAACATTTGTAACTGCCTTCTGTTTTGTCTAGTTTAACTTTTCTATCACACGAACAAACGTTGTTTCTTCTTTAATAGCGAGAGTAATCGCCCTCGTCTCTGGTTTTGTAAGTTCGGTGTTGACTATAGACCACAGCCTCCTTTAAGAGCTATTAATTTTTTCTTGCTCCCTGAGAAAATGATTGCAGGCGTCGTCCCTGCTCGTCAAAGGATTTATCGTTGTGAAGGTGTTAGTGATTTTAGAGTTATTTACGGTCCAGTTGATGGTTTATTCCTATTAGAGAAAGGACATTTTCTACTTAATGTTCGCTTTTGTTGGTATAAACAGACAAAATCCGACTGAGCAGGATAATGTTGAATATTTCTTCACCGAGTTTTAGACATTAATTCTTAGTCATGTATTTGTGGCCCACGTTTCTCCTATTCATTTTTTTTAAATTACTTCTAGACTTAGTTGCCTTGTTAGATTATTGTGACACATGTGTTACAAAACGAGTTCAATAAAGCTAGTTAGTAGTTCAGTTTGTTCTCTGGAAGAAAGATTTGGTGTTGTATATTCGTGCTCTATATGAAATATATGTGTGAAGTTGTTTTTTCTCTAATTTAGCAAATTATATGTAAGATTTTGTAAGCCTTCTGTAGAAGCGCCAAGTGAACATCAAAGTTAAAACTACACTTGCTTCGCCTAGTGTGTTAGATGCATTATGCATCATTCTAATTCCACACAATCCCCCGTTCAAATGAATCTTTAGTTGGAGAAGATGTTAAATTTTTTCCTTCCAATTGAAGATTATATTATAATTTTTATCCGAAACAGTATAACTTTCCTTTCGAGTTTTCATTTTCTCAAATTAAATTCATTCAAAATTAGGATCATGGATTGATAGGTGCACCCTCTATGAATATTATAAGGAGTCGCATGTCATTAGGACTTGAAAATCGATACTTGCAACTTGATCCTATTATTTTTGCACGTCAACTTGAGGCTTTCGTCTTAATTAAACTCAAACGCATAACGTTTAAATCTTGATTCTAAGGATGAAAGGAGAAAAGAAGCAGTTAATTAATGGATCAGAAACAAAGATTTACTAAGCTTCAACCATATTTTCGTAATTTTAAAACGGATTTGGGATAGTGTAGTTAGAGTCCTTTAGCACCACATTATATTCATAGAAAAAAACTGGTATAGCACTTCTTCAAATCCTTGCTAAGAATTCCACTTGTCCTTCAAATCCTACAGTCAATAGAAGAAAAAGGTAATTAGCTACAAGGCAAACATCCATAGAATATAATATATAATTTTTACGATGATATTGATAACTAGCGAATCCAAATTTTAAAAATCTGGTGACAACCTCTATGGGAAAAGAATTGTGGAGTTTATTTGAAAGAAATTAGCAACATGAAAAGTGAAAACACATACTTCAACATATTTAGATGGTCTAACATGGTGAATATATGTCCAGCCCAACTTGGACGAGTTGTATTTTTATGGGCTAAAGTAATGTGAGAGATCTAATTAAATAGAATAATAGCTAGCAGGAGAAGAAAGTAAAGTTACTTGGAGCAATCAACTGTAGGGTTGATGGGTATTTTGGTAGTAAGTTTGCAGAGGGTAGGGAGTTGTGCTGCTTTATCAACGTTTATAGGGAAAGCTTGTGCAGCAGACTTCAGGCAGCCGCATATAGCTTGACGGTCCGGCTGAGACGCCGCGGCTTCTTTGTCAAGAGCTTGTGCTCCACTGCAACAAGCAACACTAGGGTACAACTCTCCGCTCATTAAGAAATTTTGGCATGGGATTATCTTCAATATCACATCACTGCATTGAACGTCTGCTTTTGCAAAACCTAAAACCAAACTAACTCCCATCAAAATGAGTGCTAATAAAGTGTAGCTGGGAAGGTTTCTTGACATCTTTCTTCAACTTTAGGAAGCTAATTAGGTGAAATTATGTGTTTTTTTTTTTTGTGAATGAGAAATGGTTATGAACGGATGTCAATTTATACTGCTCTAAGATATGGTCAATTTTGTCATTTCCTCCTCCATCCAACAAGCAATATATAGGATCTTCCCTTTTTTATCCTCGAATAATTGTTTTTCTTCTTAATAATTTTTGAAGGTATGACTTTATATAGTATCATCTTTTCAGAGAAGAAAGCATCCAAGTGTAGACAATTTCCAAAAAAGTTTCATTGAAATTGGTTAAAGGTTAAAATCATCTTAATATAGGAGTTTTCAATAGAGTGAACGATTTGATTATCATCATAAGAAAAAGGAAAAGAGCAAAGAAAACAAAATGATCTTCGTTAAACACAAATTATTGATCTTTACTATATCTTGTATGTAAAAAGCAAAATCATCTTAATATAGGTGCAATTTCAACGTGAACTAATTCTGCGGATTATACTAATTACATAAAAAGAGCAGGGTGGGGAGGGGGGGAGAAGATTTAAAATAAATGGATTAGCTATGCTAGCAAGCTTCACTACAAAAAAAAAAGCTAAATTTGTGGCGGTTTTATTGCGGCGGTTCTTATAACCTCCACAATCTATAACAAATTGTGGGGGTTAATTTACCCCCGCAAATATATTAAATTTGCGGCGGTCGATAACCTCCGCAACCATTAAAAAAATAGGGCCCACTAACCCCAATCTTTCCCTCATTTTTTAATCCTTTCCCGCTCTTTTTTTCCCAAACCCCTTTTCATTTTCCCTTTTTTCATTTTCAGAAACCCTCACTTAATCACTTAATCAAAAATAGCCAAACCCCTAACTCACAAAATCGCTTCTTCTCATATGGGCTTTCTTCTAATCTGCAGATGCCAAAAAATGGAAGCTGTAAAACTTCAGATCAACACAGATTTTGAATGATTAGGGTAAACAACCACGAAAACGAACAGGAAAATAGTATAGTCTCAAAGGGAAGCCGAAATCTTCTAATCTTCTTCACTTAATCTGCTGCCGAATTCTCTACAGGTAGCTGTAAAACTTAATCTCTTCCATTTCTTCTTCACTTAATCTCTTCCATTTCTTCTTCATTCCCTCCGATTTCAAGCCCGTGTAGCTCTCTGCTTTTCTTCAGCGCTCCTCTTTCTTCAGTGCCTCCTCTGTTGCAAAATGAAAGAGATATGAAAAAAAACTTCAGATCTATCAATCAATTGGATGTAAGTTTATTTAATTTTGCTCTTTCATACAAATTCCTCTTCGATTTTGCTTTGATTTTTCTCTTTCATTCTTTGATTCTGCTTTTGTCTTTCTTTCTTCATGCATGTGGGTTTTAAGTTTGTTTTCTCTGTTAATTTGGTAGAATCGGTGTATTTTGAATCGGTATAAATGTGGTAGAATCCGCAGAAATTTAGTAGAATCGGTGTATTTTGAAGAAGGATATGTAAGTCCTCTTTCTCCTTTTGCATTAGGTTCTAAAATTTAGGTTTTTTGTGTATTTTGAGGTTAATTTTTGTGATTGATGTCTCAATTGAAATATTTCCTTTTGCATGTGTATTTTAGAACTCCTGAGGACCTACTGAGAAGACACAATTATCGCCGGCTGCTTTTACTCTTTCTGCTCTACTCTGTGTTTGAATCAGTCTCCAGGTACATTTTTTGTTTTTCTACAGGTTCTGGCCCCAACTCCATCTACAACATAAAATAACAAATTTAAAGCAATTATGTCTCAACAAGTGGAAGTCAATTGCATAAATTTGCATTGTTCATATTGCCTCATTTTATTAAATTCAATCTTAATCTCTTACACAATACATACTAAAATGAAACATAAGAATAATTTGCTACTTGCGATATCCTAAAAGTTTTGGTAACTTATTCGAGAAAAGATAAGTTCAGATTGAGGCATAGTTACTTGTCAAAAAGAATGTTTTGAATTGAGGCATAGTTGATTGATTGAATTATTGACTGGGTCAACTGTTATGTTTTACTGATTTAAGTAGAAGGCATCCATCATTTAGGACAAATGGATTGATTATTGGCAACAGGGTTTTGCCTAAGGTCAACTGCAAAGGGATTGAACTAGTAGTGTAGAGCTTAAAATCTTGCTCTATAAATTGCCTGTTGAAGGTATCGAAACTACTGCTTACTGAATAACTGTATTTTTATGATTCAAGTAAAATATAAAATGGTTCATAATGGTTATAATAGAAAAAGATTCGAAGTCATCTTTGAAGTTTGGATATTGATTGCATCTGACTGAGTGGTCTGGATGAAAGACAATTTATATGGTCAACCTTATTAGTTGGGGAATGAGGCATAGTTATAAACAAATTAAATTCGGAATGAGGCGTAGTTACTTATCAAAAATAAAGTGTTTGAAATCGAGACATAATCGATTGATTGATTAATTGACTGAACAAACTGCCATGTTTTGTTGATGTCAGTAGAAGGCGCCCCTCATTTGACTAAGAACGTGATTATTGGCAACATGGTTCTTGCTTAAGTCAACTTCAAAGGGATTGAACCAGTATTGTGGAACCTAAAATCTTGCTCTATAGACTGCACGTCCTGTTTAAATTCCCCCCTTTTTCTTGATAGAATTATATAAGTTTGGTGGATTGCAGATAGAGCATTCAGAATGTTAAAAAGTAAAAAACAGTTTCAGATGCCTATATTCAGAATATGATCAACCAACCCCTGCATTAAAGAATGACTATGTTTGCCTAACATATAATTAATTTGTGCTATGAGAGAATGATTACATAGCAATATTTTTATGTGCCATTTTTTATTATCTTACAAAATTTTATAATGTTATTGCGTTGATAGGTTACTAAATCATCCTTTCTCATGGAAATATTGTAGGTTACAATACCTTCCAATGGACGTGTGTCTACGCAACATTGGACTGTAGATGCAATAGGTATGCTAAGCTTCTTGTTTTGATGGGGTTTGGTTTTGATTTTCCGTGATATTTCCCTTGTTGAAACTGTTTTCGCCGACTTGATCATCAACCTTAACAGAATTCTTGTCTTTACTGGGCTGCTACTTTTTATCTACTGATTTAGAACTCAGTTTTAGTGGCTAAGGCTTTACATATGATGGACACACTGAATAATTAAAACTTATTACAACTAAAGCAACTTTGACATGATAGATGGGGCAATGGAAAAGACAGCTCCTTTAAAGTGAAGCGGAATTGGAATTATTGCAAACTTATATGGCTCAGTCAGAAACTTATATCATCCATATAGACATAAAGCTTTTTCTAGCCATCAAAATTGGTACTTGGCCATTCTTGCTAGAAGTTATCAAAAATTCTCCAGGTTGTCTTTCTTCAACTAAGGACATGACAGTTAAAATTGACACGACACGCATTTAACATACATTGGCTGTTCTTTTTCTTTTAATTCTGACATACTGATTCAGCTCGTGAATTGGTCATGGTTTGTTTCCAAAAACCTGATTGATTGTTATAAGATTGAAAGTGCTTTCCTGCTGTTTTCAAGATAGTTCTTCCCTGAAAGGAATAGAGGGACGAAAGATTCTTATGTATCTGTGGTATCTCACACTGTTTTTATCTTTTAAGATTCGCAAGGAGCTAGCAAGATACTTAAAGTGAAGAAAAGGGACGTGTTAAATTTATCTAATGGAGAACGCATTGTGGTTGAACTGCAATAATTTTATCTATAATGTGGCCTATGTTGTATTTAAAAATCGATGCTCATATCAAGAGTGTGAATAACAGACTTGGCATTTTAGATGACTTGGCATTTTAGATGTTGATTGAAGTAAGGACACTGACTTTTGGTGTGTAATGTATTTAGAAAAAATTGAAGTAGCATTGATCCAAAGCACCATGGATGAGTCTGAAATTTTACCAAATGATGTTGTTGGTAAGGTGTTGGGAAAAGAGCACTCTGGAAGGGTAAGGTATTTAGGATTAGGAGTTGTTCTTAGCAGAGCTTTTAAACAAACAAGACCTCGTTATAGTGATTTGAATGCTTCAAGTTACAATAATGGTTCATGTTCTTCCCAATGCCAAGAGAAGTACAATCAAATGTTGAATGCTCACAATCAAAGCCAGGAGAACTACAGAGAAATGATGAATGTTAAAACTCAAATGATGAATGCTTTTAAGGCGTATATGATAATGAAAGAAGGGACGATACCTGAAGAATTTAAAGGTATATTTGTTCCTCCTCCTCGCTCAACAATAAGAATAGTTCATAACTTTCTTATTTAATTTTGTAAAGTATGATTGTTCAGTCCAAGTATTATTAGTTATAAGATCTTCAAGTTGTCCACAACGGTCATTTGACTTGGTTATAAGATCTTCAAGTTGTCCACAACGGTCATTTGAACACCTCAACATACCTATTTATCAAGTAGACACTTCAAGTGTCTGTTAAGTAAATCAAATAGACACCCTGGTACAGCATACCAGATGCGTGAGTTATACTTGCTAAATGAGCCAATCAATGAACGACACGTATAATTTGTAATTAAAACTTAACACAAATTAACCAAAAAAAAACAAAATAAATTTAAAATGAAAAAACCCTTCCCCAGCGTCTCTTTCTCCTCCTACCCCCCCCCCCCCACCTCCAACTTCATCTTACCTCAAAACTCATACTTCTATATTTATAAAAGTTGTGGAAATTCCGAATCGACCCATTTATCAAAATTTTCGGGAAATTCGAAGGGGTATTGCTATTTGAGCCACTAACTTTAGAGCTAGAAAAACAGCTGGATCTTGCCGACAGACATATTGAAGCAATGACTCCCAGTTTTTTTTTTTGAATAATCAAGATACACTCTGGATCACAAGTGTTTGAAAACTTCAAAGTTAATTTTTTTTGCACCAACAGAAAATACTACTCTTGATTGGAAGCTCACTTAAGCTTGACAATCCAACCCATCTTATCCTCTGCGAGTCCCATTTGTAGACTAGTAAGTGCAGAGTATAATTGTTGCGACACAAGACCAACCCCGTTATTTCCATATGTTACCCTTTTCCCTTGATGACTAATGCTACCCACAGGAGATACAACCACTGCTGTTCCCGTACAAAAAACTTCATCAGCATCAAGCAATTCATCCACGGACACCAGTCGTTCCTCAACCTGGAATCCTTGACTAAGAGCTACATCGATTATGCTCTTTCGTGTAAGACCAGGCAGAATTGTCCCTTTAATTGCAGGAGTTACTATCAGATTACCCTTCACATATTTTGCTGATTTTCTTGCTCGATCAATCGTTCATTTGGCAATTATTTCTTCACTAATTTTAAATTTGTTGAATTTGATGTGATGATATATTTGGTGATTTTGTTCTTTTGTAATGGAAGCAAAGGTGATTTAGGGTTAGAGGAGGGTATTGAATGGTGGAGGAGAGCATTGGAGGAGAAGGGGGTATGAAAATTAAGTGGGGTCCACATTATTTTAGTAAAAAAAAAAAAAGAAAAAACCTAATTTTAGGTTGGCAACTCGCGTCCTAGAGAGTGGATTTCACGCAATGGGAGCTAACATGGTCGAGTGTTTAGTTGATCTCTATTGTGAATAAATAAAGGGTCTAATTGAAAATAGGCTCACTTGAGGTGTTCAGCTCGTCGTTGAGGACAACTTGAAGGGGCTGTTTATGTATTTCGCCATTTACTTTAATGTATTTTATGGTTTATTAATATATTGATGTTACTTGATTCTAGTAAGCAATTTATATAATTTGTTGATGCTTTATTATATTAATATAAGTGAAATTAGAACAGTTATGGAGTAACATTATATTGAAGAAAAAAAAAATCAATGAACAGCGGAGGTTATAACTGCAGCTATTTAACCTATAATAATATTTTGTTATAAAATTTGTGGGGGTTAAATAAAGAAATTGCGGGGATTTAGACCTCCGCTATTGTTTTAATAAGTGACAGCCAAACTACCAAATTGCGGAGGTTATACCGTGTCAAATATCCGCCGCTATATGATAACGGCGGTCTGTCAAAAAAACCCCGCAAATTAGTTGCGGCGAACATTATTACGGGAGTTTTGGAAACCGCCGCAAAAGTGTATTGCGGAGGTTTTTAATCGCCGCAAAAAGTAAATAAAACCTCCGCAAATGCAGTGTTTTTTTGTAGTGCTTGCAAATGTTAGATTCCTAAACCATGAAAAATGTAAACATCACCTTAAAATAGGAAATATTTTAGTAAAGCAGAGTAATATTTTAGTAGAGTAGAAGAGGAAAAATATAGGAAAGAAGAAGAAAGATAAGATGGCTCTTGAGTGCAAGTATATACGACCCCATTAATTTTCGGACTCGAACTCATGAGTTATATAAGGATAGAAGGGTACTTACCATCCACTTAAATTTTAATAGTTAGGATATTTATCTAGGAATTTCGTTAACTGCGTATTTAGTTGGAGTTTGTTTACCTGGGATATTATTAGTTACAGAATTTTCTGAGATATATCACTTCGAACTAAGCTGCAAATCTTTTTACATAGGGATTTACATGCTGAATTTTTTAGGTGCAGAATTTCTAGAGATAAATCCCTGTGAATTTACTTGGGATTTATTAGCTGCAGAATTTTCTGCGGATATATTCCTCCGGAATTTGCTGGGATCTCTTTTACCTAGGGATTTACATGCGCATTTTGTTAGATGAAGACTTACTCTGGGAACTTTTCCGGGGCATGATGTATATTCGCATATATTTTTCTCACTTAATCATGGTTAATTGTTATGTTTTCGTATTTTATTTAACTATGATAAAGTGATATGGTTTGACGTAAAACTCAATGCCTTTTACCTTACTAAACTTCTTCTGGCGAGTTGAATGGACTAATCCAAATTCATTAACTAGTGAATTTCTCCATGATTCATCCGAATTTAATTTATGAAAAATGACAATAGTATTATGACTTATAATTTTTATGTCAAATTACTAGTAGACATTAATTTTCTGACTTTTTAGTTAATAAACAAACTATTTTCATTTTAAAAAACTGATAAAGCAAACTAAATAATTTATTTGTTAGCCAATGAAAGATGCAGCTCACTGAAGTATATTATAATCCATATCTTATAAAGTAGAGCACATATAAGTTTCAAGTATAATTTAGATAGCTATATATTTATTTAATTAATTTTTAATATTTAAACTAATAAAATTTAAATTATGTGAGTATCTGGGAGAACATGTTATTGTTTCTTGCAGTAAGCTTAGCTTGTTTCATTTTTGGTCTCCTTGTCTTTAATTTGTGTTTGTTTTAATTTCTTAAACTTTATTTCACATTCCAATTATGTCTTTTTTCATACACATGTTTAATCCTGGTACATTTACAGCAAGTGGGTATATGTCAGTTGTTCAGGCACTACTGGTGGAGCTACATGTACAATTTAACTTACATGTGCTAGGGTTCTTCAGCTCTTATAGGCTCTGAAGACATATATTCAGACACATAATACTTAGTTGTAGTGATTTTTATTTTTTTCAGACTTCATTATATAAGTTTTAAAAGAATTTTATTTTGTGGATTGATTAATATTTAATTATAAAAATGTGTTTTGGAATTTAACTTGTAACTTTCAAGTTTTAGCGGTTATTAATTTTTTTAGTTTCCATATAATATGCAATGACACAATATTTACTAGGAAAATTTTAACTTCGCATATAATAATTACCTACGAATATTTTTCCAACTGATTTCTGCTGGCAGGAATGTCTCAAGGAAACTTACATGCGGATATATAGTCATCTATGAATTTTTAAATTCGCATGTAATAGTTACCAATAAAGGTTTTTTTAACGGATTTCTGTTTGCAGGAAGATTTGCACGAAATTAAGTTACCTGCAGATTTTCTATATAATCCGTCAAAAATCCCCATGTAATATGCATTTTCCTATAGTGAACTAACAATCAAATCATCTGGCGTGTTTAGTTCAGATTACTTAAGTAAATTTCAATTACTTAAATAACTGAGATTAGATAATCACTTTAAATATTTGTATTTCCTAAAAACAATACTAAGTTACTACTAATTCACATAACTTTGCATGTCGGTCGTTGTGAATGTGTTTGTATATAATCCATGTCACACCTCCTTTTTCTACTACATCCCCGGAAGAGCATAATAAAGGGAGTTATTTCCAACTTGAAGTGACAATCGAAACGGGATTCATTTTATTAAAAATTCAGAGTCACCACTTGGGAGATTTGTGGTGTCCCAAGTCACCGGTTTAAAATCCCGAATCGAGGAAAAGAATGACTCTGTTTAACAGTCCGCGAACCAGAAATCCGAGTAAGGAATTATGTTAACCCGGGAGAAGGTGTTAGGCATTCCTGGGTTCCGTGGTTCTAGCACGGTGGCTCAACTGTTATATTCGGCTTGATTATCTGATTCTAAATAATTATGGACCTATGTGCAAATTTTAACTTTTAACCGCTTTTATATAATTTATTAAAGAAGATTGCAACGTTATTAAAACATGTCTCGAACCACGTCACATAAATGCACCCGTGGCTTTCGACATATTTTAACATCGTTGAGATTTGGATTTGGGTCACATAAATGTGCACCCGAGTTTAGGAAGGTAAAATTATTAAATAACACGCCTAAAGCAACTAACGTGTTTGCAAGTTTGCAAGGGCCATGGAAATTCAACTAAATGGCACGCTTCGATTTCTAAGGATTAAAATATTAATTAAGCGAGGGCCATGCATTTTAAGATTTTATTTGGCACGACACGCCTCAATTCCAATTTTAAAGGGAATTCAAGCTAAACTTCTGAAGGCCATAACTATATCTTACTTAGTACGGCACGACCCAAATCTATTCAACTAATTTTAATAGCTATGGATACTCATATTTAAAGCTAATTCGAAATTTAGTATCACAACTACGTTACAGGAACCGTACCCGTAGCCGTGATAAACTAATTATATGCATGAAGCAAACTACGAAGAGCCATTACTGCAACTAAAGAAGAATCATGTCAAACTTGATATAAGTGAACAATTACTGCAAATCCAAACCTGAATAAAGTAAAATCATCGCAAGGCAAAGCCATGGTTTGTCATTTTTATTAAGAAATATGCAAACATTCTGCTAAAAAAAAGTATTATGACTACAAAAACTAATTATAAACTTCACCCAAAGTCAAAGAGCACATGACATCGTAGAAAGCCTTTTCAATTATAAAAACAGAACATTTTGGTATTCGTTAGCAGAAATCTTGTTAGTTAAGCTAATGGATTCTTCACGTCAAATATAGAACATGGCTGACATTAAAATATACAGCAGAATCTATGCCTCTCAATTCCCATCTGTTGTTTGTTTTTTGCATACATTGCAAGTACTTGTCGTAGACCAGTCAGAGAGGATTACAAGATCCATTAGAAAAAGATTAATGTCGGCAAACATGCTTTGCAAAATATATAAGAAGTCGGAGATGAATCGATTCAGCCCGGAGACTAAACTGAAATCCGAAACTTTCAATTTTCCAATTACTCACGCTAAAGAACACCTTAACAGTGAAGTAA
This sequence comes from Nicotiana attenuata, assembly GCF_001879085.1. Taxonomy (NCBI): domain Eukaryota; kingdom Viridiplantae; phylum Streptophyta; class Magnoliopsida; order Solanales; family Solanaceae; genus Nicotiana; species Nicotiana attenuata. Next base: position 2,548,881 of record NW_017670239.1, read on the forward strand.
AATGAAGAAGACAGAGGAATACCTGACCTTTCCAAACAGGATAAGAGAATGCAAACAGAAAATGCACCGTCAAAGGCGGAGCTCTGTATTTCAAAAAGCTTGACTTCACTACACGACCGGAATCCGAACCTTAACCGAAAACCGGCAGCAACCTCGAACGACCCTCGACGACCTCGAAACTCGCCGGAGAACTCAAACTAAACCCGGAAAACAAACTCGACAAACTCCATGACAGGGAGTAGCGATTTGGAGCTGAAATTTGGTTGGTTCGTTGTGTTGAAGGAACTTTCTTGGTTGTGAAGTGAAGAAGAAGAAACAGAGACGAGGAGAGGTGCTGTGTTCTCAAATCAGAAATGGCTGTGAGCCTTAAGTCTTAGGATCTGTCATTTTGTTACAGAAAAGAAAAGTCTTATTTGTGATTTCGGCTGACTTCATGAAGAAGCAGCAGCAGCTTCCCGTTCTCTCGCGTATTTTTTTCTCTCTTTGTATTGCAGCTCCTTAGGGTTTTATAGGTCTAGAGTCTAGGTTTATATTTTGTGTATTTTGCCAATTAGTTCCTAGGTCATTTTGTGTTAAGTACTTAGGGTCTTTCTTATTTGTTTTTGTTCCAAAGAAGAGTCTAGAAGGGTCCCTAGGCTTAATGGACTAATCCGAATTGGGCCAAGAACTGGGCTGTAAAACTCTTAAAATTGTGATCCAACACCTTAATTGACTCCTTTTAAAATAAGATTAAAATACTACACGATGCAAAAAATAATCCTAATTAATTAAACTAAACATGAAACTATTTTTGTGTTTTCGAAATTATATAAAGATAAACATAAGGTGCTATTTTTGTATTTTTTTTTTAAATTTATGAAAAATACATAAACTAAAATATTTTTTGTAATTTTCATTTTTCTTGTAATAAAATAAAGTAAAAGAGTCCAAATGAGTTGAAATAGCTATATTAAGCCTAAATTAAATATTTACGTGCTAAAATATAAAAAATCTTGGGGAGGATCAAAAATCACATGTCTACAATCCCTAGGTAAATCGGTTCTAAAATCCTTAGGTAATGTACCTGGGGATTTTAAATCCGCATGTAATAATTATCTGCGGAAGTCTTTTTAAACTGCTAGTAGAAATATCCGCAGAAAACTAAGTAACCTGCGATTTCCTATATAATCCGCAAAATATCCCATGTATGCATTTTCGTGTAGTGGAACAATCAAATCATCTGGCATGAATTTCAGATTATTTAGCTAAATTTCAATTACTCTAAACCCTTACTTAAATAACTGAGAATGTAATCACTTTAAAATTTATGTTATTCCTAAAAGCAATACTAAGTTACTACTAATTCACATAACTTTTCATAAATGATTGCTATTGTTATAAGGACAGATGTGAACCCTCTCCTGATTAAACAAACTCGATCGAGGAGAGTAATGTAGTAGAACAACAAACACATTCACAAAGACCAATACACAAACATACTCTCTGCATGCGAACTCTACAAATTTCATTCCATTCACAAAAATAGAAAAAAGTTGTTGAATCGTATGGTCTTAATCTAAATATTTATAATGTACCAAAATATTTTTTTAATTTTTGTAGTATTAAACATGTCAAGTAGAATGTTGGAATTAAAAAATTTACCAAATATAAAAGTTACTTTCTTTGTTAGATTGACTAAAAAGAAAATAAGATACATAAATTAAAATAGAATAAGTAGTTGTTTTAACTTTCTTTTCCAAACATTTCGACTTAAGCATAAGAGTCACCCCTAGGTGTGTTCGCCAAGGCCTCACACTTCACTCATTTCAGTTATTGTTTTGAGTATTTATCATTCGCATAAGATCGATCATTTAGGTGTGTTTGGTACAACAAAAAATGTTTACACAAAAAGGTTTCCTTAAATATAATTTCTACAAAATAAATGATTTTTTTAAAACTTATATTTTGGTGTTTGATCGGTCATTTGATGCTGTATGTAGAAAGAGATATTCACAAATCACAACTATTTCTAAAGAGGTTTATTAATTATAGAAACTTCCAAAAAAAAAGAAAATGAAACCTCATCGAATACAATTCTATTATTGTTATGAACAATAAAAGAAGAAGAATATTGCAGAGAAAAGTAGAGAAAGAGAATTCTTATTGATTTGGGATGAATTATAATGGAATAGAACCCTCTATTTATAGGGAGAGGGTGACTTAGCCACCAAGTAATAAACCCTAGAATCTCTCTAAATATAGACAATCACCATAAATAAAATTCTATTTATAAACACTCCCCCTGAATGTCTATTCAACAGATAATGTGCCTCGTTAAAACCTTAACTAAAAGAAAACCCAATGGGAAAAAAATTCTAGAAAAAGAAAAGAGTACACATATCTAATAATACGCCCTTTGGTTGCCTCGTTAAAAACCTTGCAAGGAAAATCCAGTGGGACAAAACCTTATAAGGGAAAAAGAGTACAACGTGTATTAACTCCCCCTGATGAGAGCATCAATTCACATCCTTAAGCATTTGCATTCCAATCTTGTGCACCATCTTCCAGAGATCTTTGGTAGAGATTTGATGAACAAATCAGCCATATTAACTTGAATGAATATATTGCACCTTGAAATCATAATTCTCGATAGAGATGAATTATTTTCATATGATCTTGTTGGAATCGTCAGTTCAATATCTTCACATAGAGGTGGAAACTTTTGCTATCATATTATCATGCTTATAGTTATAGCAAGATACATTTGTGCACAAATTGCATTGAGGATGTAGTACTTCATGATCATGAATTCTATATGCTTTAAGCAATTTAAATCCTTCAGGGATTGTTAAGTCATATAAGCCATATAATAGACTTTAGATGCATATCAAGTTTTCATGTCATGTTAGACATATAAGATATCGAAAACTGATTGCACATACCATTGACTTTATACTTTCAAGTGTTTGAACTACATGTTCAAAACTATATGTCTTTCATATGAAACCAATTCTATTCGAAATTGTTTCTCCAGACTTAAGATCCTCATATATATTTAGCGGTATCTTAGATGTCATCGACGAATATTTTATATCGGTTTCAACATTTTTAATAAAGACATAACATAGAGATCTCTTCATTCATTTCAGGTACCTAAACCTCTCCTGAGATTTTATGAAGTATTATGTCATGCAATCTTCTAGATCACTTGCCTCCTTTATTATGACCATTTTGATCATTTGCTCATCTTCTTTATCAAAAAGTTTATTTGAAATCGATTTGTCTATATGCTTTAAGCGTACTATAGACTCTGTCCTTCTAGGACTTATTCTAATAGGAGTATTTGCAGTGAGAAAATAGTTACTTTCTTTGAGTCAGCAAATGCGTCTGGCATGCTTTGCAATAAATTGCACATGAATTATCTTTTTATGAACTTCAAGTTCATATTATTTTATTCGAGGATCTAGATGTACACATGATAATTCATTCCACGTAACTTTTTCTCAACTGTTTATCATGTCTCCCCCTCATGTTAGAAAAACTAACTTGTTTCCTCAACTTTAAGAACTCATCTTAGTGCGCTATGGTGTTAATTAAAATATACACCGCACATCAATAATAATAAGATGGAATTATTTGGTTACTGACCCTGAACCACTTGTGAGGGGAGAAAATAATATACTTTCGTATATAACGTATATCAAACTGATATAGATAACTTGTTCTCATAAGCAATAGTTTAGCTATTAAGTGGAGGCACTCAATAAATCATTTTGCTAAACCAACTGTGATGTAAACCAACTTATCAAGAAGAACTATCTTGAATAAAAAATCTGGAAATTATGCTCTATATTAATTTATTGAGCAAGTTACCTCGCAAACGCCAGGTTGGGGGTCAATAATAATTGCACATGTAACCATCTCATAGATGCATCTTATGTGGTATACATGGCAGGTGAATGGACCCATATTCACCTTTGATATTCAGCATTCATGGGATTCAATCCTAATTTTAATTGGTCTATTAATTAATGAGAACGAGCAATGTAAGAGAATTCGTAAAGAACTTTCTAGTTCGTTAATATTTACCCATGTGAATTCTCTTTTATTTTTGCACATCATACTTGAATTAATATGGCTAAACCAATTATGCCAAGGATAAATTATCAATATTGATAAACTTCAGGTTTACACCATGATGTGTGCAATTATGAATAAACTCCAAGTTTATTATGATATGGGTTTTTATATCAATAATATCCACTTCATTGTGGTATTTTTTTGTTTATGTAGTACAAATTGGAGAATAAAGCGGGTAGCTTTTCACATACATATTACCCCGCTACAAGTTGTAGTAATAGAAGATATTAAGTCTTTCCTTTATTTATAGTCTCAATATAATCAACCGCTTTCGCGTATACTTTGAAAACTGAATAAGTTTCTTTGAGACTTACTACAACACAATACCTTATTGGTAATCAATTTTGTTTCTCCAAAATAGTATAATTGGCTATTGCAGAGTTCTCAATTAATTTTGTAGTACCACATATTCATCAACATCCACATATGGTGAATATCTCTTTTAAAGAGAAAGTTATACCATTATGGTTATGGTCAAAATTATATGCAAGATCTGTTTCTTGCATTACCGTTGTCTTTTAACAATCACAATGCCAATATATTTTGGCGTACAATAGGTACGTGACCAATGCCCATTCATGCCATAATAATGACATTATTTTCTTATATCATCTCAAACCTCCTTTTAGAGGTGAGTGCGGTATATTCACTACCACTAGCACGTTCATATTCTTTGAAAAATGAGTATGTATTCATAAATCAGATGTTGTCACATTCACATCATGAATGGACCATAATCATCTATATGTGCTTTACAAAATCTCATGTCAAATCGATGACAAATATTTTTCATAGAGTGAAAGATTATTTTGAGAATCCTTGTTGTTCTCATTATCACAATGATGACGATTATAATTTCGTCTATTGCCACGTCCACATCTATTGATACATTCATAGTAATAATTTTGTCTTCTTTCAGACTTATCACATACTGCTATCACATTCTCTTAAGGGAATGAGAATGGAGCAAATTCATTGGGACGGGTTTTCAATTCTTTGCCCACAATCATACATGAATTTGATCATGGCGAGGCATAGAAATTTTACCACTTCAGGTGGTTATAATTTCTTACAAACTCCATTAGAGTTATAATCAAACTTTGTTGTCTTTGCTTGTATTTAAAATCAAAGTATAGAATAAAAGAGAAAAATACGGTAAAATACTTACCTTAAATCCAGAATTTAATCATGATGGAAGTTCATGGAATAATTGACAATCATTATGCTCAATCCCAAAGCTTCTACTCAATTGGTTAGAGTCTCGTGCTGATAACGTGTTATGAACAATAAAAGAAGAAGAAGAATATTGCAGAGAAAAGTAGAGAGAGAGAATTCTTATTGATTTGGGATGAATTATAATGGAATAGAACCCTCTATTTATAGGGAGAGGGTGACTTAGCCACCAAGTAATAAACCCTAGAATCTCTCTAAATATAGACAATCACCATAAATAAAATTCTATTTATAATAATTATTGTATTTTATATGTACTACCACTAGTAGTATTTTGTATTTTATATTTTTTAAGCTGGTATAGTTATGAGTTATCCCCTTTTTTAATTAGTCTAGCATACTCATGAGTTATACCCTTTTTAATCTTCTTTTTTTTTCTTTTTCTTTTTTCTTCTTTATAATTTTGTTGTTTGTTTCTTTTTTCATCTTTGTAATTTCTTTTGGAAGAACCCACTAACTGGATAAATAAAAAACATTGCGTGGACCTAAAATTCTATTTTTTCTATTATTGATAAGAATATACATGTCCTATATGTCCTGGAAGTTCTAAAATTATAACTTTTTTTTAAACAAAAATAGACTTCCAAAAATATTTCGAAGATGTGATTTTCAATACCTTGGAAGTCCTGATTATGTGAATTTGCAATGACTTTTTAAGCTTCTAAACATAGAACCCTGATTTCTTTATGTTTTTATTATATTATAGATTATAGATATAGACAAATACCAAGTTAATTGATTCCTATTTCTTTGTAATGCATAACTGATATCTTATATTTGTATTCTATAACTTAAATTTCCTCATAAATTAATATTCCCTCCGGTCCACTTTAAGTGATTTTTTTGACTTTTTTGTGCTTCATAATATTTGATTTTTTCAAATATCAAGAAGGAATTAACTTTTTTTTTCAAAGTTTCCTTTGGAGTAAAGAGCCTAGGAGTAGTTTGTATTTTCAATAAGCAAATTAAGGTTAATATGGTCGATTTCATTGTTAATTAGTGTTAAAAGGTGAATTTCTTAATATGTATGAAAAGAGCCAAAAAAATCAATTAAAATGGACCGGTGAAAATAGTAATTATTGTTTCCTTGTATTCCATAACTCAGACATCCTTATTATGAATTGCTTATTTCCTTTCCTTAATTCACTTTTTGCGGAAAAAGAAGAGGAAAATAAAAATGAGAAAAAAGATAAATGTAAATGAGGACGGTGTCACGTTACCTCTTCTCTAAGACCAATTTTATAATATTACTAGTAAATTAAACCGTGCTTCGCACGGTTTTCTGGAAGAACACAAATGACATTACTAAAATAATTTTTTTGAGTGTGTGAATTTTGTTGAAAAAATAAAGAATCGTGAGAAATGGTGAATTACATTCTTATTTATATAAATCAGGCTACTAATACCAGAATTACATTTGTAACGACCCGACCGGTTGTTTTGAGCTTTAGCGCATTCTTCGGCGGTTTGAGGCCTTGAGTAGCTTCACTTCAGATAGAATGACTTGCACGCATGGTCGGAATTAAATTTCGGGAAGTTCGGAGTTGATTTGGAAAGAAAATTCTCAATTCGGAAGCTTTAAGTTGAAAGAATTGACTAAGGTTCGATTTTTGAGTAAACAACCTCAGAATCGGGATTTGAAAGTTCCAACAGGTTCGTATGGTAATTTCGGACTTGGGCGTACGCCCGGATCGGGTTTTGGATGACCTGGGAGCGTTTCGACGCCTATTGAGGAAGTTAGTATTTTGGAAGAATTTCAAAATTTGGGTTAAAGTGCATTTCAATGTTATCGATGTCCGTTTGAGATTTCGAGTCTGGGAATAGCTCTGTATGGTGATTCTGGTACTGGGAGCGCGTTCCGAAGTGGATTCAGAAGCCCATAGGTCATTTTGGGGTCATTTGGCGAAAGAAATTTGAAGGTTTTTAAGAAGTTTGACCGGAAGTGGACTTTTTGATATCGGGGTTGGATTTCAATTCTGGAAGTTGGAGTAGGTCCATAATGTCGAATGTGACTTGTGTGCAAAATTTGAGGTCAATCGGACGTGATTTGATAGGTTTCGACATCGAATGTAGAAGTTTGAAGTTCTAAAGTTCATTAAGCTTGAATTGGGGTGCGATTCATGATTTCGATGTTGTTTGATGTGATTTGAGGCCTCGAGCAAGTTCGTGTTATATAATGGGACTAGTTTGCGTGATTGGACGGGGGCCTCGGGGGCCTCGGGTGTGTTTCGGGATGGTTTTGAATCATTTCAGGCTGTTTTTGCAATAGCTGATGCTGGTGTCTGGTGTTGTTCTTCGCGTTCGCGAAGAAGGATTTGGCTTCAGGGAATTTGTTCTTCGCGTTCGCGAAGAAGGAAATATCTGTTGCATAGGTCTGACTTCAGAGGCTCATATCTCACAATCTATAAGGAATTTGGAGATGATCCAAAAATAAAAGTTGTACCATTTTGTGTCTAGTTTTCAGAAAAGCAAACCATTTAGTATTTAAATTTGTGTACAAAAAGTTATGGCTGGTACGCTACAGGCTGTCCGGGAAGAGGAAGAAGAAATTTGTGTTGCAGAGGGCTGACTTTGGAGGCTTATATCTCGAAATCTGTCACGACCCGAATTTCTCACCTTTGAGGCCGTGATGGCGCCTAATATTGTACTCATTAGGCAAGCCAACGTCATAGAATATTTTACCTTTTTCCTTTGTTATTTTATAATTAAAGTTTAATCAAACTAAATCAATGGAAATAAAAGCGAAAGCACATGAGTTAATTAATTACCCTCCTACTATTAACGAAAACAAAAGTGGATACCAACCAGAAGCTGATGTCACAACTCACGAACAGTCCACGAATACTACAAGTAATGGTTTGAAAGAAAATACATTTATCTCGGAGAAAGTAAAACAGAAATGAAGTAAAGATAGGAGGGGACTCCAGGTCCTGCGGACGCCTGCAGGACTACCTTGGGTTTCCTAAATGGAGTAACAGCAACCAACCTCTCGATCAGCCACTAGCTCCGAAATCTGCACAGAAAGTGCAGAGTGCAGTATCAGTACAACCGGCTCCATGTACTGGTAAGTGTCGAGCCTAACCTCGACGAAGTAGTGATGAGGCTACGGCGGGGCATAACAATATATAACCTGCAACAGTTTATACTAAGACAAAAAGGAAATACAGAATGAAATATAACATAACTTGCATTAGATAAACACGGAACCTAGTATTTCTATCATTACTCAGCTATAACCAATCCTTAAGAGAATTTCAACATCACAATAATGAACCTCAGCAGAATATGAACACATAAATAACAAATGATGCGGCGCGCATCCCGATCCCACATTATAATCAATAACAGCATAAGCATTCACCCTTATTACTCCTTGTTGCGGTGTGCAACCCGATCCCACCAGTTCACCCTTATTACTCCTCAATATATCACCCTTATTCCTCCTGTTGTGGCGTACAACCCGATCCCACCTGTCCACCCTTATTACTCCTTGTTACGGCATGCAACCCGATCCCACCAGACAATCACATTCACCCTTATTCCTCCTGTTGCAGCGTGCAACCCGATCCCAATATATATATCAGCACCAATCACAAAATAGAGACAAGTGTTTCACAAGCTAACTCAAATCCTCCACAACACTTATACCTCAAACCAACACAATGGAATATTAGTACAATTATGAAACTTCACCAGTTAAAAACTACACAGCGAGACCAACCAAAGTGTACTATGAAACACCAATAAACCAACATAAACCAACAGAGTGATATAACGGGACGGTGAAACAATTAACAACACCAATAGAGAAACAACATCAACCAAGTAGCAATTAGACATGGAAACATCAATAAGCAAGTAGCAAGTAAAACGGGAGAGTAATATATAGGGAAACAGGTCAAGGGAACAGGCTAAACAAGTAATTTGGCGACGCATAGGTGCTCGTCACCACACCTATACGCCACACACATGGTATTTCACATAGCAAGCAAGTCGGGGATCCCTAATCCCTCAAATCAAGGTTAGACCAAACACTTACCTCAAGCCAACGGGTAATTCACAGCTCAAACACTGCTTTACTTTTTGATTCCTCCACCAATCCACTCGTATCTAGCCATATTTAACTTAACAACATCAATAAATGCTAAAGAAACCGATTCTAATGCGTAATTATAGATTTTCCAAAAAGTCAAAAAAATCGACCCCGGGCCCGCTTGGTCAAAACTCGAAAGTCGAACCAAAACCCGATTACCCATTCACCCCCGAGCGTGGATATACAATTGGTTTTGGAATCCGACCTCAAATTGAGGTCCAAATCCCCAAAATTTTGAAATTCCTAGGTTCTACCCAAAAACACTCAATTCCACCATGAAAAACTTTAGATTTTATGATGAAATCTTGTAAAAAGATGAAATAGATAGAAAGAAATAAGTTAAGAATCATTGACCTATGATTTGGGGAAGAAATGGTCTTTGAAAAATCGCCGCTTGAAGTTTAGGTTTTGAAAAATATAAAGAATGGGTGAAATCCGGTCTAAGTTATGTTTTGAACAATTGCAGGTATCGCATTTGCGATCACAAGTCTGCAAATGCGGCCAATGCCTCGCAAATGCGAAGCTTGGCCTGGCCTGCTGTCATCGCAAATGCGGCTCTGTTCCAGTCGCAATTGCGACAATGAGCTTCGCAATTGCGAAGGTCCCCTTCCCAGTCCTCTGATCGCAAATGCGAAGTGACTTCGCAAATGCGATGCTCGCATTTGCGAGCCAGACTTCGCAAATGCGAAGTGTGCAGATCTGCAACATACCAGAAAATTCCTTAAGTCTCAAAACACTCCGAAGCCTATCCAAAACTCACCCGAGCCCTCGGGCTCCAAACCAAACATGCACACGTCTTAAAACATCATACGAACTTGCTCATGCGATCAAATCGCCAAAATAACACCTAGAACTACGAATTCAACACCAAAGCACATGAAATTTTCAAGATAGTTTCAAACTTCCTATTTTCTCAACCAAAGGTCCGAATCACGTCAAATCACTTCCGTTTTTCACCAAATTTCACAGTTAAGGTTTAAATATTATAACGGACCTGTACCAGGCTCCGAAACCAAAATACGGTCCTGATACCAATAAGATCAAATCATTTAAATCATTGCATTTTCAGTCTTATCAATTTTTTTCAAAAATTCATTTCTCGAGCTAGAGGCCTCGGAATTCGATTTTGGGCATACGCCCAAGTCCCATATTTTACTGCGGACCATCCGAGACCGTCGAAACAAGGGTCCGGGTCCGTTTACCCAAATCATTGACCAAAGTCAACAAAAATCATCTTTTCTTAAATTTTTCATATAAAAGCTTTCAGGATATGCGCCCGGACTGCGCACGCAAATCTAGGAGAAAAAAATATGGTTTTTAAGGCCTCGGAATACGAAATCGGATTCTAAAACAAAACATGACCCTTTGGGTCATCACAAAATCTATAAGGAATTGGGAGATGAACAAAACATGAAAGTTGTATATCTTGGTGTCTAGTTTTCAAAAATGTAAACCATTTGTCATTTGGAGTTTTGTACAAAAAATTATGACCATTATACTAGAGGCTATCTGAGAAGACTTTGGGAATGGCTCTCGAGAATTTTGTTCATCGTGAACGCGATGGGAGGCCTGCGAACGCGAAGAAGGGTTGCCTGGCAGTGTATAAGTTTGCAAAAATGGGTTTGGCTCATTTCATCTCATTTCCTCCATGGGAGACGACCTAGGAGTGATTTTGGAGCTCCATCTTCATCATCTATGTCAAGGTAAGTGATTCCCACCTATTGCAAGTTAATTACTTGGATTATATCTAGATTTTAACATGAAAAATCATGGGAAATTAGTGAAAATTTGGGGTTTTGAAGAAAAACCTAAAAATTTATATTTTTGGATTTTGACCACAAAATTGGACATGGAACTTGGAATAAATTATATATTTGAATTCGTAGTGTTATGGGTAAAGTTTATCTTCGAAAATTTTTGAAATCCGGGCACGTGGGCCCGAGGATGATTTTATTGACTTTTCAAGCGGAGTTGGAAATTGTTGTAAATAGGATTATATGGGTATTTGAGTATATATTAATGGGTTTGCATAATTATTGACTAGTTATGGAGCGTTGGGCATCGGTTTGAGTTGTCGGAAGGGCTTGGGAGCCGGTTATAGAATTTCGGAGCGAAGTAAGTCTCCTATCTAACCTTGTAAGAGGGAATTATCCCCATAGGTGAAATAATTAAATATGTGCTTCTATTTGTGGGGGCTACGTACGCACGAGGTGTGAGGGTCCGTGCGTAGCTACTATTATGCTTAAGTCCGGGTAGACTAGGACCCGAAAGCATGCTATACTTAAAATATTTGTAACCTTATTGACAATTCTTAAATCATATCGAATTGGTAAATGAATTTCTAAAGAAATTAAACATTATTTTCTTGACCGTTAAAGAGAAGATGCCATTTCTTTGGGTAATTGTTTCCCTGATGAATTCTTGATTGACTGTTTGATGTGTTTATTTATATTTGACCGCGTCGCATTTGTGATTCGCGAGCGGGGTAATAGATGCATCTATGGTTCGCGCCATTCGGCCCTCTGGCAGTGTATAGTTTAAATATTATGTTGGATCGGGCCGTACGACCTCGACAAGATTTGCGCATACTTGTATTGCTTGCCTTGAAATTATAAATAATAATATTGCATCCCTGGCCCGAGATAAATTGATAATTGAGAAAATATGAACTTGGAAATCTCTTATTATCAAAAGGATTGTTTACTTGCTACATCATTCCCTTGAGTTTACTGCTGTTTTTAATAAATCCACGACTGATTATATTATTGGACCACTAGTTAGTGTCGAAGTCGACCTTTCGTTACTACTTCTTCGAGGTTAGACTGGATACTTACTGAGTACGTGTTGTTTTCGTACTCATACTACACTTGCTGTGCATTTTTGTTGCACATGCACATGTATGTCTAGTGGCCTCGTTGGTCGCAGTGGCATGGTTGATACGGCGACTTCGGCGAGCTGCATCTCTCGAGAAGACCCGCAGCCAGCAGAGTCTCCTTCAGAGTATTGTATTTTCCTTTCTGTCCAATTTGTATTCCGGACAGTTATTGTCTTACATTTTAAATTCCTAGAAATTGCTCATGCACTTGTGACACCGGGTTCTGAAATGACTATGGGATTATTCGGTATTTAAATTTGTTAAAGACATCATTATTTACTCAGTGAAGTTCATTATTTATTGTTTAATGTAAGGAAAGAAATGATTTTACAAATACTAAAATGAGGATTTAATTAACTTCTTGGTGTTGGCTTGCCTGAGAGTGGTGTCCGGCGCCATCACGACCTTTATTGAATTTTGGGTCGTGACAACATTCTTATTTATATAAATCAGGCTACTAATACCATACCAATAATAACTTAACCAAGTAGAACAATGAAAGAAAAGGCACAAATATATTTTCTTCTAAATATTTTTGACTGAGAATTTATAATATAATTTGAATAAAACTATTTCATGTCACACTATATCACCATTCAGCACTTCAAAGTTACCATCAAATGCGCTTGAAAGTGACGCTCTTCGGAAGTCTTAATTTTACATTGAGTCCTTGAATATAACAACAACAAAAAAAGTAAAAAATCTATTGATTGAAAAGAAAATAAAGAAAAGGGGTTAGTTACCCCAAAAAGGGTAATCACGTATAGGGAAAAAATCAAAAGTTTAGTGAGCGCAAAGAATAGTAGAGTTTCTATTAATATTACATCTCATTTAATAGTGAATTTATTTTGAATATATTCCTCATAATTTGTTCTAAAAAAAGTTTCTCAAGTAAAAGGGATTAGGTTTCGATTAATATTTTACTTTAGTTCTTCTAGGACAATAGAAGGCAAAGTTAATTATTTTCTACTAATTTTAGAACTGCATTAACCGTTTCTAGTAACATTATAAATAGTATTAATACTTTTTTATATTACACTGTAGTAGATATATTTGATTAAATTTCTCAAATAGTAATTCTGATGTATAAATTAATTTATATGCTTTTGAGTAAATGATTTTTTAATGGACATCTTGTTATTTGATTTGCTTCTTTTTATTTGAAATCAAATTTTTACACATACAATATAAGATGTATAAAAGAAAAATAAAACTAATCGAAGTAGAAAAACGAATTAATCAAAGTAGGAAAAAAATATAAGGACAAACAATGCCAACTTTTCGTGTTTAAAGACAAAACTGAACTAAAAAAATTTATGTTGTACTTTCGAATTTCTTTCTTTATTTGAAATCTAATTTTTATACGCGTGATATAAGATGTGATTTCGTTATCTCAAGTTTTCAAACTTTTGAAGGAAAACAAAATTCAAAGTAAAAAAGAATAAAGAACAAACAATGCCAAGTTTCCATGTTAAGACTAAATCAAATTTAAAAAAAAGTTCATGTTGTAGTTTTTAGTTTCACTCTTGTGCTATTTTTTATTTCCATTTTTTCAACTCCCCGCCCCCATAGTTGTTATTAAACTCCAAAAAGTTAAAATTTTACCACAATATTTTGATAACAATTAAAGTTTTTTTTTGCCTTGTAGCTAGTACAAATAGAAGTGTATGATAAATATATTTTAAATTCTTCACATTTCATTCATCATAATATTATTGCATGAACCCGCCAAGGTTTTACTATAAACTATGCATTACTCGATTTTATTTTGTAGAGACAAAAACTTCATTTACTAATTGAAAAATCAAGCAAGAAGAGATGGGAAAGGGAGTAAAATAATAAACTATTTAATATTCTTTTCTATTTCTTGTGGAATTAGACTTGTATGTTGTAACGATCGGACCTGTCGTTTTGAGCTCTGGCATATCGTTCGGCAGTTCGAGGCCGCGAGCAACTTCACTTCAGGTACTATGACTTGTAGGCATGGTCGGAATTGAATTTCGGGAATTTTGGAGTTGATTTGGAAAGAAAATTCTCATTTCGAAAGCTTTAATTTGGAAGAATTGACTAAGATTGGATTTTTGAGTAAAAGACCTCGGAATCAGGATTTAAAGGCTTCAACAGGTTCGTATGATGATTTCGGACTTGGGCGTATGCCCAGATCGGGTTCTAAATGACCCGGGAGCGTTTCAGCGCCTATTGTAGAAGTTAGCATTTTGGAAAAATTTCATAAATTTGTGTTGAAGTGCATTTCAATGTTATCGATGTCTGTTTGGGATTCCGAGTCTAGGAATAGCTCCATATGGTGATTCAGGTATTGGGAGCGCGATCGGAAGTGGATTTGGAGGTCCATAGGTCATTTTGGAGTCATTTGGCTAAAGTTAGAAATTTGAAGGTTTTTGAGAAGTTTGACCGGAAGTGGACTTTTTGATATCGGGGTCGGACCCTGATTCCGGAAGTTGGAGTAGGTCCGTAATGTCGAATATGACCTGTGTGCAAAAATTAAGGTCAATCGGATGTGATTTGATAGGTTTCGGTATCGAATGAAGAAGTTCGAAGTTCTAAAGTTCATCAAGTTTGAAATGCAGTGTGATTTGTGATTTTAGCGTTGTTTGATGTAATTTGAGGCCTCAAGCAGGTCCGTGTTATGTTATGGGACTAGTTTGTGTGACTGAATGAGGTCTCGGGGGCCTCGGGTGGATTCCGGATGATTAACAGATCGAGTTTGGAGTTAGAAGAAGAATTGAGCAGCTGTCTTCTGGTGTAACCGCACTTGCGAGGCTTGGGCCGTAGGTGAGGAGCCGCAGAAGCGGCCATGTGGTCGCATATGCGATTTTGGTGGGGGAGAGTTGGGACCGCAGATGTGGTCATCTCGCTGCATAAGCGGGACCGCACTTGCGGAAGAGAAGGCGCAAAAGTGGGAATGGGCTGGGAGCCCTGGGCCGCAGAAGCGGTATTTGGTCCGCACCTGTGGGACCGCAGAAGCGATCGCCTGACCGCATGTGCGAAAAGCCTGGAGGCAGTGAGGTTTCATTAAAATCGGGGTTTGGCTCATTTTCACTCCATTTCTTTCATGGGAGCCGATTTTGGAGCAACTTGGGAGTGTCATTTTCACCACTAAGCATGAGGTAAGTGGTTTATACTAGTTTGAGTTAAATACATCGATTATGTATATGTATTAACACAAAAATTAGTAAAAATTTGAAATTTTGAGGAAAACCTAGAAATTTGGTATTCTTTGATTTTGACAACGATTTTGAACATGAAATTGAGAGTAAATTATATATTTGAGCTCATGAGGTTATGGATAAACTTTATCTTCGAAAAATTTCGGAATCCAGGCACGTTTGTCTGAGGGTGATTTTTATCGACTTTTCGATCGGGGTTAGAAATTATTATAAATTGGATTATAATGAGTAATTGAGCGTATATTAATGGGTTTGCATAATTATTGGCTAGTTTTGGAGCGTTGAGCATCGGTTTGAGTCGTCAGAAGGGCTAGGAAGCCGGTTATGGAACTTCGGAGCGAGGCGAGTCTCCTTTCTAACCTTGTAGGAGAGAATTAACCCCATAGGTGAAATAATTAATTATGAGCTCCTATTTGTGGGTGCTACGTACGCGTGAGGTGACGAGAGTTCGTGCGTAACTAGTATTATGCCTATGTCCGGGTAGTCTTAGGCTACATCATGCCTTGTTGATATTGTTTTTGTTTTATGTTATTATTTGCTTTGAGAAGAAATAAGATTGAGGGTACGAAATAATTATATTGAAAAGTATTTTAATTGAGGAATTTAAGAATTTAAGTGTTCCATTTAAACTGAGTATTTTCGAAAAGAATTGAGGGACCTTATATTAACTTAAGAAAATCTATGTGCAACCGCGTCGCATGTATGATTCGCGAGCGGGGAAAATTCCTTAAATTTATATTTGACCGCATCGCATGTATGATTCGCAAGAGGGGAATTTCTTACATCTATACTTGACCGCGTCACACGTATGATTCACGAGCGGGGTATTTCCTTCCACTACTCTCATGGGAGCGGGCCGATCCCCTCGGCAGGTTATAGATGCATCTATGGTTCGCGCCATTCGACCCTCTGGCAGTGCACGGTTTACTTTTATGTTGGATCGGGCCGTACGCCTCGACATTTCCTATATATATATATTCACATAGAATCGTGCGTGACATTTGGCTAGAATCCAGTGAATCTGAGGGATTTTTTCCTGATTTGAATTATGACAACTTTCTTAATGAAATCCACCATATCTATATATATGCTCCAGTTACGGAGGGAACTTGCTAGTTGAGAGCTTGAGTAACATTATGAATAGAGGAATTGTATCACGTGTTTATACTTGTTTATTTCATATACTTACTCTGTTTCATGTTTATTTACCCCTTTACTGTACCCGATATTATTGGACTATTAGTAAGTGTCCGAGTCGACCCCTTGTCACTACTTCTTCGAGGTTAGACTGGATACTTACTGGGTACGCGTTGTTTTCTTACTCATACTATACTTGCTGTGCATTTTTGTCTCACATGCACATGTATCTCTAGTGGCCTAGTGGATGTAGCAACATGGTTGATACCGAGACTTAGGTGAGCTGCATCTCTTGAGACGACCCGCAGCCAATAGAGTCTCTTTCAGAGTACTGTATTTACTTTCTGTCCAAATTTGTATTCCGGACAGTTATTGTATTTCATTTGATTCTCCTAGTGATTGCTCATGCACTTGTGACACCGGATTCTGGGGTGATTATGGGATATTCAGTATTGAAAGTTGTAAATACTTTTGTTTATTCGGTGAAGATTTTTTTTATTAGTTAAATTAAAGGAAATTTATGGTTCCTAAATAATTAAATGAGAGTTAAATTAATTATTTAATGTTGGCTTGCCCGACCAAGGTGTCCGGTGATGAATTTTGGATCGTGACATATGCGAAGCATTTTTTTATTTTCTCACAAGCAAATTCAGCATAACCAAAACTCCGCTCAAAATCCCAATTTCAAAACAGCTCTAACAATATCTTCAAAATCAAAATAATCCATATGCAACAAAATTAACCTTCAAAGACAACCAAACATAAAATATTAAACTATGAAATTACAATAAATATAACATCAGAGACTAACATGCTAAGCACAATAGATATTTCAATTTTCAACAATTCAAGGAGAAAAAGGCCTCAAACACAATACTTCCAACTAAGATCAATGAGAATAGAAAAAGAAAAATGTTAAAAGCAAAAAGAAAAAGTAAAATAAGGGGAGAAGGCAAAAAGCTGATGGCAACACCAAAAAATAATCTTTGAAATGCATCTTCACAGCCTTCGGCTTCTTCTCCGCCATAGTTTTATCATCGGAGGGTTTCTCCAACACTGGCTTCTTCTCAGTCTTATGCCTGCTCTTAGGGCTTTGGATTTTATAGAGAGAAATAAAAAAAATATTCTAAGTAAATGGATACAGAGGAATTTGATGAAAAGAAATAAATGGGGTAATAATGAGGGGGAGAAAAAGGAAGATCTCAGTATTATGCCTACCCTTAGGGCTTTGGATTTTATAAAGAGAAATAAAAAAAATATTCTAAGAAAATGGATACAGAGGAATTTGAGGAAAAGAAATAAATGGATTAATAATGAGGGGGATAAAACGGAAGAGAAGTAAGACCAAACTAAACTCACTCTAGCAACTAGATGAAGCACTTCAATTAATAGACCTAGGTTATGATTTCTACCTCGTCAAATTTCAAAAAATAGATAACTATAACAAAATATATCATAATGGACCTTGGTTCGTAGGGTCTCAATACCTCTCCATACGCCAATGGGAACCCAAATTCAACCCAGCACTATCACACACAAATTATACTAATGTGTGGATTCGTCTTCAGGAACTACCCACTGAATACTATGACTTACAAATCCTCAAAAAAATAGCAAATTTCATTGGCACACTCATAAAAGTAGACACATGCACAGAACATACATCAAGAGGTCGATATGCCAGACTTTGCATCTTAGCACCACTAGGCAAAACCCTTCCATCCGAAATTTTATTAGGGACTCAACACTCAATTTATACACTACGAGGATTCTTCTATTATATGTACAAAATGTGGTTGTCTAGGACACAACCTTCATTACTGTCCGACCTCTACAACCTCTTCAACCTCGAATCAACCTCATAATAATCTAAATGTAACCACTAACGAAGATGAGCAATAAACACAATGGAAAACAGTCTCATATAGCAAAAACAAAGGCAATAACAAAATGAAAGATCACCAATCATCCCAAACCATGATCAAGAACCAAAACCCTACCAATACCACCCCCAAAGACTCAATAAACCCAAACGGGCCCATGACACTAAAAAAACATGCCAGTATCCCCATCCTACAAGACCAAATTGACTTATCAAAAGAAAACTCTACCCTTGACCCACCCAATACTGCCAATACAAAGGCCAAATCCACCCAACCCCACCCAATACCACCTATACCACAATCTGGCAACCCTAACCAAAACTACTCTAAATTACCAACCTCTTACAATCATTTTCCAATACCCACGCCCCCCTGATAATCTAGGAGAGACAAATCATTACCCTAAGTCACCTCCCCTACACCCTCTTATTCGTAAAGCTTTGTCCAAGAGCATACCTCCAAAACAAAACAACAACAAGAAACAATAAAAAGTGGAAAATTATCATGAATCCTCCAACCTAAGCCCGGCCTCACAAATTCATTTACATGACCAAAACTTACTAAGCACAAATAAGACAAATGAATCAAAAATGCTCATGCAAACAATTATAAACTCTACCATACCTCCCTTACCCAAACACAACAATCTTACTTCCCACACTTCGCATCACCTGCCACACTCCACTGCCCCATCATCCTCACTACCTAAAGAACCACCACCCAACACTCCTTCCACAGAACTACAATACCACAAAGACACGGTAATCCATTGCATGAATCTTACACTAGATTATCAACCAACAACAATGGTTACCCCCCCCCCCCCCTCCAATCAATTGATGAAATTACACCCACTACATCCGCAACGATCCCTTCAAATATTATCCCATCAACCCCCCCAACAATTCAAGCCACTACCACAATTCCAAAACCATCTCCTACTTCTCATTGCACTACCAATAACCACCATGCATCGTTCAAACAACCACAGGAACCACCACCACCAATATCGGCATCGGAGATACATCAACAATGTCCAAATCAATCACCACCACCACCACCTGCTCCTCCCCTCTCCTTCACCCCCCCCACCTCACTTAATCATCTAACACCAACCAAACCATGCACAACAAAGGCCTTCACTACACCCAAAATCCCTCTTATACACTACCCTCCAACTATTCCTCCACAACAAATACCACCACCACACCAATTTCCACCAA
The DNA here is from genome assembly GCF_001879085.1 of Nicotiana attenuata. Classification (NCBI taxonomy): domain Eukaryota; kingdom Viridiplantae; phylum Streptophyta; class Magnoliopsida; order Solanales; family Solanaceae; genus Nicotiana; species Nicotiana attenuata. The sequence continues at coordinate 2,568,632 of NW_017670239.1, forward strand.
TAGACCAGCAATTACTACAAAATCATGTCACACTCCTCTTGGAAACATCAGAAGAGATAGCCTTCACGGTGCAAGAGGGAGCTCCAAACCAAGCACAACAAGACCAAGTCTCGAACCTGATTCACCAACAAGATATCACCCTTTGGCAAATGCAGGAGATCATCAATCATTACCAACAATGGCAAGCACAGGCACTCCACCATCCTATCTTCTTGAATACACACCCACAGATCAACTCCTCACCATGGTCACTCCATCAACAACCATTAGCAACTGCTCAACCACCAATGTCAACACAGATGCAATACCAAGTGATCGACAATCACATTACCAACTCTCCAACTGCTTCTCCACAGCAGGAGAATCAACATCAAGCAGAAGAAGGCAACGACCTATCAGAGACCTTCATGGAATCAATGATTTTGAACAACTTCCTGACGATCTCCATATCAGAAAATACAGAAAAAAATACCTCATTTTCATCCCTCCAAACCTCCAGAAAACTTCCTTGAACATACGTCTAGATCCCTTATCCTTGGAAGAGAAGTATGTGATTCTCATGATTCCAACACTTCAAAACAATCTGTTACCAGCTGCTCTTTACAACCCTCCACACCTATTAATGGATTCGGAACTTTCACTGGCATTGGAAAGGAGCACCCCACATCGTGAAGAATTAATGAAGATAATGATTTGGTGTCACGACCCCAAAACCAACCCGGTCGTGATGGCGCCTATCGTGACACTAGACCAGCCGACACAATCCCAAATCAACCAATATTTTATAATAAAGACGTTTGAAGCTAGTAATTCATAAAAATTTCATAATATGAGTCTATATAACAAGTGTGGAAAGAAATATAAGCTCGGCATCGGGGTGTCACAAGTCACGAGCGTCTAATAAGGACTGTCTGAAATACAACTAAGACTATCACAGTTTGGAAAATACTAATATAGTCTAAGGAAGATAAGAGGGAGAAGAGCAGGGCTACGATCGCCATGCAGCTACTTTGCCAACATCGGATATCGCGACGGATGAAGGATCAGCCCTCGCTATCACGACATGCAACTCCTGGACTTACACACAAGGTGCAGAGAGTAATGTGAGTACGCCAACTCAGTAAGTAATAAAAGTAAATAAAGACTGAGCAGTAAGAAACACATAAATCCATGTCATAACGCCTCCGTAAGTACAATATGTTTTGAAAACAGTATATATATCAAATCATCTCGGTAAAAATCCAATTTCAGTAAAAATCCTTCGAAAAGTGTCTTTCTAACAGTTTCAATAGAGGTTCAATGAAGTTAAGAGTAAAAATGATGAAAATCATAAATAGCATGTATCATAAACCGCCTCTCGGGCATAACATCACTCAGAATTAGCCCCTCGGGCAACCTCACAACCACTCATAATCAGCCCCTCGGGCAGAACATGAATCAAGAATAGGCCCCCGGGCAACATCATATCACTCAGTCAGGGTACCCGCGCTCACTGGGGTGTACAGACTCCGGAGGGGCTCCTACAACCCAAGCGCTATAACAGGCCATCTTGTGGCATAATAAATCAGGCCCTCGGCCTCTCATATATCACAAATAAGTACAACATGATGTGGCGCGTAGCCCGATCCCATGATACCCTCACAACACAGGCCCTTGGCCTCACTCAGTCAGAAACCTCTCAAGCCACTCGGGCTAACAGTCAAACAGGGTGCTCAGCCCAAAATATCATTTTATACCTCAAACGGAGTAAATAAGACTGAGTTATGAAATCAGTAAAACATAGCATGGCTGGGTACAGATATTAAATCAAAACAGTGAGGAATAGTAGTGAAAAGCCCCTAAGGGTCTAAATAGGTTGGCAGGAGGCCCAAATATGGCATTCTGCCCACAACATAGTAATACTTTCTAAAATACATAAGTATCAAATAATTTCCAGTCAGACATGCAACTTAATAGTTGCTACGGGACGAACCAAGTCACAATCCCCAATGGTGCATGCCCTCCCTCTCGTCACCTAGCGTGTGCAACACCTCAAAGTAGTGAAACGATATGAAATCAGGGGTTTCATACCCTCAGGACAAGATTTACAGTCATTACTTACCTCAAACGGGACAAAACTCTAACCCGCGATGCCCTTGCCTCTCGACTCGGCCTCCGAATGCTCCGAATCAAACTAAAATCAGTATATTATCATCAATATACGCTAGAGGAATGAATTCCACACGAAAATAATCAAATTAGACCAAAAATCCTGAATTGGACTCAAACCCGGCCCCTGGGCCCACGTCTCGGAATCCAACAAAAATTACAAAACTAGAAACTCCTTTCACTTCCGAGTCTATACATATCAAAACCATCAAAATCGCACCTCGAATGGCCCCTCAAATCCCCAATCAAAGCTCTCCAAAACTCAAGACCTAACCTTCAACTTCACCCCAAATTCCCCACTAATTTCATGATTAGGTAGTGGAAAAATCATCACAAACACAAGATACAAAGCCCAAGTAGCTTACCTCACTGAAAACACTTGATTCCCTCTTGGAATCACAGCTTGGAGATCCAAAATCGTCCAAAAATGGTGGAAAAATGACTGAAATTCGCGAAGGGGAACTTATATAGTTTTCTGCCCAGAATTTCTGCATCTGCGGTCCAAATCTCGCACCTGCGCAACCGTTTCTGCGGTCCAACCAACCGCACCTGCGGTTTCCACTAAACGACCAGGAGCGCATATGCGCCCCAGCCACTGCACCTGCGGTGCCGCAGATGCATCCAAATAACCGCATCTGCGGTTCTTCTCCTGATGGCTAAAACTCTGCATCTGCGATCCCATTATCACATCTACGACCTTGCACCTGCGGTCCCCAATTCGCAGGTGCAGAAATGACAGAAGCAGCATCAACACAATGCCAAACTTTCCGTCAACCACCCAAATTTATCCCGAGGCCCTCGAAACCTCAACCAAACATGCCAACAAGTCACATATACCCATTCAAACTTATTCCAACCTTCGGAACACTCAAAATAACATCAAAGCACCAAATCACCCTTGGATTCAAGCCTAATGATTTCTAAATTTCCGAATTCAGCAAACGCTGCCAAAACCTATCAAACCTCATCCGAGTGACCTGAAATTTCGCACACACATCAAAAATGACACAGCGGACCTACTCCAATTTCCGAAATTCCATTCTGACCCCGATATCAAGATTTCCAATGCCGACCGGAAAACGCCAAATTTCCAAATTCGCCAATTCAAGCCTAAATCTACCACGGACCTCCGAATTACATTCCGAACACGCTCCTAAGTCCAAAATCACCTAACGAAGCTATCTGAACCATCAGCATTCACATCCGAGTCCTTCTACACATAAGTCAACATCCGATTGACTTTTCCATCCTAAGCTTCCGAATAAGAGACTAAGTGTCTCATTCCACTCCAAGACCACTCCGAACACAAAACAACCAACACGATACGATGAAATACAGCTGAACAACACATAAAGAAGCAGAAATGGGGGAAATGAGGCTGTAACTCATGAAACAACCGGCGTCGTTACATCCTCCCCCTCTTAAACAAACGTTCGTCCTTGAACGAGTCAAGAAATATACCTGAAGCCTCAAACAGGTGTGGATATCTGCTCCGCATCTCCCGCTCAGTCTCCCAAGTAGCCTCCTCCACGGGCCGACCTCTCCACTGCACTTTCACTGAAGCTACATCCTTGGACCTCAACTTTTGCACCTGCCGCTCCAAAATAGCCACTGGCTCCACATCATAAGTCAAATCGCCGTCTAGCTGAACCGTGCTGAAATCTAAAACATGAGACGGATCGCCAATATACTTTCGGAGCATAGAAACATGAAATACCGGATGCACACTTAACAAGTTAGGTGGCAAGGCTAGCTCATAAGCCATCTCCCCAATCCTCCGAAGCACCTCAAAAGGCCCAACGAACCGAGGACTCAGTTTACCCTTCTTCCAAATCTCATAACACCCTTCATGGGTGAAACTTTCAGTAGAACCTTCTCCCCAATCATGTAAGACACATCACGAACCTTCCTGTCAGCATAACTCTTTTGTCTCGACTGCACTGTACGAGGCCGCTCCTAAATCAATTTCACCTTGTCCAAAGCATCCTGCACCAAGTCTGTACCCAAAAGCCTAGCCTCACCCGGCTCAAACCAACCTACTGGACATCTACACCGTCTCCCATATAAAGCTTCATATGGAGCCATCTGAATACTCGACTGATAATTGTTGTTATATGGAAACTCCGCGAGAGGTAGAAACTGATCCCATGAACCCCCAAAATCAATGACACAAGCGCGCAACATGTCCTCCAATTTCTGAATAGTGTGCTCAGACTGTCCGTCCGTCTGAGGGTGAAAAGATGTGCTCAACTCAACCTGAGTACCCAACTCTTGCTGCACGGCTCTCCAAAACTGCAAAGTGAACTGAGTACCTCTGTCTGAAATGATGGAAACTGGGACACCATGCAGGTGAACAATTTCTCGGATATAAACCTCAGCTAACCGCTCTAAAGAATCGGTAGTACACACAGGAATGAAGTGCGCGGACTTGGTCAGCCGATCCACAATCACCCAGATAGCATCGAACTTCCTCAAAGTCCGTGGGAGTCCAACTATAAAATCCATGGTGATCCACTACCACTTCCACTCTGGAATATCCATCTGCTGAAGCAAGCCACCCGATCTCCGATGCTCATATTTTACCTGCTGACAATTGAGATACCGAGCTATAAATCCCACTATATCTTTCTTCATTCTTCTCCACCAGTAGTGTTGTCTCAAATCCTGATACATCTTCGCGGCACCCGGATGGATGGAATACCGCGAGCTATGGGCCTTCTCCAGAATCAACTCCCGAAGCCCATCTACATTGGGCACACATATCCAGCCCTGCATCCTCAATACCCCATCATCAACAATAGTCACATCTCTGGCATCGTCGTGCTGAACTCTGTCCTTGAGGACAAGCAAATAAGGATCATCATACTGGCGCTCTTTGATGCGATCGAACAAGGAATACCAAGAAACCACACAAGCTAAGACCCGACTGGGCTCCAAAATATCCAACCTCACCAACCGATTGGCCAAGGCCTGAACATCAACTGCAAGAGGTCTCTCCCCAACAGGAATATACGCCAAACTGCCCATACTCACCGCCTTCCTACTCAAGGGATCGGCCACTACATTGGCCTTCCTTGGATGGTACAAGATAGTAATATCATAGTCCTTTAGCAGCTCCAACCATCTCCGCTGTCTCAAATTGAGATCCTTCTGCTTGAATAAGTGCTGGAGGCTACGATGATCAGTAAACACCTCAAAGACACGCCACAGAGATACCTCCAAATCTTTAACGCGTGAACAATGGCAGCCAACTCCAGATCGTGAATAGGGTAGTTCTTCTCATGGGGCTTCAACTGACGAGAAGCATAAGAAATCACTCTACCCTCCTGCATCAACACACACCCAATACCTACTTGAGAAGCATCACAATATACCGTATAAGAACCTGAAGCTGATGGCAAAACTAGCACTGGAGCTGTGGTCAAGGTAGTCTTGAGCTTCTGAAATCTCGCCTCACACTCATCCAACCACCTGAAAGGAGCACCCTTTTGAGTCAATTTGGTCAAGGGTGATGATATAGATGAAAATCCATGAACGAACCGACGGTAATAACCCGCCAACCCAAGAAAGTTATGAATCTCTGTGGCTGAGGACGGTCTGGCCCAACTCTGAACCGCCTCTATCTTCTTTGGATCAACCTGAATACCCTGACTACACACCACGTGCCCCAAGAAAGCCACTGAACTGAGCCAAAACTCACACTTGGAGAACTTTGCATAAAGCTTCTCCTCCCTCAACTGCTGCAATACAACTCTCAAATGCTCGGCGTGCTCCTCCTGACTATGCGAGTATACCAGAATATTATCAATGAATACAATAACAAACGAGTTGAGATAGGGCCGAAACACGCTGTTCATCAAATGCATGAACGATGCTGGGGCATTGGTCAGCCCAAAAGACATCACAAGGAACTCACAATGACCATATCGGGTCCTGAAAGTTTTCTTAAGAATATCCGAGTCCCTGATCTTCAACTGGTGATACCCCAACCTGAGATCAATCTTCGAGAACACCCTCGCTCCCTAAAGCTGGTCAAATAAATCATCGATACGAGGCAAAGGATACTTGTTCTTGATCGTGACTTTGTTCAACTGCCTGTAATCAATGCACATCCTCATCGTGCCATCCTTCTTTTTCACAAATAGAACAGGCGGACCCCAAGGCGATACACTAGGCCTAATAAACCCCTTATCAAGGAGTTCCTAAAGCTGCTCCTTCAACTTCTTCAACTCTGCCGGTGCCATACGATACGGTGGAATAGAAATGGGCTAAGTGCCCGGCACCAAATCAATACCAAAATTAATATCCCTGTTTGGTGGCATGCCCGGCAGGTCTGTAGGAAACACATCTGGAAAATCCCTCACTACTGGGACTGAATCAATTGTAGGAGCCTCTACACTGACATCCCTCACGAAGGCCAAGTAAGAAAGACAACCCTTCCCAACCATCCGTTGGGCCTTCAAAAATGAAATCACCCTACAGGGAACATAATCAGTCGAACCTCACCACTCAATCCGTGGCACACCCGACCTGGCCAACGTCACTGTCTTAGCATGACAGTCCAAAATAGCACGACACAGAGATAACCAATCCATGCCCAATATCACATCAAAATCCATCATATAAAGCAACAGAAGGTCCACTCGGGTCTCCAAACCCCCAATAGTCACCACACATGACCGATATATGCGGTCCACAATAATGGTGTCGCCCACCGGAGTAGATACACGAACAGATGAAATAAGAGACTCACGGGGTGAATCCAAATAACGAGCAAAATATGATGACACATATGAAAAGGTGGAACCAGGGTCAAATAACACAGAGGCATCTCTATGGCAGACTGAAACAATACCTGTAATCACAACATCTGAAGCAATATCATCTGGTCTGGCTGGGAGTGCATAGAAACGGGCCTGACCACCACCTGATCGACCTCCCCCTCTAGGGCGACCCCTCTCTGATTGTCCTCCACCCCTAGCTGACTGGGTGGGTGGTGAAGTAACTGGTGCTGAAGTCGATGGCTGACTCCTCTGTTGAGGCGGACCCCCATGACGACGAGGACACTGCCTCCACATATGCCCCAAATCTCCATACTCATAACAACCCCCTGGTGCTAGAGACGGAGACTGAAGGGAACCCTTATCACCAGAATGACTAGCAGAAGAACCTGGCATGGAAGAGCCCTAAACTGATGGAGCACGGGACGAACTTTGGGCTGGAAGGGCACTAAGTGATGAATGGCCCTGATGAGGATCGTGAGAACCATGGCCCGATGATGCCCCACGATAAACTGGGCGAGCTGACTGAGCATGCCTGAATGGACGACCCCTGCCGTGCTGAAACTGACCCCCATGAGGAGCACCACTAAATCCACCCTGACCTCGGGGCCTCTTGGCCTCCCTCTCAACCCTCTCCTGACCACGAACCATCTCAATCTGGCGAGTAATGTCAACTACCTCATCAAAGGTAGCACCGGATACTCTCTCTCTCTAGTCATAAGCAACCGAAGCTAATAACCGAGGCCATCTATAAACCTCCTGATTCTTTCTCGGTCTGTGGGAACCAAACATACCGCTTGTCGAGCCAACTCAGAGAACTGCATCTCATACTGAGTAACAGACCTATCACCCTGACGAAGCTGCTCGAACTGCCTGTGCAGCTCCTCTTCGCGAAACTCAGGTACAAACTTCTCCAGAAAGAGAACGGAGAACTCCTGCCAAGAAAGGACGCTGCGCCAACCGGCCTATGCCTCTCGTAAGCCTCCCACCAACTAAGTGCAGCCCCGGAGAACTGAAAAGTACTAAATGAGACCCCACTGGTCTCCAGAATACCTGCGGTCCAAAGCATACTCTGACACTTATCCAAGAAACCCTGTGCATCCTCACCCTCAGCACCACTAAATGACGGAGGCTAGAGCCTACCAAACCTCTCCAATCTGCGAAGCTTGCCCTCTGGCATAACAGGAGCTACATAGTCCTGAGCAGCTGCAACCGGCTGGGCTGGAGGTGCCCCCGGTGTCTGAAGTACCTGTACGACCTGCTCAAGTGTGCGAGCGGCGGGAGTCTGAGTGCCTCCCCCGGCCTGAGAAGTAGCTGCGGCCATAGTAGCTGAGACCACCTGAGCCAGGCCACTGCACACTGATAGAATCTGGGCTAGGGCCTCCTGAAGGCCTTGGATAATAATAGGCACAGTCGGTGCCTGAGCTGGTCCTGCTGGAGCGTCCACAATTGGGACCTGATCATAAACAAGGGCGGCTGGTGGATCTGCAGGTACTGCCCTAGCTGCTGTGCTGTCACGACCCAAAATCCACTAAGGGTCGTGATGGCGCCGGACACCGTTGTCAGGCAAGCCAACCATAAATACTTGATTAAATTCTCGTTTTAATAATTGTGAAAACTTAGATTTCCTTCAATTTTTGCTAGTAAAAGATACTCATTTCAAATTAAATATAAATGTCAAGGAAGTCAATACAAAATACCCCATAATCATCCTAGAACCCGGTGTCACAAGTACATGAGCATTTACTAGGGAATAAAATAAAATACAGCAACTGTTCGGAATACAAAGTGGACAGAAATGAAAATACAGCACAATACTCTGAAGGAGACTCTACTGGCTGCGGGTCGTCTCGATAAATGCAGCTCACCTAAGTCCCCGTACCAACCATGCAGCTATGCCACTAAGCCGCTAGCTACGCATGAACCTGTTCAACAAAAATGCACAACAAGTGTAGTATGAGTACGAAAACAACATGTACTCAGTAAGTATCCCGTCTAATCTCGAAGAAGTAGACACGAGAGGTCGACTTCGACACTTACTAATGGTCCAATGACGAAACATCAATAATATAACAAGTTGAGGGTTTATATAAACACGAAAATTCAATTGAGTGAAGCAAGTAAACAATTCTTTCTTTTATACAAAAATTTCCGATTTCCTTCTTCATCATTTATACACATATTCTCAAGACGGGAAGAAGCATTATCAACTTCAGTAAATTACAAGGCAAGCAATACAAGCATGCGCAAATCATGCTGAGGATGGCCCGAACCATAGATGGCCCGATCCAACAATATTTAAACTGTGCACTGCCAGAGGGTCGAATGGCCCGAACCATAGATGTATCTATTTAATCTACCGAGGCGTTCGGCCCGTTCCACAATAGATAAACACATTCAAATAGTCAATCAAGAACTCACCAAAGAGCAATTTATCCAAAGAAAAACCAATTCTCTTTTAACAATTCAAGGAAATGAAGTTTAATCCTTTTTAGAAATTCATTTACTAATTCGATGTGATTTAAGCAATTCAAATTGTCAACAAGATTACAAATATTCCTAGTATAGCATGCTTTTGGGTCCTAGACTACCCGGACTTAAACATAATAGTAGTTACGCACGGACTCTCGTCACCTCGTGCGTACGTAGCCCCCACAAATAGGAGCACACAACCAATTAACTCACCTATGGGGACAATTCCCTCTTACAAGGTTAGAAAGGAGACTCACCTCGCTCCGAAGTTCCATAACCGGCATTCCACGCCCTTCTGAAGACTTAAATTGATGCACAACGCTCTAAAACTAGCCTATAATTATGCAAATCAATTAATATATGTTCAATTACTCATAATAATCCAATTTATAACAATTCCTAACCTCGATCGAAAAGTTGACAAAAACGCCCTCGGGCCCACGTGCCCGGATTCCGAAATTTTTCGAAGATAAGTTTTACCCATGGCCTCACGAACTCAAATATATAATTTACTCTTAATTTCATGTCCAAAATCGTGGTAAAAATCCAAAATATAAATTTCTAGGTCTTCCCCAAAAACCCACAATTTTTCACTAATTTTCATGCTCTGATCCATATATAATCCAAGTATTTAACTCAAAACTAGTAGAAACCACTTACCTTGACATGGATGACAAAGATGGAGCTCTAAAATCGCCCAAAGATCGGCTCCCATGGAGAAAATGGGGTTGAAATGAGCTAAACCCCCGTTTTAAACACCCTTACTGATTCCAGCATTTCCGCACCTGCGTAAATGCATCGCAGGTGCGGTCCTCTTCAAGCTGGGTGAAAACCGCTTCTGCGGTCACTCGAGCGCACCTGCGCCTTCGCACATGCGCGTGCCCTTCCGCTCCTGCGACCCAGCTGCCCCTCACGCGTTCTGCATCTGCGGAGCTTACCACGCACCTGCGGGCTCGCAGATGCGAAAATACCCTCGCATCTGCGATTCCTCCCAACTTTGTCCAAACTCTCTTCTGCGACCACAAAGCTGCACTTGTGGCTCTGCACTTGCGGCTAAAACCTCGCAGGTGCAGTTACACCAGATACCAGCTGCTGCAATCCTTCATCAAATTTCCAAATTTGATCCGTTAACCATCGGAATCCACCCGAGGCCCCCGGGACCCCGACCAATCGCACCAACCAGTCCCTAAACACATTACGGACTTGCTCGAGGCCTCAAATCACATCAAACAACATCGAAATCATGAATCACACCCCAAATCAAACTTGATGAACTTGAGAAATTCAAACTTCAACGTTCGATGCCGAAACCTATCAAATCAGATCCGATTGACCTTAAATTTTGCACACAAGTCATATTCGACATTACGGACGTACGCCAACTTCCGCAATCGGAATCCGACCCCGATATCAAAAAGTCCACTTCCGGTCAAACTCCTCAAAAACCTTCAAATTTCTATCTTTAGTCAAATGACTCCAAAACGACCCACGGACCTCCGAATTCAGTTCCGATTGCGCTCCCAACACCAGAATCACCATACTGAGCTATTCCCAAACTCGAAATCCCAATCGGACATTGATAACACTGAAATGCACCTTAACCCAAACTAATGAAATTCTTCCAAAAATGCTAATTTCCACAATAGGTGCCGAAACGTTCCCGGGTCTTCCAAAACCCGATCCGGACATACGCCCAAGTCCGAAATCATCATACGAACCTGCTGGAACCTTCGAATCCCAATTTCGAGGTCGTTTATTCAAAAATCCAATCTTAGTCAATTCTTTCAACTTAAAGCTTCCGAAATGAGAATTCTCTTTCCAAATCAACTCCGAACTTCCTGGAATTCGATTTCGACTGCGTGCACAAGTCATAACACCTCAAATGAAGCTGTTCATGGCCTCAAACTGCTGAACGACGCTCTAGAGCTCAAAACGACCGGTCGGGTCGTTACATCCTCTCCCACTTAAACATATGTTCGTCCTCGAACGTGCTAAGAACTGCGCTGGGGTTGTCTGAAATCACAGTTAAACACCGTGTGCACCTACCCGCGCTACCACGACTCAGTCGAGCATATTAGCTCGAGCAAACCTGAAGATATTCTCTTTTATTCAAGCAAATAAGCTTAGGGCCCAATTCCAATATCCGGAATTCTCTGTCAGGCCTGCTTCCGATATAAGAACACCATGAAAATCACCACACGATGCACCGATACAAGATTACACACCCTTGCTGAATTCACACTATACACCACGTCATTCACAGGATCATGATGACATCCTCTGACCATAATAGCCGACTTTCCCTGAATATGATACTTACAATGCACCTCATGATACATTCAGGTCTCGTTCTAACTCCTTACAATACTGCCACGATGGAGGAGACGCGTAGAAATTCATAACCAATTGCTGGGTCAATAAATCATTGAGTCTATAAATCTGACAAGAACATTACCTCATTCTGAACCAAATAATAATCTTTGCTCTTGAATATACTTCATACAATCCTATTGCACTGATCCTAGATCCAATAACCTTATCTTACTCTGTACGAACTGCTCGGGCAACAAGTCACCCCTGACATGACCAAAAGTCTCACATGATGCCACAACGTGCCAATAGGCTACCAACTCGAACGCGATACATAAGGAAAACGAACTCTGGAAGGGACTACTCAAATCACGCAACTAATATGAACTCACCTCCGAAAATGGAAACAAAACACACAGAATAGAATATAAGGGACTGTAATTATCATCACACTGTTGCGGCGCGCAACCGATCCGCACATAAAACTCACATAAGGAGATACACATCGAGCTAAATTGCTCATTTCCACAAAAATACCGAATATCGGTCACAAGCACGCTAAGTGCGTAATACCGTCCCTGAGGGGACATATAGCGCCATAACCTAACAAACTCAAGCACAACTGAGGTGCGATATATATATATTCTGAAACTAAAGAGCCATACTGCTCACCTAACACCATCGCTACGCGGAACCTCAACACATAAGAAATTTACTAAGCCATTTCGCAACTCACACCGCACAATATATCTTTACATGAAATAGCCGACGGCGAAATAACATCCAACGTCTGAATACTCCTCCGTAAGGAGAGCTATGCTGAAACGAAAACATTCGGCCCGATATAGAGCCCATATTCATATTTAAATCCATCCACAGACCTCAAGCCAATTTTGATCGTACCGAACTAGGACAATAATCTTTTCTAGGTCCATAATAGCCTCTTTTTCCCATAACACACAAGAACAACCATCATAACCGAAGTAATCCTCCACAGTCCATAACCCAATAAACCGAGTGCCTTCCAGGCATAAGTTCTCAAATTAAAGATCCACCACAATCTCCACACTTGGGTTCATTCTCCAATCAATCAGTGACTACATGCCACACTTATACAATCTTCCCGTGGGACACGCTCCCACGACCTTTCGTAACAGATAACAAGTCTGTATATCCCTACCACTGGCCGTACTAACGCTGAAAAGCGATCAAGAATCGATAACCAGGATGCAAAGCCTCTTTCACAAAACACTGATGTCAGGTGACACTGAAGACAATGCCAGCTTACTCTAAACATTCCAATCCCTTTCATGCTCATCCGAGCTCGTGACATCCTTGTCAACACCAAGTCGCAACCTTGATCCTCACTTCCAAATTTCATACCGCTCACTGCAGCTAACATGCCAATATACGATACTGCTAGAGTTTCATCATAACTCCTGAATCACTAATAGGGTAAACACTTCATCATATAAACATTTTTTACTTAACTCATTCTGAGAGGACCATGGCAACACACGAGTAATATCTTCATGACTGTAGAATATGCAACCTTCAACTAGTGGTCTAAGCCACCATAGCCTTATCGGGATCCGCCTACACATAACATGCCATAATACTAGAATACTTCCGAATAAATTCAATTACGACGGTCGATAAGCCTCACACGTACCGTCACAAATCACTTGTATAACTTAATCACACTGAAGGAATTGATCACTGCCACCAGTATGCCAACTCAACCATGGCTAACCAATCCAACCTCTTCCAATTTATCCTTAATTGCCTTGGAATAATAATAAGTTCATTCAACACATAATGCACTCAACCCGAGTGACCTTGTAACACGAGACCATGCTGTCCCAAATCCCACGAACCATTTCATACCTTCCTTGTGCGCATATTCGCATCTCGACTGGCACATCCATTCTGATAATTCCTCTACGAATCCGAAGTCTTTTTCTCCTTTTCCTCCCAATGCTACACTGCAAGTCAAAACATCATAGAACATTCTGAGCCTCTTATCATAAGCTGCTTCACAAGCCCGATTCCTAAACATATTGCGGGATTGAATCCTTAGGCACCGCATTTTTAACCTTTGAATTTACTAGGACCGTTATAGAGAGTCACCCACTCTGACATGGTCCCGAATATAATCAACTGCAGGGCTCCGCTAGCCCATGCCACCCTCTCAGAGAAGCACCCGGCCGTATCACTTTCCTTGCAACTCACTTCTACGCAAAGCATAATTCCTGAGTCTTCCCAAAGCTCGAACATGAGTCGATGATGCCAATTATGGAACACATTCTTCAATTCCTCTGCTCAAATTACCACTGATGTTCTCTTTCCTTAGCCGAAACAACTTACTAATACACCGATAACCCGAAACTTTACAAGAAGATAATCACATAACCCGATTGTAGGCGGTGGGACTCTCCCACTTAGCCTGAAGCCACCATTACGCAACCCCAGAATCCAACAAGATCCTTTCTTCGTTGTTGACATGATCTAGCACAACCAACCTGCCAAGCTCTTCGAAACCTTAAAACCATTTATGAATACTCTAAATCATCAACCACATTCACATGTTTGACCTCCTTACCGGATAGCCAGTAAAATTCTTCGCAGAAGCTTGGCCAACCACACGACCACTAATCTGCTCACAGGAGATAACCCACCTGTGGAGATTACGCGCCGACATCTTTCAACGCCGCTGCACGAGGCACCATCACTACGTCGTTCATAACTCATCATGAGCCCGTGCTCACCCACCAATTGTACTAGTCCGTTCACTTCTTAGGAACATTTACTTAATTGGCGACAATATCTCCCGATTCAAAGTTATGTTGTATCCTCCTTCATATCAAGAAGCTCCTTTCGGCCATATCGAATCTCCCGCCGAATAATAGCTAATACTTCCAATTAGGGTCGTAGGCCCAGCCACTGAACCCACATACTACTCTGCCACTCTCCCACTTTGGGCAGACTCACTTCTCTAAGAAACCACTCGACCTCCACTTCTTACACCTGGCCTTCTAGAAGTTTAACCCCGCATGACACTTCCCACATGTCCTTCCTCACCTTTGCTGCTCAGTTGATGCCTTAGATTAAAATCTATCTCAGTAGCACTCGAACCAATAGACCGCTACTAACTTTTAAACCATTCCAAAGATCATCTTTCTCGAGCCGTCAGCATTAGAAATACACATTCAATCCTGAACCACCGCACCCTGCGATCTTTGACAGCCGCTTCTCCAATACTATCTTACAATATCCTGCCCCAAAGGCGAATTGTAGAAGGTCTTAACACCGGAGAATACATTCAACAAGGACAACGACACCTCATCACAAATTAAAATTCCACAACGCTCGCAAATACCAAGCCTCGTTACTCCATCAACCCAAGTATGAGCATTCTTAGCCCGATTGCCTTTCCCATGCCGGGAATATAATGCCGAATCTCTAATCATGCACTGAGTAAGCCTCCCCTCAAGTCATTCACTGTCCTAACACGTAGGCAAAGTTCCTACCATCATATCACTACCGCGCGACAACCGTTCATAAGCATCATGGCAACTTGTGCCAAGCCTCAGAGCTCTCAGAAGTATAGCTACTGGGCTGAAACGACAGAATGCCCTTCGACAAGGCGACGACAATAGTCAAACCAACTGCGCAGGGAGAAGCATCCCGTTCCACCTGTAGTACCTTTAAAATTTCTCAATTCTTGATTTATAATAAGCGCTTCGCGTCGCATAAGATCGATTGGGAAGGAACAAAGGCATAAGCCTCAAGGAATCAAATCGCACGATGAGGAAATCAAGAAGGGAAGTACTCCTAACAGCCCTGTAGCCTCCCGAAGATAAGTACAGACGTCTCCGTACTGATCCGCGAGACTCTACTAGACTTGCTCATGACTCGTGAGACCTAAGAGAACCTAGTGCTCTGATACCATGTTGTCACGACCCAAAATCCACTAAGGGTCGTGATGGCGCCGGATACCGTTGTCAGGCAAGCCAACCATAAATACTTAATTAAATTCTCGTTTAAATAATTGTGAAAACTCTGATTTCCTTCAATTTTTGCTAGTAAAAGATACCCATTTCAAATTAAGTATAAATGTCAAGAAGACAATACAAAATACCCGATAATCATCCCAGAAGCCGATGTCACAAGTGCATGAGCATTTACTAGGGAATAAAATAAAATACAACAACTGTTCGGAATACAAAGTGGACAGAAATGAAAATACAGCACAATACTCTGAAGGAGACTCTGCTGGCTGCGGGTCGTCTAAGTCCCCGTACCAACCATGCCGCTATGCCACTAAGCCGCTAGCCACGCATGAACCTGTGCAACAAAAATGCACAGCAAGTGTAGTATGAGTACGATAACAACATGTACTCAGTAAGTATCCCGTCTAATCTCGAAGAAGTAGAGACGAGAGGTCGACTTCGACACTTACTAGTGGTCCAATGATGAAACATCAATAATATAACAAGTCGAGGGTTTATATAAACACGAATGTAATTCAATTGAGTGAAGCAAGTAAACAATTCTTTCTTTTATACGAAAATTTCCGATTTCCTTCTTCATCATTTATACACATATTCTCAAGACGGGAAGAAGCATTATCAACTTCAGTAAATTACAAGGCAAGCAATACAAGTATGCGCAAATCATGCTGAGACGTACGGCCCGATCCAATAATATTTAAATGGTGCACTGCCAGAGGGTCGAATGGCGCGAACCATAGATATATCTATTTAATCTACCGAGGCGTTCGGCCCGTTCCACAAAAGATAAACACATTAAAATAGTCAATCAAGAACTCACCAAAGAGCAATTTATCCAAAGAAAAACCAATTCTTTTTTAACAATTCAAGGAAATGAAGTTTAATCCTTTTTAGAAATTCATTTACTAATTCGATGTGATTTAAGCAATTCAAACTGTCAACAAGATTACAAATATTCCATGTATAGCATACTTTTGGGTCCTAGACTACGCGAACATAAACATAATAGTAGCTACGCACGGACTCTCGCCACCTCGTGCGTACGTAGCCCCAACAAATAGGAGCACACAACCAATTAACTCACCTATGGGGAGAATTCCCTCTTACAAGGTTAGAAAGGAGACTCACCTCACTCCGAAGTTCCATAACCGGCATTCCACGCCCTTCCGAAGACTTAAATTGATGCACAACGCTCCAAAACTAGCCAATAATTATGCAAATCCATTAATATATGTTCAATTACTCATAATAATCCAATTTATAACAATTCCTAACCCTGATCGAAAAGTTGACAAAAACGCCCTCGGGCCCACGTGGCCGGATTCCGAAATTTTTCGAAGATAAGGTTTACCCATGGCCTCACGAACTCAAATATATAAATTACTCTTAATTTCATGTCCAAAATCGTGGTAAAAATCCAAAATATAAATTTCTAGGTCTTCCCCCAAAACCCACAATTTTTCGCTAATTTTCATGCTCTAATCCATATATAATCCAACTATTTAACTCAAAACTAGTAGAAACCACTTAGCTTGACATGGATGACAAAGATGGAGCTCCAAAATCGCCCAAAGATCGGCTCCCATGGAGAAAATGGGGTTGAAATGAGCTAAACCGCCGTTTTAAACACCCTTACTGATTCCAGCATTTCCGCACCTGCGGTGCACCAGCCGCACCTGCAGAAATGCATCGCAGGTGCGGTCCTGTTCAAGCTGGGCGAAAACCGCTTCTGCGGTCACTCGAGCGCACCTGCGCCTTCGCACCTGTGCGTGCCCTTCCGCTCCTGCGACCCAGCTGCCCCTCACGCTTTCCGCATCTGCGGAGCTTACCATGCACCTGCGGGCTCGCAGATGCAGAAATACCCTCGCATCTGCGATTCCTCCAAGCTTTTCCCAAACTCGCTTCTGCGACCACAAAGCCGCACTTGCGGCTTCGCACCTGCGGCTATAACCTCGCAGGTGCGGTTACACCAGATACCAGCTGCTGTAATCCTTCATCAAATTTCCAAATTTAATCCGTTAACCATCCGGAATCCACTCGAGGCCCCCGGGACCCGGACCAATCGCACCAACCAGTCCCAATACACATTACGGACTTGCTCGAGGCCTCAAATCACATCAAACAACATCGAAATCATGAATCGCACCTCAAATCAAACTTGATGAACTTGAGTAATTCAAACTTCAACATTCGATGCTGAAACCTACCAAATCACATCCGATTGACCTCAAATTTTGCACACAAGTCATATTCGACATTAAGGACCTACTCCAACATCCGGAATCGGAATCCAACCCCGATATCAAAAAGTCCACTTCCGATCAAACTCCTTAAAAACCTTCAAATTTCTATCTTTAGTCAAATGACTCCATAACGACCCACGGACCTCCGAATTCACCTACGATCGCGCTCCCAACACCAGAATCACCATACAGAGCTATTCCCAGACTCGGAATCCCAATCGGACATTGATAACATAGAAATGCACATGAAATTCTTCCAAAAATGCTAACTTCCACAATTGGTGCCGAAACATTCCCGAGTCTTCCAAAACCCGATCTGGACATACGCCCAAGTCCAAAATCATCATACGAACCTGCTGGAACCTTCGAATCCCGATTCTGAGGTAGTTTACTCAAAAATCCAATCTTAGTCAATTCTTTCAACTTAAAGCTTCCGAAATGAGAATTCTCTTTCCAAATCACCTTCGAACTTCCCAGAATTCAATTCCGACTGCGCGCACAAGTCATAACACCTCAAATGAAGCTGCTCATGGCCTCAAACTGCTGAACGATGCACTAGAGCTCAAAACGACCGGTCGGGTCATTACATGTACGGGCTACACCCCTGCCCCTACCACAGCCTCGACCGCATCCTCGGCCTCTAGTGGCCCCAACTGGTGGTACTGGTGGTCGTCCGTCCTAATCGGTAGCACGTGTCCTCACCATCTGTGAGAGAATAGAATAACAGAAGTTTAGTTACTAGAATCAACAGATTCGCACAACAAGAATTCAAGAATGTGAAGTTTTTTCCTAAAGGTTCTGCAGCCTCTCGAAGATAAGTACAGACGTCTCAGTACCGATCCGCAAGACTCTACTAAACCCTCTCATAACTCGTGAGACCTATATAACCTAGGCTCTGATACCAACTTGTCACTAAACCCAAACCAACCCGGTCATGATGGCACCTATCATGACACTAGGCTAGCTGACACAATCCCAAATCAAACCAATATTTCATAATAAAGACGTTTGATGCTAGTAATTCATAAAAATTTCATAATATGAGTCTAAATAACAAGTGCGAAAAGAAACATAAGCCCGACATCGGGGTGTTACAAGTCACGAGCATCTAATAAGGATTGTCTGAAATACAACTAAGACTATCACAGTCTGGAAAATACTAATATAGTCTAAGGAAGATAAGAGGGAGATGAGCAAGGCTGCGACCGCCTTGCAGCTACCTTGTTAACTTCCGATATCGCAACAGATGAAGGATCAACCCTCGCTATGTGAGTAATGTGAGTACGCCAACTCAGTAAGTTATAAAAGTAAATAAAGACTGAGCAGTAAGAAACACATAAATCCACGTCATAATGCCTCATTAAGTATAGTATGTTTTCAAAACAATATATATATCAAATAATCTCGGTAAAAATCCAATTTCAGTAAAAATCCTTTGAAAAGTGTCTTTCTAAAAGTTTCAATAGAGGTTCAATGAAGTTAAGAGTAAAAATGATGAAAATCATAAATAGCATGTATCATAAACCGCCCCTCGGGCATAACATCACTCAGAATCAGCCCCTTGGGCAACCTCACAACCACTCATAATCAGCCCCTCGGGCACAACATGAATCAAGAACAGCCCCTCGGGCAACATCATATCACTCACTCAGGGTACCCGCGCTCACTGGGGGTGTACAGACTCCGGAGGGGCTCCTACAGTCCAAGCGCTATAACAGGCCATCTCGTGGCATAATAAATCAGGCCCTCGGCCTCTCATATATAACAAATCAGTACAACATGCTGTGGTGCACAGCCCGATCTCATGATATCCTCACAACATAGGCCCTTGGCCTCACTCAACCAGAAACCTCTCAAGCCACTCGGGCTAACAGTAAAACAGGGTGCTCAGCCCAAAATATCATTTTATGCCTCAAACGAAGTAAATAAGACTGAGTTATGAAATCAGTAAAATTTAGCATGACTGAGTACATATATTAAATCAAAACAGTGAGGATTAGTAGTAAAAAGCCCCTAAGGTTCCAAATAGCTTGGCACGAGGCCCAAATATGGCATTCAGCCCACAACATAGTAATACTTTCTAAAATACATAAGTATCAAATAATTTCCTGTCAGACATTCAACTTAATAGTTGCTACGGGACAGACCAAGTCACAATCCCCAATGGTGCATGCCCTCACACTTGTCATCTAGCATGTGAATCACCTCAAAGTAGTGAAACGATGTGAAATCCGGGGTTTCATACCCTTAGGACAAGATTTACAGTCATTACTTATCTCAAGCCGGATAAAACTCTAACCCGCGATGCCCTTGCCTCTCGACTCGGCCTCCGAATGCTCCGAATCTAACCAAAATCAGTATATTATCATCAATATACGCTAGAGGAATGAATTCCACACGAAAATAATCAAATTGGACCAAAAATCCCGAATCGGACTCAAACCCGGCCCCCGGGCGCATATCTCGGAATCCAACAAAAATTACAAAACTAGAAACTCCTTTCACTCCCGAGTCTATACATATCAAAACCATCAAAAACGGACCTCAAATGGCCCCTCAAATCCCCAATCAAAGCTCTCCAAAACTAGAGCTCTAACCTTCAACTTCACCCCCAAATTCCCCACTAATTTCATGATTAGGTAGTGGAAAAATCATCACAAACACAAGACACAAAGCCCAAGTAGCTTACCTCACAGAAAACACTTGATTCCCTCTTGAAATCACAGCTTGGAGCTCCAAAATCGTCCAAAAATGGTGGGAAAATGATTGAAATTCGCGACGGGGAACTTATATACTTTTCTGCCCAAAACTTCCACATATGCGGTCCAACCAACCGCACCTGCGCAACCGCTTCTGCGGTCCAACCAACCGCACCTCCGGTTTCCACTTGTACGACTAGGACCGCATCTGATCGCCAGTCACCGCACCTGCGGTTCTTCTCCTGATGGCCAGAACTTCGCATCTGCGATCCCCTTATTGCATCTGCGACCTCGCACCTGCGGTCCTTAATCTGCAGGTGCGGAAATGACAAAAACAGCAAAATCAGCAGCATCAACACAATGGCAAACTTCCCGTCAACCACCCAAATTCATCCCAAGGCCCTCGTGACCTCAACCAAACATGCCAACAAGTCACATATCACCATTCAAACTTATTCCAACCTTCAGAACACTCAAAACAACATCAAAACACCAAATCACCCTCGGATTCAAGCCTATGGATTTCCAAACTTCCGAATTCCGCAATGCCAAAACCTATCAAACCTCATCCGATGACCTCAAATTTTGCACACACGTCAAAAATGACACAACGGACCTACTCCAATTTCCGGAATTCCATTACGACCCCGATATCTAGACTTCCACTGTCGACGGGAAAACGCCAAATTTTCAATTTTGCCAATTCAAGCCTAAATCTACCACGGACCTTCGAATTACATTCCAAACACACTCCTAAGTCCAAAATCACCTAACGAAGCTATTGAACCATCAGCATTCACATCCGAGACCTTCTACACATAAGCCGACATCCAGTTGACTTTTTCATCCTAAGCTTCTGAATAAGAGACTAAGCGTCTCATTCCACTCCAAGACCACTCCGAACACAAAACAACCAGCACGATACGATGAAATACTGCTGAAAAACACATAAAGAAGCAGAAATGGGGGAAACAGGGCTGTAACTCATGAAACGACCGGCCGGGTCGTTACATTTGGAATCGCTGGGGAGCTCACAATCAAGAATTCCGCCGGAACCTTAGATTCCTGCTCACATGGAATAATCCTTCCATTCTATGCCTTACAGAAATAAGGATGGTAGACCACACTAATGTCCTCATGGAATTACTACACTGATCTAATCCAAGTTGCAGCACAAGGTCATTCAGGAGGAATTGTACTTTTATGGCTAGCCCACGATTTGGTGGTCAACCCAGTGGCAGTTACAAGTCAAGAGATTCATACTTCTGTAGATGTCAATGATCCAAGAACCAACCACTTAACTGTGATGACCCAAAAGGTCATCACTTGTTTTTAAAATGAATTCTGTGTTCCGAGGCCGTAAAAACCTCTTTTAGCATCACCTCGATTTGCGTGCCAGTCCGGGCGCGCAGCCGGAAAGCCTATATGTGAATTTCTGTGAAAAAAATGATAAATTTTGACTATAAAATGAATTAATTTGACTTCGGTCAACATTTTAGGTAAACGGACCTGGACCCGTGGTTTGACGGTCCCGGAGGGTCCGTAGGAAAATATGGGACTTGGGCGTATGCCGGGAATCGAATTCCGAGGTCCCAAGCCCGAG
Organism: Nicotiana attenuata; assembly: GCF_001879085.1. Classification (NCBI taxonomy): domain Eukaryota; kingdom Viridiplantae; phylum Streptophyta; class Magnoliopsida; order Solanales; family Solanaceae; genus Nicotiana; species Nicotiana attenuata. The sequence goes on from NW_017670239.1 coordinate 2,590,901, forward strand.
AAATAAATTTTTAAAGAAAATTGTTTTCTGAAATTGTTTATAAGGTTTGGAAATGAATTTTGATTAGAACATGTTGGTATCGGGCCCGTATTTTGGTTCCGGCGCCCGGTACAGGTCTTATATATGATTTAAGATAATTCTGTGAAGTTTGGTAAGAAACGGAGTCCGTTTGACGTGATTCGGACCTTAAATGCAAAATTGATGTTTAAGGAAGTTTTGAGAAAATTTCATTGATCTTGAGGTTTAATTTGATGTTCATGATGTTATTTTGGTGATTTGAGTGCACGGATAAGTCCGTAGGATGTTTTTGAGGTTGGGTGTATATTTGGTTTGGAGCCCCGAGGGCTCGGGTGAGTTTTGGATAGGGCACGGAATGCATTTCGGACTTAAAAAATTGCAGAATTTTTGCTGGTGTGATCAGACAAATGTGACTATCGCAAATGCGAGGGCATGGTCGCAAATGCGAACCAGCCCAGGTCTGCCTTATCTCACAAATGCGAGTGATATTTCGCAATTTCGGCCTCGCAAATGCAAAGCTCCTCAGCCTGGCCAGAGATCGCACATGCGACTAATTTGTCACAAATGCGACCTTCTTTTCGCAAATGCGAAGGTCCAGCAGTTTTGAATGGTTCGCAAATGCGAACCCTTCTTCGCATTTCCCATATCAGCAGAGGTCGGGGTTCGCAATTGCGAACCTCTATTCGCAATTCCCACATCTGAGACCTGCAACTTTTATACTTAGCCGAATTTTTAACCCATTTTCATATTCTCTCAAAACATAAACACACTTAGGCGATTTTTCAAGGATTTCTTTTTCTCCAAATCAATTGAAAGTCGATTTCAACTAACTTCCTTCAATTCTTAACATCTTTTAACATGATTTCAACTTCAAATCAATTATTTTCATGGGGGAAATTGGGTGTTTTGGGTAGAACCTAGGTTTTCAAAAATTGGGGATTTGGACCTCGATTTGAGGTCCGATTTCAAAACAAATTATATATTTGAGTTTGTGGGGGAATGGGTAATCGGGTTTTGGTTCGAACCTCAGGTTTTGACCATGTGGGCCCGAGGGCGATTTTTGACTTTTTGGGTAAAACTCTAGAAAACTCATCTTCATGCATTAGAATTGATTCACTTAGCGTTTATTGATGTAATTAAGTAACTTGTGACTAGATACGAACGAATTGGTGGTGGAATCGAGGGGTAAAGCTATAATTGAAGCGTGAATTGTGTTTGTGGCATTCGAGGTAAGTGTTTGGTCTAACCTTAGCTTGAGGGATTAGGAGTTGTGTCTATTTGCTACGTGTTAATTATGGAGTACGACGTATAGGCATGGTGACGAGTATCTATACGTTGGTGTCAAGCATGCCCGTGAGTCTTGTGTTGTTATTGTTATGACTCTGTTGTGGTTTATTGTGCCTCACATGTTATTATCATCATTGTTCCCTTGCCGGGATGTTTGTTTTGATATTATTGCTCCCTTGACAGGATATTGTTGAAATATTAGTGTTCCCTTGACGGGAAGTTCTTATATTGCTCTTGTTCCCTTGCCGGGATTCTTTGTGATTATTGTTGGTTTGTAAATGGGAGAGGGTGGTACGCCTACCACAAGATATAATGAAATGGGAGCGGGTGGTACGCCTACCACAAGATATAATGAAATGGGAGCGGGTGGTACGCCTACCACAAGATATGATGAAATGGGAGCGGGTGGTACGCCTACCACAAGAAAAAATGAAATGGTAGTCTGGTCCTAGCCTCGTCACTACTTTGCCGAGGTTAGGCTAGACACTTACCAGCACATGGGGTCGGTTGTGCTCATACTACACTAGGCATATGTGCAGATCCCGAAGCAGCTTTTGGATCGTAGTGTGGAGGCTACCTTCAGTCCACGCGGAGATCCAAGGTAGACCTGCAGGCGTCCGCAGGCCCTGGCGTCTCCCTTTATCCTATTTCCTGTTTCATTTTCCTTTTATTCAGAAACAGTGTACTGTTATTTCTTTAGACCTTGTATGTAGTAATCTTAGATAGCCTGTGACACTGTGACACCAGGTTTTGGGTGGTTAAGGCTTGAGTAATTGTAATAGACATAGATTCCCGATATTTCATTTCATTATTTTCTTCCGCTTAATTTAACTTTCCGCTGTTTATACGTTATCCCTTCGTGTTTGATAAGAAGGAATAAATGGATAATGAAGTAATTAGTTTTAAAGAATTGGCTTGCTTAGCTCACATTAGTAGGCGCCATCACGACTCCCGAGGGTGGGAAATCCGGGTCGTGACAAGTTGGTATCAGAGCTCTAGGTTACATGGGTCTTGCAGTTCACAGACAAGCTTAGTAGAGTCTGAGGGATCGGTACGGAGACGTGTGTATTTATCCCCCAAAGGCTACAGAGTTAGGAAAATTTCACATCTTTTCTCTCCTGTCGTGCGATTTGGTTTCTCAATGACTGATTGAACTTCTATTATGTTATCTCGCCGATGCCGAGAACGCGCGCTTCCTCATCCACTGACCAGCAGCCCGAGCCCCCAGCAGCAGCTCCCACGAGGGGCAGAGCCGAGGCCGTGCTAGAGGCCGAGGTAAGGGCAGAGCTTAGCCCCGTGCAGCAACACCAGCAGCGGAGCCTCAGGTTGACTTTGATGATGAGATTCCGGCCCCAGCAGCTCCGGTGGGCCCAGCTCAGGTCCCAGAGGGGTTTATTGCTACCCCACTACTCCAAGATGCTCTGGTCCGTCTAGTGGGCCTTGTGGAGAGTGTCACCCGGGTAGGCTTGCTTCCTGTAGCACCAGCCGTCTCTTAGGCTGGAGGAGGAGCCTAGACTTCTGCTACTCGCACTCCGGAGTAGGTAGCTCCCAGTTTCAGACTCCAGAAGTTCCGCCAGTTGGAGCAGTTCAGCTGGGTGTGGTAGCCCAGGCCGGTAATGGAGCAGTTATGCCTGCCGATGCTTTGTGGAGATTGGACAGGTTCACCAAGCTCTTCACTACTACTTTCAGCGGTGCATCTATTGAGGATCCTCAGGATTATCTAGGCATCTGTCACGAGGTTCTCAGGAACATGGGGATAGTTGAGACCAATGGGGTCGATTTTGCCACTTTTCGCTTGTCTGGATCCGCCAAGACTTGGTGGAGGGATTATTGTTTGGCTAGACCAGCCGGATCACCAGCCTTGACTTGGGAGCAGTTTGCGCAGCTATTTTCGGAGAAGTTTCTTCCTATCACTCAGAAATAGGCCTATCGGAGGCAGTTTGAGCGTCTCCAGCAGGGCTCTATGACCGTTACTCAGTGTGAGACCAGATTCATCGACTTGGCTCGTCATGCTCTTATCATACTTCCCACTGTGAGAGAGAGCGAGGAGGTTTATTGAGGGACTCGTCCAGCCCGCTCAGTTAGCTAGAGGTGGCGGTAGAGGTATTAGAGGTGGAGGTAGAGGTATTAGAGGTGGAGGTAGAGATGTTAGAGGTGGAGGTAAAGGTATTAGAGGTGGAAGTGCATGTGCTATTCTGGTTTGTGGTAGAGAAGCTTTGGTTTTATTTTGCACCATATCTGGTCATGCTTAGTGGTTCTTTGAGTGTCCCTGTTTATGTGTCTACACCGGTGGGTGATTCTATTATGGTGGATCGCGTCCATTGTTCATGTATAGTGGTGATTGGAGGTCTTGAGACTCGTGTAGATTTGCTTCTTCTGGACATGGTTGACTTTGATGTCATATTGGGGATAGACTGGTTATCACCTTATCACGCTATCTTGGACTGCCATGCCAAGACTGTGACCTTAGCCTTACCGGGTTTACCTCGTTTGGAGTGGAGAGGGACTCCTGGTCATTCTACCCGTAGTGTTATCTCCTATGTGAAGGCTCGACGTATGGTCGGGAAGGGGTGTTTGGCCTATTTGGCCTATGTTCATGATTCTAGTGAGGAGGTTCCTTCTATTGAGTCTGTGCCAGTTGTTCGTGAGTTTCCTGAGGTTTTCCCTTCAGACCTGCCGGGTATGCCACCCGATAGGGATATTGACTTTTGCATTGATTTGGCTCCGGGCACTCAACCCATTTCTATCTCGTTGTATCGTATGGCCCCACCTCAGTTGAAAGAGTTGAAGGAGCAGTTGCAAGACTTCCTTGAGAAGGGTTCCATTAGGCCAAGTGTTTCACCTTGGGGTGCGTCGGTGTTGTTTGTTAAGAAGAAGAACGGATCAATGAGAATGTGTATTGATTACCGGCAGTTGAACAAGGTTACAATCAAGAATAAGTATCCATTGCCAAGGATTGATGATTTGTTTGATCAGCTTCAGGGTGCCAACGTATTTCCGAAGATTGACCTGAGATCTGGCTACCATCAGTTGAGGATTAGGGCAACCGATGTCCCTAAGATAGCTTTCCGCACTCGGTACAGGCATTATGAGTTCTTGGTGATGTCATTCGGGTTGGCAAATGCCCCAGCAGCTTTTATGGATTTGATGAACCGAGCGTTCAGGCCTTACTTGGATTTGTTCGTGATAGTCTTCATTGACGATATTTTGATATACTCCCGCAGCCGGGAGGAGCACGAGCAGCATCTCAGAGTGGTTCTTCAGACTTTGAGGGATAGTCAGTTGTACGCCAAGTTTTCGAAATGTGAGTTCTGGTTGAGTTCAGTTGCATTACTGGGTCATGTGGTGTCAGCAAAGGGTACTCAGGTTGATCCGAAGAAGATTGAGGCAGTCAAGAACTGGCCTAGACCAGCATCAACTAGACAACTACAGAGATCCAGAGTTTCTTGGGTTTGGCAGGCTACTATCGTCGGTTCGTAGAGGGGTTTTCATCTATCGAATCCCCGACGACCAGGTTGACCCAGAAGGGTGCCCAGTTCAGATGGTCGGACGAGTGTGAGGCGAGCTTTCAGAGGCTCAAGACAACTCTGACTACAGCACCAGTGTTGGGTTTGCCCACAGGTTTAGAGCCTTATACAGTTTATTGTAATGCATCTTGTATTGGACTTAGTGCAGTGTTGATGCAGGATGGCAAGGTCATTGCCTATGCTTGCGGCAGTTGAAGATTCATGAGAAGAACTATCCGGTTCATGATTTGGAGTTGGCAGCCATTGTTCATGCGTTGAAGATTTGGAGGAATTATCTGTATGGCGTGGCATGTGAGGTGTTCACGGATCACAAGAGTCTTCAGTATTTGTTCAAGCAAAAGGAGTTGAATTTGAGGCAGAGGAGGTGGTTGGTGTTGTTGAAGGATTATGATATCACCATCTTATATCATCCGGGAAAGGCCAATGTGGTGGCCGATGCTTTGAGTAGGAAGTCAGCCTGTATGGGCAATCTTGCTTATATTCCGGTCGGTGAGAGACCGCTTGCCTTGGATGTTAGGGCTTTGGCCAATCAGTTCATGAGGCTGGATGTTTCTGAGCCCAGCTGTGTGTTAGCTTGCACAGTCGCTCGTTCTTCATTATTGGAGCGTATCCGAGATCGGCAGTATGATGATCCCCATTTGTGTGTCCTAAGAGACACGGTGCAGCACGGAGGTGCCAAGCAGGTTACCTTAGGTGATGATGGAGTTTTGAGATTGCAGGGTCGAGTTTGCGTGCCTAATGTGGATGGTCTTTGAGAGTTGATTTTAGAGGAGGCCCATAGCTCCCGGTACTCTATTCATCCGGGCGCCGCGAAGATGTATCAGGACTTGCGGCAGCATTATTGGTGGCGGAGAATGAAGAAGGATATCGTTGCATATGTGGCTCGGTGTTTGAATTGTCAGCGGGTTAAGTACGAGCATCAGAGGTCTGGTGGTTTGTTCTAGAAGATTAAGGTTCCTGGGTGGAAGTGGGAGCGTATCACTATGAATTTCGTTGTTGGACTCCCACGAACTCAGAAGAAGTTCGACGCAGTGTGGGTCATTGTTGATAGGCTGACCAAGTCAGCGCATTTCATTCATGTGGCAGTGTCTTATTCTTCCGAGAGGTTAGCTGAGCTCTATATCCGGGAGATTGTTCGTCTTCATGGTGTGCGCATGTCTATCATTTCGGATCGAGGTACGCAGTTTACCTCACATTTCTAGAGAGCAGTTCAGCGAGAGTTGGGCACACGGGTTGAGTTGAGCACAGTGTTTCATCCTCAGACGGACGGGCAGTCCGAGCGGACTATTCAGATTTTGGAGGATATGCTCTGAGCTTGTGTCATTGACTTTGGAGGCTCGTGGGATCAGTTTTTGCCTTTAGCAGAGTTTGCCTACAACAACAGCTACCAGTCGAGTATCTAGATGTCTCCTTGTGAGGCTTTGTATGGTAGGCGGTGTCGGTTGGATGGTTTGAGCCGGGAGAGGCTCGGTTGTTGGGTACAAATTTGGTCCAGGATGCCTTGGACAAGGTCAGGATCATTCAGGATAGGCTTCGTACAGCTCAGTCCAGGCAAAAGAGTTATGCCGACCGCAAAGTTCGAGATTTGGCTTTCATGGTCGGTGAGCGGGTATTGCTTCGAGTGTCGCCTATGAAGGGCGTGATGAGATTTGGGAAGAAGGTCAAGCTTAGCCCTAGGTTCATTGGTCCGTTTGAGATTCTTGATCGAGTGGGAGAGGTGGCATATGTACTTGCATTGCCGCCGAGCTTATCAGCTGTGCATCCAGTGTTTCATGTGTCCATGCTTCGGAAATATCACGGCGATCCATCCCACGTATTAGATTTCAGCACTGTCCAGTTGGACAAGGACTTGTCTTATGAGGAGGAGCCGGTAGCCATTCTAGACCGGCAGGTTCGTCAATTGAGATCGAAGAGTTTTCCTTCTATTCGTGTTCAGTGGAGAGGTCAGCCTCCTGAGGGGATATTGCTCCCTTGACGGGATATTATTGAAATATTAATGTTCCCTTGCCGGGAAGTTCTTATATTGCTCTTGTTCCCTTGCCGGGATTCTTTGTGATTATTGTTGGTTTGTAAATGGGAGCGGGTGGTACGCCTACCACAAGATATAATGAAATAGGAGCCGGTGGTACGCCTACCACAAGATATAATGAAATGGGAGCGGGTGGTACGCCTACCACAAGATATAATAAAATGGGAGCGGGTGGTACGCCTAGCACAAGATATAATGAAATAGGAGCGGGTGGTACGCCTACCACAAGATATAATGAAATGGGAGTGGGTACTACGCCTACCACAAGATATAATGAAATGGGAGCGGGTGGTACGCCTACCACAAGATATGATGAAATGGGAGCGGGCGGTACGCCTACCACAAGATAAATGAAATGGGAGCGGGTGGCACGCCTGCCACAAGATACAGGAAATGGGATCGGGTTGCACGCCTGCAACAAGATGTGAAAAGAAAGCGAAGTCTGCTTTTGTTTCCTTATTCTTGTTAGTGGTTGGATTTTGATCCCTTTATAATTCTTTTCATATTATGTTTTCACCTGTTATTCCCCGAAGCATGTTTCCCCCTCCCATCTTTACTTGTTTACTTATGTATTTCTTTTCCGTTGTATATATTTGAACTGCACAGGTTTATGTGGTAGTCTGGTCCTAGCCTCGTCACAACTTCGCCGAGGTTAGGCTAGACACTTACCAGCACATGGGGTCGGTTGTGCTGATACTACACTCTGCACTATGTGCAGATCCCGGAGCAGCTTTTGGACCGTAGTATGGAGGCTACCTTCAGTCCACGCGGAGATCCAAGGTAGACCTGCAGGCGTCCACAGGCCCTGGCGTCTCCCTCTATCCCTATTTCTTATTTCATTTTCCTTTTATTAAGAAACAGTGTACTGTTATTTCTTCAGACCTTGTATGTAGTAATCTTAGATAGTCTGTGACACTGTGACACCAGGTTTTGGGTGGTTAAGGCTTAAGTAATTATAATAGACATAGATTCCCGATATTTCATTTCATTATTTTCTTCCGCTTAATTTAACTTTCCGCTGTTTATAAGTTATCGCTTCGTGTTTGATAAGAAGGAACAAATGGATAATGAAGTAATTAGTTTTAAAGAATTGGCTTGCCTAGCTCACACTAGTGGGTGCCATCACGACTCTCGGGGGTGGGTAATTCGGGTCGTGACACTAACAACTTATCCATTTTGATGCCATTGGCATCACTACTGTTAGGATTCTGTATTTTGAAGACCCCCCCCCCCCCCCTCTTGTTTATGTTTTCTGTTATGTTTATTTCTTTACATGCATGCAAGTAGTTTTTTATGTAACTAGTAGTGGTGATAGGTTACAAGTACTTTGGGCATAAGTACTTTTCTTTATGTTTTGATGATCTAACAAACTTACCATCCAGAACCAGATAAGGAACCTGTTATACATTTACAAGACCTTTAGATCACAAAGTTCCAGGTTGGGATCTAGCGTGGGATGTAACTCAACTCTTCAGAGTGGAAGGAACAGGTGAGGAAACAGGTCCCTACTAGTTCCCGAGGAGACTGTATGAAGTCAACTCTCCAGTTGGAAAGTTGCTGCCTGCACACACTACTGTACAGGAACAGTGCAGCAGTCAACTTTTTGTGGAAGGCTTTTTACCTACCTTGCTTACATCATTATAAGTGATGTCACACATGTATAAATACAATCAAGGAAGGTAAAACAACTTACTTCATGAGAGAACAAGATAAGGAATCTTATTCAATTAAGTTCCCTTGCATTCAGAATAACTAGTCAGATGTCTGGTTCAATTCTCAATGAAATCAGATAAGGAAATAGCAGAGGGACCAGATAGGGATCAGTTTCCCTCGTCGTTGTACAGTCAACTCTACAGTTGTAAAAGCTGCTGCACTATACCGTCTGACAGGCTACTGCACTGTACCGTCTAGCAGCAATATAGTAGCACAGCTGTAGCTTGCTATAGCCAAACTAAAGGGCACTTTATTACATCATCCTTGATGACATCACACACACATATTATCAACATGAGGCAAGGGATTTGATCACCCAACTCTTGCAAAATCAAAAGAAAATATTCTCTCAAGTGCTAGACACAACCTCTCTCAAGAACAAAGCTGCTGCAACCTCAAGGACCAGATCCAAAGATTGAAGATATCTTAAGTCCTTAGGTTTGTTGAGTCTTTGTTATTTGTTCTTCATTTGTAACTCCTACTTAGCTTAGTTAGAAGCATTGTGTAGGAAACCCTTTGTAAATCATAAACCCTTGTGTTTGTGTCTTGGCTAGAGTTAGTCGAGTTGTGAAGTCTTTGTAATAGAGTTATTACAAAGTGGCTTGTAATAATGTTGTTACAGGTTAGTGAGTGATTAAGTCTTTGTGATAGAGTTATTACAAAGTGGCTTGTAATAGTGTAGTTACAATTTAGTGAGGGATTAAGAGGAATAATTCCTAGGTTACAATAGGTTGTAACTAAAGATTTCTCAGTAGTGAAGTTGAAATCCTACAAGGGTAGGTTGTGGTTTTTAATCCCGTTAAGCTGGGAGTTTTCCACGTAAAATTCCTCTGTGTTCTTTATTTACTGCCGATTTACTGTGGGAACAAATAGAGAACCTGATTCCCTATACTGACAGTCTGTTGCTTACAATGGAAACCTATAGAGAACCCGGTTCTCTATATAGTTTGGTGGACTCATATATTCTGTCAAGTAGCAACTCTAACAATCACCCCTGTAATTCTCCTGCTTAACTTATCAATGAAATCCTTCGTTTTAGTAAAAAAGATGAATTTGAAGAAAGGGAGTAAATAGAGTAATAATGAGCATAAAGAAAACGGAAGAAAGAGAGATGAAATAGATTTGATGAATAGCACTAAAAGGAGTAATAATGACAAAGAGATTTTTTTGACAGAAAACAAGAAAAAAGTTCAAAAATATGAGAAAAAAGATAAACTATCATACTGGTTCAAAAATATGAGAAAAAAGCATGCCATATCACCTTTTCTATTCCCAACTTTATATTTATATATAGATACAGATATAGATACACTACTAGAAATCCGGAAAAAAGCTGTAACGACCCGACCGGTCATTTTGAACCCTAGCGCGCCGTTCAGCAGTTTGAGGCCATGAGCAGCTCCATTTCAGGTATTACGACTTGTACGCGTGGGTGATCGGGAAGTTCGGGGTTGATTCGGAAGGAGAATTTTTATTTCGGAAGCTTTAAGTTGAAAGAATCAACTAGGATTGGATGTTTGAGTAAACGACCTCAGAATTGGGATTCGAAGGCTCCAGCAGGTTCGTATGATAATTTTGGACTTGGGCGTATGCCCGGATCGGGTTTTGGATGACCCAGGAGCGTTTTTAACGCCTATTTTGGAAGTTAGCATTTTGGAAAAAATTTCATAAGTTTGGGTTGAAGTGCATTTCAGTGTTATCGATGTCTGTTTGGGAATCCGAGTCTGGGAGTAGCTCCGTATGGTGATTCTGGTGTTGGGAGCACGATCGGAAGTGAACTCGGAGGTCCGTGGGTCATTTTGGAGTCATTTGGCTAAATATAGAAATTTTTGAGAAGTTTGACCGGAAGTGGACTTTTTGATATCGGGGTCGGAATTCGATTCCGAAAGTTGGAGTATCCATAATGTCGAATATGACTTGTATGCAAAATTTGAGGTCAATCGGACGTGATTTGTTAGGTTTAAACATCGAAAGTAGAAGTTTGAAGTTCTAAAGTTCGTAAAGCTTGGATTGGAAGTTGATTCGTGAGTTTAGCGTTGTTTGATATGATTTGAGGCCCTGAGCAAGTCCGTAATGTGTTTTGGGACTGGTTGGTATGATTAGTTGGGGTCCCAGGGGCCTCGGTTGGATTGCGGGTGGTTAACGGATCGAATTTGGAGTTTAAAGAGGAGCTGAAGTTGTTGGTTGCTGGTGTAACCGCACCTGCAAGACTAGATCCGCAGGTGCGGAGCCGCAGAAGCGGCCCAGTGGTCATAGATGCGGTATTGGCGGGGGAGAGCTGGGACCGCAGATGCGGTCATCTCGCCGCAGAAGTGAGACCGCTCTGCGGAAGAGAGGACGCAGAAGCGGATTAGGCTAGGAGCCCTGGAACCGCAGAAGCGGCGTTTGGTCCGCACCTGCGGAACCGCAAAAGCGGTCAAGAGACCGCAGGTGCGAAAAGTGCTGGAGGCAGTGAGTGTTTTAAAAATCGGGATTTGGTCATTTTCTCTCATATTTTCTTGGCTTGGGCGATTCTTGGAGGGTTTCAAGAGGGGATTTTCATCATTAACGATAAGGTAAGCGAATCCCACCTATCTTGAGTTAAATATATCGATTATGTATGGATTTTAGCATGTAAATTGGTAGAAGTTTGGGGGTTTGAAGAAAACCTAGAAAATTGATATTCTTGGAATTTGACCATGATTTTGGGTATGAAATTTAGAGTAAATTATATATTTGAGTTCGTGAGGCCATGGGTAAACTTATTCTTCGAAAATTTTGGAAATCCGGGCACGTGGGCCCGAGGGCGTTTTTGTCAACTTTTCAATCGGGGTTAGGAATTGTTATAAATTGGATTGTAATGAGTAGTTGAGCATATATTAATGGATTTTCGTAATTATTGGCTAGCTTTGGAGCAAGGTGAGTCTCCTTTCTAACCTTGTAAGAGAGAATTGTCCCCATAGGTGAAATAATTGGTTATGTGCTCCTATTTGCGGGGGCTACGTACGCACGAGGTGACGAGAGTCCGTGCATAGCTACTATTATGCTTTTGTCCGGGTAGTTTAGGGGCCAAAAACATGCCTTCTTGTAATACTTGCAACTTTGTTGACAAACTTAAAATGCTTAAAACATATCGAATGTGTAAATGAATTTCTAAAAAGAAGGCTAGATATCATTTCTTGACTTTTAAAAGAGGAACTTGCCTTTTCCTGAATATTTGCTCCTTGATGAATTACTGAGTTGATTGTTTGAATGTGTTTATCTATTGTAGAACGGGTCGAATGCCTCGGTAGATTAAATAGATGCATCTATGGTTCGCGCCATTTGACCCTCTGGCAGTGCACAGTTTAAATATTGTTGGATCGGGCCGTACGTCCTCGGCATGATTTGCGCATGCTTGTATTGCTTGCCTTGAGATTTATTGACATTGCTATCTGCTCTCCCGACTTGAGATAATTGTTAATTAATGGATTATGAATCTGGAGACTTTAAATAAAAAGGAACTTTCACCTTTTTAGTGACTCATTTGAATTTACTGTTGTTCTCAATAAATCCTTGAGTCATCGCATTAATAATATTATTACTGGACCTTTAGTAAGCGTCGAAGTTGCCATCTCGTCTCTACTTCTTCGAGATTAGGCGGAATACTTACTAAGTACACGTTGTTTTCGTACTCATACTACACTTGCTGTGCATTTTGTTGCACAGGTACAGATACTTCTATTGGCCTATTGGGCGTAGCAGCACGGGCGACCCGGAGACTAAGCGAGCTGTATTTCCTCGAGGCGACCCGCAGCTGGTATAGTCTCTCTCAGAATTTTATTTACTTTCTGTCCAATTTGTGTTCCGAACAGCTGTTGAACTTTATTCAATTTCTTAGAAATTGCTCATGCACTTGTGACACCGGGTTCTGGGATGGTTATAAAGTATTTTGTATCAACCGCTTATCATTTAATTTGATTTGAGACGATTATCTTTTTAATTAATAAATTTGAAGGAAAATCATAGATTTCAAGAGTATTAAAATAGCATTTAATTAAGTATTTGGTTGGCTTGCCTAACAGTGGTGTCCGGCGCCATCACGACCCTTAGTGGATTTTGGGTCGTGAAAAAAGCGACCAAAATTTTGCGACCAAAATTGGTCTGTCAAGAAAAGCGACCTAAGTTGGTCACTAAATTAGAGAAAATATTTAAATAATTATTCTAAATACATTAGCGACCAAGGTTGGTCGCTTTTTTGTCGATAATGTGGTCAATATATTGGCCGGACTTGTCAGACATGCTTGGTCAAAGAAATACTGAAATTAGCGACCAACTTTGGTCGCTAAAGTGGGACCCAGCTATAAAATTTTAATAATTATATTATTATTTAAAAAAATTATAAAATATAAATAAATATAATTTAAAATTAGCGACCAAAGTTGGTCGCTTACGAAAGGGGAAGCAGATAGAGACCAACTTTGGTCGCTAATCTGGGACCCTGTTATAAAATTTTAATAATTATATTATTATTTTAAAAAAATTATAAAATATAAATAAATATAATTCAAAATTAGCTACCAAAGTTGGTCGCTTACGAAATGGGAAGCAGATAGAGACCAACTTTGGTCGCTAATCTGGGACCTAGTTCTAACGTTTAACAATTATATTATTATTTTAAATATTATATAAAATATAAATAAATCTTATTTAAATTTGTCGACCAATTAATTTCTGGATAATTAGCGACCAAAGTTGGTCTCTTTTCAGGTCAACATTGATCAAAATTAAAAATCACTTTTGTATTTACTATCTAAATAATATAAATGTAATCCGTTAACACTTTTGTAATACGAGGAATGAATACACTAAAATATACTCTAACATGCTATATACGTAGTTAAAGTAGTACAACTATATATATATATATATATATATATATATATATATATATATATATATATATATATATATATGTAAATTGATTCATCGACTTATAACCTACTCAGATGCATCGTTGAATATTAAAAACAAAACATCTCGACTTATATCAATTAATCTGTTATAATTGATTCATCGACTTATAACCTAGTGATGAATGAATGTAATTCATTAACTCTGTTACAATACAAATAATGAATACAGTATCATGTACTATAACATGCTATATATGTAGTTAAAGTAGCACGAAGTGTGTGTGTTATATATATACACACACTAACATATACTATAACAAGTTATATATACGTTATAGTATTACAGTGAAGTGTATGTGTGTGTGTGTGTGTCTATATATATATAAGAACATGAAGCGCTAGGAACACAGGGCCGGGTTCTTTTAGGTATTGATACACTTGTAAATTAATTCATCAACTTATAACCTACTCA